>NC_090938.1:7041428-7349642 GCF_040938575.1 Ambystoma mexicanum
TTATATATGGTGACATTATGCATGGGGACGGGTTGCGGTGGTGTCCCCACATGTTCAATGTAATAATGTCTCTGCAAAAAACTGCAACTTCTTTGGTCAGGAGTAATTTTTGCGGGGACATTATTACATGGAACCAATCCCAGGGCTTAAGGCCAAGGACAAGTCTTGCAGTCCTGTTCTTGATGAGTCGCAGAGGGCGGAGAGTAGAAGCAGGAAGATTTAGATAGAGGCTGTTGCAGTAGTCCAGCCTAGAGAGAACCAGACTTCTAGAGACAGTGAGCTTCTGGGGGAGGGAGAGGAAAGGAAGAATACCTCTGAGGAGATGCAGTCGGTAGTTTGACATTTTAGAGACATCAGAGATGTGAGGAGAAAAGGAGACTGTGGAGTCGAAGATGACCCCAAGGTTCTTAGCCCCGCAGGTGGGAGAAGGAAGAGGGCCAAGGGAGGCCAGCCAGAGAGTGACAGGAAAGGAGGGTGCAGGTGTGCCGATTATGAGAATCTCAGTCTTACTGGCATTAAGGCAGAGATCATTGGCGGCACACCACTCCTCGATAGCAGAAAGACAGTCAGAGATGAGAGAAGGAGAAGAGGAGGCAGAGGGAAGCCTAAAAATAAAAGTTGAATCTCATCTGCATAGGACTGGAAGTTGGGGCAGACCACAGCAATGCACTGGGCAAGAAGTGCCAGGTATTGATTTAGCAGTCAGGGAGAGAGGTTAGACCCCTGGGAACTGCCACATGTAGAGAGTGAGATAGAGGAAAGAAAGGACCCAAGTTGGACCTGGGAGGGTCGATCAGAGAGGAAAGAAGTCAGCCAGGCCAGGGCCTGATCAGTGATACCCAGGTTATTATGGAGGCAGTTGAGCAGGATGGCATGGTTGACCGTGTCAAAGGCAGAAGAGCGATCAAGTAAGATGAGGAAACAGGGGGTGTTGGAATCAAATTTGGAGAGCAGGTCTTCAGGGATTCAGTTTCCGTGCTTCTGGCAGCTCTGAATCCAGACTGATGGTCATGGAGACAACCAACAGAATTGGTGTGAAGATTAAGCTGTGAGATGGCCAGCTTTTCTAGGACTTTGCCCAGGAAAGGAGTGATGGAGATTTGGCGATAGTTAGCCTAGTATGAGGGGTCGGCTGCTGGTTTCTTGAGAAGGGAGAGCACAAGAGAGTGTTTCAAGGGGAGGGGAAGGTCCAGAGCCGAAGGAGGGGTTGCAGGAATCGGCCAGAGCAGGAGCAAGGGTGTCAATGTGGTTCTTGAAGGTTTTAGACAAATGGGGAAGAATGTGTTTTGACAAGACTTTCATAGATTGGACTTGTCTAGAAACCTCATCAGTGGAGAACAGAGGAAAGGGAGGGAAAGAGGGAGGTGGGCTGGCTACTGGAGCAGTTACAGAAGGGGGAAGAGGAGGAGAGGAAGAGAGGGTGGACATGATGTCCTGGTTTTTTTGGATGAAATGAGAGGCATGGGTCATGCAGAGGGCCTCGGAGATGACAGGAGAGGTAGAGACTGCAGCAGGGTTGGCCAGATCCTTGCAGATTTTAAAGAGTTTGGCCAAGTTGTTAGATGCCGCAGAGACGGGGGCTTGGATAGGGCTCTATTTTTTGTTTGGACAAGGAGACGGTATTGCCTATGGAGCAGGTGGCAGGCCAGTTTGTCTGAGGATGTACAAGAAGTTAGCCATTTCCTCTCAGCCACCCTACACTCACGATTAAGGGTAGCTAGGTCAGAGTCGTACCAGGAGTTGCTCTTGGCTTTGGGTCTCAAGCGGATCCTCTTGACAGGGGCAAGAACATCCAGAGTATCGGAGATAGAAGAGTAGAGCATGCAAAGGGCTGCGTCGGGATGAGAGTCAGACAGAGGAGGAGGAGGGGGAGAGAAAGTGGCGGCGACTGACAAATGATTCATGGGTCGGATGACTGAGAAGGTAGTTGGCAGTGTTGGAGTTGATTTGGTCTGAGGGGTGGAGAGGGAGAGACTGGAGGAGAGGAGGGAGTGATCACTTCCGGAGAGAGGAGTGGTCAGAGGGCTGGAGAGGGAGAGGTCAGAGGAGATCAAAACATCCAGCATGTGCCCTGCAGAGTGAGTCGGGCCAGAGGAGAGAATAGAGAGTGAGGGAGAGTCGCAGAGGTCGAGAAAGAGTCCAGAGGAAGGACAGGAAGCATTCAGATGGTTATTGAGGTCACAAAGAAAGAGGAGTTGAGTGGTATAGGGCAGGAGGGAGAAGAAGAGGTACACCCACTCAGAGAGGAAGGAAGTGATCTGACCAGGAGGCCGATAGATAGTAGCCATGGTAAGAGAGTGGCCAGGAGAGAGAGAGAGCCTGCAGACAAGGCATTCGAAAGAGGAGTAGGTCTGCATAGGAATGACAGAGGCAGGACTCCAGTCTGGGAAGATCAGGGCTACACCTCCTCTGGGCAGGTTAGATCTGGGTGCGGCGAGGATGTTGCCGTCAGGGAGGAGAGCGTCAAAGGTTGTGACAGAGCTGGCCGTGAACCATGTCTCGTTGAGACCAAGGACATAGAGGTAAAGTTCTTCCAGGAGGCGGCAGATGTCAGAGGAGTGTTTGACGGCTGAGCAAGTGTTGAGAGTAGCAATATGGAGAAGGTTGCCATCCTTAAAAGACTTCCAGGGAGGGGTACAGATCAGAGGTATGCCCTGCAGAGGTGTAGAAGGAGATGTAGACGTATCCTGAGGGGGGGCAGGAGAGGAAGTGGGAGAGGCAAGGTAGCCAAGGGATAGGCAGAGGGTGGACTCAAGGAAGAAGAGGAAGGGAGAGAGGGGACAGCAGGAGATGAAAGGAAATTGATGAGGCCTGGGAAGCGTCTATCAAAGAGGAGGAGGTTGGCCTGAGGGCCTTGGACCACGATGGTGCCATTCAGGTAGACATTAACGATGAACTCAGAGGAGTCGAAAAGGGCCAGGAGGGCCTCCCAGTGGATGCCACCATTAATGGGAGAAGAGGAGAAAGGAGAGAGACCATATGAAGAGTCCATAGTTCTGGCCAGGGAATGACAAAGAACATGTTGGTGAGGGTCTGTCTGGAGGAAGCGCTTGGGAGACCAGGGTTAGAGACCAAAGTATCCTTTTTGAACTTCCTCCTGCCAGACTTAGTTAGAAGGGAAGGATAGTCAATGGAGAAACAGAGAGCGCCATGGGTGAGGTATAGAAGGGGGGAAGAGAAGCAGAGGGGGAGGGTCAGGATAGGACCAACATGGCAGAGTAGCACAATGCAGTCACTGGGCCAACCAAGTTAGAGAAAAAGCATGCAATACAACCACAAGGGCACATCAGGAGGTGAAAACACAGCTAAGTTCAAATTGGCAGCAGGAGGTGAAAATACAGCTAAATTCAAATTGATAGCAGTAGGTGAAAACACAGCTGAATTCAAATTGGCAGCAGGAGGTGAAAACACAGCTACATTCAAATTGATAGCAGTAGGTGGAAACACAGCTAAATTCAAATTGTTAGCAGGAGGTGAAAACACAGCTAAATGCATGTGGGTGAAAACACAGCTAAATTCAAATTGTTGGCAGGAGGTGAAAACACAGCTAAGTTCAAATTGGTAGCAGGAGGTGAAAATACAGTTAAGTTCAAATTGATAGCAGGAGGTGAACACACAGTTAAATTCAAATTGATAGCAGTAGGTGAAAACACAGCTGAATTCAAATTGGCAGCAGGAGGTGAAACAGAGCTACGTTCAAATTGGTAGCAGGAGGTGAAAACACAGCTAAATTCAAATTATTAGCAGGAGGTGAAAACACAGATAAATGCATGTGGGTGAAAACACAGCTAAGTTCAAATTGTTGGCAGGAGGTGAAAACACAGCTAAATTCAAATTGGTAGCAGGTGGTGAAAACACAGCTAATTTGAAATTGGTAGCAGGAGGTGAAAACACAGCTACATTCAAATTGATAGCAGTAGGTGAAAACACAGCTAAATTCAAATTGTTAGCAGGAGGTGAAAACACAGCTAAATGCATGTGGGTGAAAACACAGCTAAGTTCAAATTGTTGGCAGGAGGTGAAAACACAGCTAAATTCAAATTGGTAGCAGGTGGTAAAAAAACACAGCTAATTTGAAATTGGTAGCAGGAGGTGAAAACACAGCTACATTCAAATTGATAGCAGTAGGTGAAAACACAGCTAAATTCAAATTGGTAGCAGGTGGTGAAAACACAGCTAATTTGAAATTGGTAGCAGGAGGTGAAAACACAGCTACATTCAAATTGATAGCAGTAGGTGAAAACACAGCTAAATTCAAATTGTTAGCAGGAGGTGAAAACACAGCTAAATGCATGTGGGTGAAAACACAGCTAAGTTCAAATTGTTGGCAGGAGGTGAAAACACAGCTAAATTCAAATTGTTAGCAGGAGGTGAAAACACAGCTAAATGCATGTGGGTGAAAACACAGCTAAATTCAAATTGTTAGCAGGAGGTGAAAACACAGCTAAATGCATGTGGGTGAAAACACAGTTAAGTTCAAATTGTTGGCAGTAGGTGAAAATACAGCTAAGTTCAAATTGGTAGCAGTAGGTGAAAACACAGCTGAATTCAAATTGGCAGCAGGAGGTGAAACACAGCTATGTTCAAATTGGTAGCAGGAGGTGAAAACACAGCTAAGTTCAAATTGGTTTGCAGGAGATGAAAACACAGCTATGTTCAAATTGGTAGCAGGAGGTGAAAACACAGCTAAATGCAAGTGGGTGAAAACACAGCTAAATTCAAATTGTTAGCAGGAGGTGAAAACACAGCTAAATGCATGTGGGTGAAAACACAGCTAAGTTCAAATTTTTGGCAGGAGGTGAAAACACAGCTAAATTCAAATTGGTAGCAGGTGGTGAAAACACAGCTAATTTGAAATTGGTAGCAGGAGGTGAAAACACAGCTACATTCAAATTGATAGCAGTAGGCGAAAACACAGCTAAATTCAAATTGTTAGCAGGAGGTGAAAACACAGCTAAATGCATGTGGGTGAAAACACAGCTAAGTTCAAATTGTTGGCAGGAGGTGAAAACACAGCTAAATTCAAATTGGTAGCAGGTGGTGAAAACACAGCTAATTTGAAATTGGTAGCAGGAGGTGAAAACACAGCTACATTCAAATTGATAGCAGTAGGTGGAAACACAGCTAAATTCAAATTGTTAGCAGGAGGAGAAAAACAAAGCTAAATGCATGTGGGTGAAAACACAGCTAAGTTCAAATTGTTGGCAGGAGGTGAAAACACAGCTAAATTCAAATTGTTAGCAGGAGGTGAAAACACAGCTAAATGCATGTGGGTGAAAACACAGCTAAATTCAAATTGTTAGCAGGAGGCGAAAACACAGCTAAATGCATGTGGGTGAAAACACAGTTAAGTTCAAATTGTTGGCAGTAGGTGAAAATACAGCTAAGTTCAAATTGGTAGCAGTAGGTGAAAACACAGCTGAATTCAAATTGGCAGCAGGAGGTGAAACAAAGCTATGTTCAAATTGGTAGCAGGAGGTGAAAACACAGCTAAGTTCAAATTGGTTTGCAGGAGATGAAAACACAGCTATGTTCAAATTGGTAGCAGGAGGTGAAAACACAGCTATGTTCAAATTGGTAGCAGGAGGTGAAAACACAGCTAAGTTGAAATTGGTTTGCAGGAGGTGAAAACACAGCTAAGTTCAAATTGTTAGCAGGAGGTGAAAACACAGCTAAATGCATGTAGGTGAAAACACAGCTAAGTTCAAATTGTTAGCAGGAGGTGAAAACACAGCTAAATGCAAGTGGGTGAAAACACAGCTAAATTCAAATTGTTAGCAGGAGGTGAAAACACAGCTAAATGCATGTGGGTGAAAACACAGCTAAGTTCAAATTGTTGGCAGGAGGTGAAAACACAGCTAAATTCAAATTGGTAGCAGGTGGTGAAAACACAGCTAATTTGAAATTGGTAGCAGGAGGTGAAAACACAGCTACATTCAAATTGATAGCAGTAGGTGGAAACACAGCTAAATTCAAATTGTTAGCAGGAGGTGAAAACACAGCTAAATGCATGTGGGTGAAAACACAGCTAAGTTCAAATTGTTGGCAGGAGGTGAAAACACAGCTAAATTCAAATTGGTAGCAGGTGGTGAAAACACAGCTAATTTGAAATTGGTAGCAGGAGGTGAAAACACAGCTACATTCAAATTGATAGCAGTAGGTGGAAACACAGCTAAATTCAAATTGTTAGCAGGAGGAGAAAAACAAAGCTAAATGCATGTGGGTGAAAACACAGCTAAGTTCAAATTGTTGGCAGGAGGTGAAAACACAGCTAAATTTAAATTGTTAGCAGGAGGTGAAAACACAGCTAAATGCATGTGGGTGAAAACACAGCTAAATTCAAATTGTTAGCAGGAGGCGAAAACACAGCTAAATGCATGTGGGTGAAAACACAGTTAAGTTCAAATTGTTGGCAGTAGGTGAAAATACAGCTAAGTTCAAATTGGTAGCAGTAGGTGAAAACACAGCTGAATTCAAATTGGCAGCAGGAGGTGAAACACAGCTATGTTCAAATTGGTAGCAGGAGGTGAAAACACAGCTAAGTTCAAATTGGTTTGCAGGAGATGAAAACACAGCTATGTTCAAATTGGTAGCAGGAGGTGAAAACACAGCTATGTTCAAATTGGTAGCAGGAGGTGAAAACACAGCTAAGTTGAAATTGGTTTGCATGAGGTGAAAACACAGCTAAGTTCAAATTGTTAGCAGGAGGTGAAAACACAGCTAAATGCATGTAGGTGAAAACACAGCTAAGTTCAAATTGTTAGCAGGAGGTGAAAACACAGCTAAATGCAAGTGGGTGAAAACACAGCTAAATTCAAATTGTTAGCAGGAGGTGAAAACACAGCTAAATGCATGTGGGTGAAAACACAGCTAAGTTCAAATTGTTGGCAGGAGGTGAAAACACAGCTAAATTCAAATTGGTAGCAGGTGGTGAAAACACAGCTAATTTGAAATTGGTAGCAGGAGGTGAAAACACAGCTACATTCAAATTGATAGCAGTAGGTGGAAACACAGCTAAATTCAAATTGTTAGCAGGAGGTGAAAACACAGCTAAATGCATGTGGGTGAAAACACAGCTAAGTTCAAATTGTTGGCAGGAGGTGAAAACACAGCTAAATTCAAATTGGTAGCAGGTGGTGAAAACACAGCTAATTTGAAATTGGTAGCAGGAGGTGAAAACACAGCTAAATTCAAATTGATAGCAGTAGGTGAAAACACAGCTGAATTCAAATTGGCAGCAGGAGGTGAAACAGAGCTACGTTCAAATTGGTAGCAGGAGGTGAAAACACAGCTAAATTCAAATTGTTAGCAGGAGGTGAAAACACAGATAAATGCATGTGGGTGAAAACACAGCTAAGTTCAAATTGTTGGCAGGAGGTGAAAACACAGCTAAATTCAAATTGGTAGCAGGTGGTGAAAACACAGCTAATTTGAAATTGGTAGCAGGAGGTGAAAACACAGCTACATTCAAATTGATAGCAGTAGGTGAAAACACAGCTAAATTCAAATTGTTAGCAGGAGGTGAAAACACAGCTAAATGCATGTGGGTGAAAACACAGCCAAGTTCAAATTGTTGGCAGGAGGTGAAAACACAGCTAAATTCAAATTGGTAGCAGGTGGTGAAAACACAGCTAATTTGAAATTGGTAGCAGGAGGTGAAAACACAGCTACATTCAAATTGA
This sequence comes from Ambystoma mexicanum, assembly GCF_040938575.1. Taxonomy (NCBI): domain Eukaryota; kingdom Metazoa; phylum Chordata; class Amphibia; order Caudata; family Ambystomatidae; genus Ambystoma; species Ambystoma mexicanum. The sequence continues at coordinate 7,049,111 of NC_090938.1, forward strand.
TAGCAGTAGGTGGAAACACAGCTAAATTCAAATTGTTAGCAGGAGGAGAAAAACAAAGCTAAATGCATGTGGGTGAAAACACAGCTAAGTTCAAATTGTTGGCAGGTGGTGAAAACACAGCTAAATTCAAATTGTTAGCAGGAGGTGAAAACTCAGCTAAATGCATGTGGGTGAAAACACAGCTAAATTCAAATTGTTAGCAGGAGGTGAAAACACAGCTAAATGCATGTGGGTGAAAACACAGTTAAGTTCAAATTGTTGGCAGTAGGTGAAAATACAGCTAAGTTCAAATTGGTAGCAGTAGGTGAAAACACAGCTGAATTCAAATTGGCAGCAGGAGGTGAAACGCAGCTATGTTCAAATTGGTAGCAGGAGGTGAAAACACAGCTAAGTTCAAATTGGTTTGCAGGAGATGAAAACACAGCTATGTTCAAATTGGTAGCAGGAGGTGAAAACACAGCTATGTTCAAATTGGTAGCAGGAGGTGAAAACACAGCTAAGTTCAAATTGGTTTGCAGGAGGTGAAAACACAGCTAAGTTCAAATTGTTAGCAGGAGGTGAAAACACAGCTAAATGCATGTAGGTGAAAACACAGCTAAGTTCAAATTGTTAGCAGGAGGTGAAAACACAGCTAAATGCAAGTGCGTGAAAACACAGCTAAATTCAAATTGTTAGCAGGAGGTGAAAACACAGCTAAATGCATGTGGGTGAAAACACAGCTAAGTTCAAATTGTTGGCAGGTGGTGAAAACACAGCTAATTTGAAATTGGTAGCAGGAGGTGAAAACACAGCTACATTCAAATTGATAGCAGTAGGTGGAAACACAGCTAAATTCAAATTGTTAGCAGGAGGTGAAAACACAGCTAAATGCATGTGGGTGAAAACGCAGCTAAGTTCAAATTTTTGGCAGGAGGTGAAAACACAGCTAAATTCAAATTGGTAGCAGGTGGTGAAAACACAGCTAATTTGAAATTGGTAGCAGGAGGTGAAAACACAGCAACATTTAAATTGATAGCAGTAGGTGGAAACACAGCTAAATTCAAATTGTTAGCAGGAGGTGAAAACACAGCTAAATGCAAGTGGGTGAAAACACAGCTAAATTCAAATTGTTAGCAGGAGGTGAAAACACAGCTAAATGCATGTGGGTGAAAACACAGCTAAGTTCAAATTGTTGGCAGGAGGTGAAAACACAGCTAAATTCAAATTGTTAGCAGGAGGTGAAAACACAGCTAAATGCATGTGGGTGAAAACACAGCTAAATTCAAATTGTTAGCAGGAGGTGAAAACACAGCTAAATGCATGTGGGTGAAAACACAGCTAAGTTCAAATTGTTGGCAGGAGGTGAAAATACAGCTAAATTCAAATTGTTAGCAGGAGGTGAAAACACAGCTAAATGCATGTGGGTGAAAACACAGCTAAATTCAAATTGTTAGCAGGAGGTGAAAACACAGCTAAATGCATGTGGGTGAAAACACAGCTAAGTTCAAATTGTTGGCAGTAGGTGAAAATACAGCTACGTTCAAATTGGTAGCAGTAGGTGAAAACACAGCAGAATTCAAATTGGCAGCAGGAGGTGAAACACAGCTATGTTCAAATTGGTAGCAGTAGGTGAAAACACAGCAGAATTCAAATTGGCAGCAGGAGGTGAAAACACAGCAGAATTCAAATTGGCAGCAGGAGGTGAAACACAGCTATGTTCAAATTGGTAGCAGGAGGTGAAAACACAGCTAAGTTCAAATTGGTTTGCAGGAGGTGAAAACACAGCTATGTTCAAATTGGTAGCAGGAGGTGAAAACACAGCTATGTTATGATATGATATGATATGATATGGTATTTGTAACGCGCCTATACACAGGTGTTTCAAGGCGCGACGAGGCAGGGAGGGGAGGGACAAGGGGAGACAGACAACTATCCTACTAGGCCAGGTGTCATTCAGATCGCGCAAGTGCAGGGGTGGGGGAGGGGGAAAAGTGCAAGGGGAAGGGGAGGGGGGGAAGTGCAGTACAAGGTAAGTGGTGTAAAGTAATAAATAAATAAATAGGGCCAGCTGGTGGCAAGTGCAAGGTAAGTGCAGAGCAAGTGCTGGGGAAGGGGGGGGGGGGCTGTAGGGATACAGAGACAGTCCCGCAGTGCAAAGGGGTTCCAGGGCATCAGTGCAAGTGGAGAGTGGCTGGGCCCAGGACCGAGGCCGTTTAGAGTGGTCCAGTTGCAGGATCAGTGCAGTTTCAGTGAAGAATTAATTAGCTGTTCAGCAGGGGAGAGGGAGAGAGAAAGCAGAAGCAAAGAGGAAGGTTTTGAGGCATCAGTGCAAGTGGAGAGTGGCTGGGCCCAGGACCGAGGCCGTTTAGAGTGGTCCAGTTGCAGGATCAGTGCAGTTTCAGTGAAGAATTAATTAGCTGTTCAGCAGGGGAGAGGGAGAGAGAAAGCAGAAGCAAAGAGGAAGGTTTTGAGGTGCTTCCGGAACCGGAGATGGTTCTCCTCAAGTTTCAGGGAGGCAGGAAGGCTGTTCCAGAGGGAGGCCCCTGCCGCGGAGAGAGATCTACCCCCAGCTCGTTGCTTCGAGAAGCGGCTAACCCTGAGGGAATTGGAGGCGGATGAGCGAAGGGCTCGGGAAGGAAGATATTTGGGAAGAGAGAGTTGAAGGTATTTAGGACCCAGGCCCCAGAAGGCCTTGTGGACAATGCAGAGGGTTTTGAACTTTATCCTCGCAGCCACTGGGAGCCAGTGTAGAGATTTCAGTCCTGGAGAGATACGGTCCCTGGGCTTGAGGCCAAGGACAAGTCTCGCAGTTCTGTTCTGGATGAGTTGCAGAGGGCGGAGAGTGGAGGCAGGCAGATTAAGATAGAGGCTGTTACAGTAGTCCAGCTTCGAGAGAACCAGGGCTCGGGAGACAGTGAGCTTCTGGGGGAAGGAGAGGAAGGGAAGAATACCTCTGAGGAGGTGCAGCTGGTAGTGTGACCTCTTGGCGACGTCAGAAATATGAGGAGAGAAGGAGAGTGTGGAGTCGAAGATGACCCCAAGGTTTTTTGCCTTGCAGGTAGGAGCAGGGAGGGGGCCAAGGGAGGCAGGCCAGAGAGCTGCAGGGAAGGAGGGAGTGGGAGTACCGATGAGTAGAATCTCAGTCTTACTGGCATTAAGGCAGAGGTCATTGGCGGCACACCATTCTTGGATAGCAGACAGACAGTCAGAGATGAGGGAAGGAGAGGGGGAGGCTGAGGGTAGCCTGAAAATGAGCTGGGTATCGTCCGCATAGCACTGGAAATTAGGGCAGAGAGCGGCGATGCGGTGGGCAAGGAGTGCCAGATACTGGTTGAACAGCCAGGGAGAGAGATTAGATCCCTGGGGGACACCACAGGTGGAGAAAAAGATGTCGGAGAGGAAGGACCCCAGTTGGACCTGGGAGGGTGGATTTGAAAGGAAAGAGGTCAGCCACGCCAGAGCCTGACCAGTGATACCCAGGTTTTCCCGGAGACAGTTGAGCAGGATGGCATGGTTGACAGTGTCAAAGGCAGAGGAGAGATCGAGCAGAATGAGAACACACGGAGTGTTGGAATCGAGGTTCAAGAGCAGGTCTTCACGGATGTTCAGGAGAGCAGTTTCCGTGCTTCTGGCAGCTCTGAAGCCAGATTGATGGTCATGAAGACTACCAACAGATTCAGCATGGAGGTTAAGCTGGGAGATTGCCAGTTTCTCCAGGAGCTTGCCCAGGAAGGGAGTGATGGAGATAGGGCGATAGTTAGCCGGGCAGGAGGGGTCGGAGGAGGGTTTCTTGAGAAGAGGGTGCACAAGGGAGTGCTTGAGGGGGGAAGGGAAGACTCCAGAGGCGAAGGAGTGGTTGCAAAAGTCAGCCAGGGCAGGAGCCAGGGAGTCGATGTGGTCCTTGATAGTTTTGGAGGAACAGGGGTGAACCTGTTTAGACGAGACTTTCATTGATCGGACTTGTCTGGAAACCTCGTCAGCAGAGAAAGGTGGAAAGGCAGAGAAAGAGGGAGGAGGGGTGACCGCAGAAGGGCCAGAGGAAGGGCCGGGTAGGGAGGGAGGGAGGTGAAAGGAGGAGAGCGAGGACAGGATGTCCTGAGTTTTAGAGATGAAGTGAGAGGCCAGTGCAGTGCAGAGGGCCTGGGAGGGGACAGGAGAGGTAGAGACTGCAACAGGGTTGGCCAGCTCCTTGCAGATTTTAAAGAGTTCGGCGGAGTTGTTTGATGCCGCAGAGATGCGGGCTTGGATAAGGGCTCTCTTCTTGGTGAGAACGGAGAGCCGGTACTGCCTTTGGAGCAGGCGGCAGGCCAGTTCAAATTGGTAGCAGGAGGTGAAAACACAGCTAAGTTCAAATTGGTTTGCAGGAGGTGAAAACAAAGCTAAGTTCAAATTGTTAGCAGGAGGTGAAAACACAGCTAAATGCATGAAGGTGAAAACACAGCTAAGTTCAAATTGGTAGCAGGAGGTGAACACAGCTACGTTCAAATTGGTAGCAGGAGGTGAAAATACAGTTAAGTTCAAATTGGTAGCATGAGGGGAAACACAGCTAAATTCAAATTGTTAGCAGGAGGTGAAAACACAGCTAAATGCATGTAGGTGAAAACACAGCTAAATTGAAATTGATAGCAGTAGGTGAAAACCCAGATAGCAGTAGGTGAAAACACAGCTAAATTCAAATTGGTAACAGGAGGTGAAACACACAGCTAAGTTCAATTTGGCAGCAGTCGGTGAAAACACAGCTAAATTCAAATTGGTAGCAGAAGGTGAAAACACAGCTAAATTCAAATTGGTAGCAGGTGGTGAAAACACAGCTAAATTGAAATTGATAGCAGTCAGTGAAAACACAGCTAAGTTCAAATTGATAGCAGTAGGTGAAAACACAGCTAAGTTCTAATTGGTAGCAGGTGATGAAAACACAGCTAAATTCAAATTGGTAGCAGGTGGTGAAAACACAGCTAATTTGAAATAGGTAGCAGGAGGTGAAAACACAGCTACATTCAAATTGATAGCAGTGGGTGAAAATACAGCTATGTTCAAATTGGTAGCATGAGGTGAAAACACAGCTAAATGCATGTGGGTGAAAACACAGCTAAGTTCAAATTGTTGGCAGGAGGTGAAAACACAGCTAAATTCAAATTGTTAGCAGGAGGTGAAAACACAGCTAAATGCATGTGGGTGAAAACACAGCTAAATTCAAATTGTTAGCAGGAGGTGACAACACAGCTAAATGCATGTGGGTGAAAACACAGCTAAGTTCAAATTGTTGGCAGGAGGTGAAAACACAGCTAAATTCAAATTGTTGGCAGGAGGTGAAAACACAGCTAAATGCATGTGGGTGAAAACACAGCTAAATTCAAATTGCTGGCAGTAGGTGAAAATACAGCTAAGATCAAATTGGTAGCAGTAGGTGAAAACACAGCTGAATTCAAATTGGCAGCAGGAGGTGAAACACAGCTATGTTCAAATTGGTTTTCAGGAGATGAAAACACAGCTATGTTCAAATTGGTAGCAGGAGATGAAAACACAGCTATGTTCAAATTGGTAGCAGTAGGTGAAAACACAGCTAAGTTGAAATTGGTTTGCAGGAGGTGAAAACACAGCTAAGTTCAAATTGTTAGCAGGAGGTGAAAACACAGCTAAATGCATGTAGGTGAAAACACAGCTAAGTTCAAATTGTTAGCAGGAGGTGAAAACACAGCTAAATGCAAGTGGGTGAAAACACAGCTAAATTCAAATTGTTAGCAGGAGGTGAAAACACAGCTAAATGCATGTGGGTGAAAACACAGCTAAGTTCAAATTGTTGGCAGGAGGTGAAAACACAGCTAAATTCAAATTGGAAGCAGGTGGTGAAAACACAGCTAATTTGAAATTGGTAGCAGGAGGTGAAAACACAGCTACATTCAAATTGATAGCAGTAGGTGGAAACACAGCTAAATTCAAATTGTTAGCAGGAGGTGAAAACACAGCTAAATGCATGTGGGTGAAAACACAGCTAAGTTCAAATTGTTGGCAGGAGGTGAAAACACAGCTAAATTCAAATTGGTAGCAGGTGGTGAAAACACAGCAAATTTGAAATTGGTAGCAGGAGGGTAAAACACAGCTACATTCAAATTGATACCAGTAGGTGGAAACACAGCTAAATTCAAATTGTTAGCAGGAGGTGAAAACACAGCTAAATGCATGTGGGTGAAACACAGCTAAGTTCAAATTGTTGGCAGGAGGTGAAAACACAGCTAAATTCAAATTGTTAGCAGGAGGTTAAAACACAGCTAAATGCATGTGGGTGAAAACACAGCTAAATTCAAATTGTTAGCAGGAGGTGAAAACACAGCTAAATGCATGTGGGTGAAAACACAGCTAAGTTCAAATTGTTGGCAGGAGGTGAAAACACAGCTACATTCAAATTGTTAGCACGAGGTGAAAACACAGCTAAATGCATGTGGGTGAAAACACAGCTAAATTCAAATTGTTAGCTGGAGGTGAAAACACAGCTAAATGCATGTGGGTGAAAACACAGCTAAGTTCAAATTGCTGGCAGTAGGTGAAAATACAGCTAAGTTCAAATTGGTAGCAGTAGGTGAAAACACAGCTGAATTCAAATTGGCAGCAGGAGGTGAAAGAAAGCTATGTTCAAATTGGTAGCAGGAGGTGAAAACACAGCTAAGTTCAAATTGGTTTGCAGGAGGTGGAAACACAGCTAAATGCATGTGGGTGAAAACACAGCTAAATTCAAATTGTTAGCAGGAGGTGAAAACACAGCTAAATGCATGTGGGTGAAAACACAGCTAAGTTCAAATTGGTAGCAGGAGGTGAAAACACAGCTAAGTTCAAATTGGTTTGCAGGAGATGAAAACACAGCTATGTTCAAATTGGTAGCAGGAGGTGAAAACACAGCTATGTTCAAATTGGTAGCAGGAGGTGAAAACACAGCTAAATTCAAATTGGTTTGCAGGCGGTGAAAACACAGCTAAGTTCAAATTGTTAGCAGGAGGTGAAAACACAGCTAAATGCATGTAGGTGAAAACACAGCTAAGTTCAAATTGTTAGCAGGAGTTGAAAACACAGCTAAATTCAAATTGGTAGCAGGTGGTGAAAACACAGCTAATTTGAAATTGGTAGCAGGAGGTGAAAACACAGCTACATTCAAATTGATACCAGTAGGTGGAAACACAGCTAAATTCAAATTGTTAGCAGGAGGTGAAAATACAGCTAAATGCATGTGGGTGAAAACACAGCTAAGTTCAAATTGTTGGCAGGAGGTGAAAACACAGCTAAATTCAAATTGTTAGCAGGAGGTGACAACACAGCTAAATGCATGTGGGTGAAAACACAGCTAAATTCAAATTGTTAGCAGGAGGTGAAAACACAGCTAAATGCATGTGGGTGAAAACACAGCTAAATTCAAATTGTTGGCAGGAGGTGAAAACACAGCTAAATTCAAATTGTTAGCACGAGGTGAAAACACAGCTAAATGCATGTGGGTTAAAACACAGCTAAATTCAAATTGTTAGCAGGAGGTGAAAACACAGCTAAATGCATGTTGGTGAAAACACAGCTAAGTTCAAATTGTTGGCAGTAGGTGAAAATACAGCTAAGTTCAAATTGGTAGCAGTAGGTGAAAACACAGCTGAATTCAAATTGGTTTGCAGGAGGTGAAACACAGCTATGTTCAAATTGGTAGCAGGAGGTGAAAACACAGCTAAGTTCAAATTGGTTTGCAGGAGGTGAAAACACAGCTATGTTCAAATTGGTAGCAGGAGGTGAAAACACAGCTATGTTCAAATTGGTAGCAGGAGGTGAAAACACAGCTAAGTTCAAATTGGTTTGCAGGAGGTGAAAACACAGCTAAGTTCAAATTGTTAGCAGGAGGTGAAAACACAGCTAAATGCATGTAGGTGAAAACACAGCTAAGTTCAAATTGTTAGCAGGAGGTGAAAACCCTGCTAAATTCAATTTGGTAACAGGAGGTGAAAACACACCTAAGTTCAAATTGGTAGGAGGAGGTGAAAACACAGCGAAGTTCAATTTGGTAGCAGAAGGTGAAAACACAGCTAAATTCAAATTGGTAACAGGAGGTGAAAACACAGCTAAATTCAATTTGGCAGCAGTCGGTGAAAACACAGCTAATTTGAAATTGGTAGCAGGAGGTGAAAACACAGCTACATTCAAATTGATAGCAGTAGGTGAAAACACAGCTAAGTTCAAATTGATAGCAGGAGGTGAAAATACAGCTATGTTCAAATTGGTAGCATGAGGTGAAAACACAGCTAAATGCATGTGGGTGAAAACACAGCTAAGTTCAAATTGTTGGCAGGAGGTGAAAACACAGCTAAATTCAAATTGTTAGCAGGAGGTGAAAACACAGCTAAATGCATGTGGGTGAAAACACAGCTAAATTCAAATTGTTAGCAGGAGGTGACAACACAGCTAAATGCATGTGGGTGAAAACACAGCTAAGTTCAAATTGTTGGCAGGAGGTGAAAACACAGCTAAATTCAAATTGTTGGCAGGAGGTGAAAACACAGCTAAATGCATGTGGGTGAAAACATAGCTAAATTCAAATTGCTGGCAGTAGGTGAAAATAAAGCTAAGTTCTAATTGGTAGCAGGTGATGAAAACACAGCTAAATTCAAATTGGTAGCAGGTGGTGAAAACACAGCTAATTTGAAATAGGTAGCAGGAGGTGAAAACACAGCTACATTCAAATTGATAGCAGTGGGTGAAAATACAGCTATGTTCAAATTGGTAGCATGAGGTGAAAACACAGCTAAATGCATGTGGGTGAAAACACAGCTAAGTTCAAATTGTTGGCAGGAGGTGAAAACACAGCTAAATTCAAATTGTTAGCAGGAGGTGAAAACACAGCTAAATGCATGTGGGTGAAAACACAGCTAAATTCAAATTGTTAGCAGGAGGTGACAACACAGCTAAATGCATGTGGGTGAAAACACAGCTAAATTCAAATTGTTGGCAGGAGGTGAAAACACAGCTAAATTCAAATTGTTGGCAGGAGGTGAAAACACAGCTAAATGCATGTGGGTGAAAACACAGCTAAATTCAAATTGCTGGCAGTAGGTGAAAATACAGCTAAGTTCAAATTGGTAGCAGTAGGTGAAAACACAGCTGAATTCAAATTGGCAGCAGGAGGTGAAACACAGCTATGTTCAAATTGGTAGCAGGAGGTGACAACACAGCTAAGTTCAAATTGGTTTGCAGGAGATGAAAACACAGCTATGTTCAAATTGGTAGCAGGAGATGAAAACACAGCTATGTTCAAATTGGTAGCAGGAGGTGAAAACACAGCTAAATTCAAATTGGTTTGCAGGCGGTGAAAACACAGCTAAGTTCAAATTGTTAGCAGGAGGTGAAAACACAGCTAAATGCATGTAGGTGAAAACACAGCTAAGTTCAAATTGTTAGCAGGAGTTGAAAACACAGCTAAATTCAAATTGTTAGCAGGAGGTGAAAACACAGCTAAATGCATGTGGGTGAAAACACAGCTAAGTTCAAATTGTTGGCAGGAGGTGAAAACACAGCTAAATTCAAATTGGTCGCAGGTGGTGAAAACACAGCTAATTTGAAATTGGTAGCAGGAGGTGAAAAAACAGCTACATTCAAATTGATAGCAGTAGGTGGAAACACAGCTAAATTCAAATTGTTAGCAGGAGGTGAAAACACAGCTAAATGCATGTGGGTGAAAACACAGCTAAGTTCAAATTGTTGGCAGGAGGTGAAAACACAGCTAAATTCAAATTGGTAGCAGGTGGTGAAAACACAGCTAATTTGAAATTGGTAGCAGGAGGGTAAAACACAGCTACATTCAAATTGATACCAGTAGGTGGAAACACAGCTAAATTCAAATTGTTAGCAGGAGGTGAAAACACAGCTAAATGCATGTGGGTGAAACACAGCTAAGTTCAAATTGTTGGCAGGAGGTGAAAACACAGCTAAATTCAAATTGTTAGCAGGAGGTTAAAACACAGCTAAATGCATGTGGGTGAAAACACAGCTAAATTCAAATTGTTAGCAGGAGGTGAAAACACAGCTAAATGCATGTGGGTGAAAACACAGCTAAGTTCAAATTGTTGGCAGGAGGTGAAAACACAGCTAAATTCAAATTGTTAGCACGAGGTGAAAACACAGCTAAATGCATGTGGGTGAAAACACAGCTAAATTCAAATTGTTAGCAGGAGGTGAAAACACAGCTAAATGCATGTGGGTGAAAACACAGCTAAGTTCAAATTGCTGGCAGTAGGTGAAAATACAGCTAAGTTCAAATTGGTAGCAGTAGGTGAAAACACAGCTGAATTCAAATTGGCAGCAGGAGGTGAAAGAAAGCTATGTTCAAATTGGTAGCAGGAGGTGAAAACACAGCTAAGTTCAAATTGGTTTGCAAGAGGTGGAAACACAGCTAAATGCATGTGGGTGAAAACACAGCTAAATTCAAATTGTTAGCAGGAGGTGAAAACACAGCTAAATGCATGTGGGTGAAAACACAGCTAAGTTCAAATTGGTAGCAGGAGGTGAAAACACAGCTAAGTTCAAATTGGTTTGCAGGAGATGAAAACACAGCTATGTTCAAATTGGTAGCAGGAGGTGAAAACACAGCTATGTTCAAATTGGTAGCAGGAGGTGAAAACACAGCTAAATTCAAATTGGTTTGCAGGCGGTGAAAACACAGCTAAGTTCAAATTGTTAGCAGGAGGTGAAAACACAGCTAAATGCATGTAGGTGAAAACACAGCTAAGTTCAAATTGTTAGCAGGAGGTGAAAACACAGCTAAATGCATGTGAGTGAAAACACAGCTAAGTTCAAATTGTTGGCAGGAGTTGAAAACACAGCTAAATTCAAATTGGTAGCAGGTGGTGAAAACACAGCTAATTTGAAATTGGTAGCAGGAGGTGAAAACACAGCTACATTCAAATTGATAGCAGTAGGTGGAAACACAGCTATATTCAAATTGTTAGCAGGAGGTGAAAACACAGCTAAATGCATGTGGGTGAAAACACAGCTAAGTACAAATTGTTGGCAGGAGGTGAAAACACAGCTAAATTCAAATTGGTAGCAGGTGGTGAAAACACAGCTAATTTGAAATTGGTAGCAGGAGGCTAAAACACAGCTACATTCAAATTGATACCAGTAGGTGGAAACACAGCTAAATTCAAATTGTTAGCAGGAGGTGAAAATACAGCTAAATGCATGTGGGTGAAAACACAGCTAAGTTCAAATTGTTGGCAGGAGGTGAAAACACAGCTAAATTCAAATTGTTAGCAGGAGGTGACAACACAGCTAAATGCATGTGGGTGAAAACACAGCTAAATTCAAATTGTTAGCAGGAGGTGAAAACACAGCTAAATGCATGTGGGTGAAAACACAGCTAAATTCAAATTGTTGGCAGGAGGTGAAAACACAGCTAAATTCAAATTGTTAGCACGAGGTGAAAACACAGCTAAATGCATGTGGGTTAAAACACAGCTAAATTCAAATTGTTAGCAGGAGGTGAAAACACAGCTAAATGCATGTTGGTGAAAACACAGCTAAGTTCAAATTGTTGGCAGTAGGTGAAAATACAGCTAAGTTCAAATTGGTAGCAGTAGGTGAAAACACAGCTGAATTCAAATTTGTTTGCAGGAGGTGAAACACAGCTATGTTCAAATTGGTAGCAGGAGGTGAAAACACAGCTAAGTTCAAATTGGTTTGCAGGAGGTGAAAACACAGCTATGTTCAAATTGGTAGCGGGAGGTGAAAACACAGCTATGTTCAAATTGGTAGCAGGAGGTGAAAACACAGCTAAGTTCAAATTGGTTTGCAGGAGGTGAAAACACAGCTAAGTTCAAATTGTTAGCAGGAGGTGAAAACACAGCTAAATGCATGTAGGTGAAAACACAGCTAAGTTCAAATTGTTAGCAGGAGGTGAAAACCCTGCTAAATTCAATTTGGTAACAGGAGGTGAAAACACACCTAAGTTCAAATTGGTAGGAGGAGGTGAAAACACAGCGAAGTTCAATTTGGTAGCAGAAGGTGAAAACACAGCTAAATTCAAATTGGTAACAGGAGGTGAAAACACAGCTAAATTCAATTTGGCAGCAGTCGGTGAAAACACAGCTAATTTGAAATTGGTAGCAGGAGGTGAAAACACAGCTACATTCAAATTGATAGCAGTAGGTGAAAACACAGCTAAGTTCAAATTGATAGCAGGAGGTGAAAACACAGCTACATTCAAATTGGTAGCAGTAGGTGAAAACACAGCTACGTTCAAATTGGTAGTAGTAGGTGAAAACACAGCTAAATTCAAATTTATATAATTAGGTGAAAGCACAGCTAAGTTTAAATTGATAGCAGGAGGTGAAAATACAGCTCAATTCAAATTGATAGCAGTAGGTGAAAGCACAGCTAAATTCACATTGGTAGCAGGAGGTGAAAACACAGCTAAGTTCACATTGGTAGCAGTAGGTGAACACACAGCTAAATTCAAATAGATAGCAGTCGGTGAACACACAGCTAAATTAAAATTGGCAGCAGGTGGTGAAAACACAGCTGCGTTCAAATTGGTAGCAGGAGGTGAACACAGCTACGTTCAAATTGGTAGCAGGAGGTGAAAACACAGCTAAATTCAAATTGGTAGCATGAGGGGAAACACAGCTAAATTCAAATTGTTAGCAGGAGTTGAAAACACAGCAAAATGCATGTAGGTGAAAACACAGCTAAGTTCAAATTGTTAGCAGGAGTTGAAAACACAGCAAAATGCATGTAGGTGAAAACACAGCTAAGTTCAAATCGGTAGCAGGAGGCGAAAACACAGCTAAATTGAAATTGATAGCAGTAGGTGAAAGCCCAGCTAGCAGAAGGTGAAAACACAGCTAAATTCAAATTGGTAACAGGAGGTGAACCAGACACCTGAGTTCAATTTGGAAGCAGTCAGTGAAAACACAGCTAAGTTCAAATTGGTAGCAGAAGGTGAAAACACAGCTAAATTAAAATTGGTATCAGGTGGTGAAAACACAGCTAAATTGAAATTGATAGCAGTCAGTGAAAACACAGCTAAGTTCTAATTGGTAGCAGGTGGTGAAAACACAGCTAAATTCAAATTGGTAGCAGGTGGTGAAAACACAGCTAATTTGAAATAGGTAGCAGGAGGTGAAAACACAGCTAAGTTCAAATTGGTAGTAGTAGGTGAAAACACAGCTAAATTCAAATTGGTAGCAGGAGGTGAAAACACAGCTAAATTCAAATTGGTAGCAGGAGGTGAAAACACAGCTAAGTTCAAATTGGTAGTAGTAGGTGAAAACACAGCTAAATTCAAATTGGCAGCAGGTGGTGAAAACACAGATGCGTTCAAATTGGTAGCAGGAGGCTAACACACAGCTAAATTCAAATTGATAGCAGTAGTTGGAAACACAGCTAAATTCAAATTGGCAGCAGGTGGTGAAAAAACAGCTGCGTTCAAATTGGTAGCAGGAGGTGAACACACAGCTACATTCAAATTGATAGCAGTAGGTGAAAATACAGCTAAGTTCAAATTGGTAGCAGGAGGTGAAAACACAGCTAAATTCAAATTGGTAGCAGGAGGTGAAAACACAGCTAAGTTCAAATTGGTAGCAGTAGGTGAAAACACAGCTGAATTCAAATTGGTAGCAGGGGGTGAAACACAGCTATGTTCAAATTGGTAGCAGTAGGTGAAAACACAGCTAAGTTCAAATTGGTTTGCATGAGGGGAAAACACAGCTAAATTCAAATTGTTAGCAGGAGGTGAAAACACAGCTAAATGCATGTAGGTGAAAACACAGCGAAGTTCAATTTGGTAGCAGAAGGTGAAAACACAGCTAAATTCAAATTGGTAACAGGAGGTGAACACACAGCTAAATTCAATTTGGCAGCAGTCGGTGAAAACACAGCTAATTTGAAATTGGTAGCAGGAGGTGAAAACACAGCTACATTCAAATTGATAGCAGTAGGTGAAAACACAGCTAAGTTCAAATTGATAGCAGGAGGTGAAAACACAGCTACATTCAAATTGGTAGCAGTAGGTGAAAACACAGCTACGTTCAAATTGGTAGTAGTAGGTGAAAACACAGCTCAATTCAAATTGATAGCAGTAGGTGAAAGCACAGGTAAATTCACATTGGTAGCAGGAGGTGAAAACACAGCTAAGTTCAAATTGGTAGCAGGAGGTGAAAACACAGCTAAATTAAATTTGGCAGCAGGTGGTGAAAACACAGCTGCGTTCAAATTGGTAGCAGGGGGTGAACACAGCTACGTTCAAATTGGTAGCAGGAGGTGAAAACACAGCTAAGTTCAAATTGGTAGCATGAGGGGAAACACAGCTAAATTCAAATTGTTAGCAGGAGGTGAAAACACAGCTAAATGCATGTAGGTGAAAACACAGCTAAATTCAAATTGTTAGCAGGAGGTGAAAACACAGCTAAATGCATGTAGGTGAAAACACAGCTAAGTTCAAATCGGTAGCAGGAGGCGAAAACACAGCTAAATTGAAATTGATAGCAGTAGGTGAAAACCCAGCTAGCAGTAGGTGAAAAGCTAAATTCAAATTGGTAACAGGAGGTGAAACACACGGCTAAGTTCAATTTGGCAGCAGTCGGTGAAAACACAGCTAAGTTCAAATTGGTAGCAGAAGGTGAAAACACAGCTAAATTCAAATAGGTAGAAGGTGGTGAAAACACAGCTAAATTGAAATTGATAGCAGTCAGTGAAAACACAGCTAAGTTCGAATTGATAGCAGTAGGTGAAAACACAGCTAAATTCAAAATGGTAGCAGGAGGTGAAAACACAGCTAAATTCAAATTGGCAGCAGTCAGTGAAAACACAGCTAAGTTCAAGTTGATAGCAGTAGGTGAAACCACAGCTAAGTTCAAATTGGTAGCAGGTGGTGAAAACGCAGCTAAATTCAAAATGGTAGCAGGAGGTGAAAACACAGCTAAATTCAAATTGGTAGCAGGAGGTGAAAACACAGCTAAGCTCTAATTGGTAGCAGGAGGTGAAAATACAGCTAAATTCAAGTGGGTGAAATCACAGCTAAGTTCAAATTGCTAGAAGGAGGGGAAAACAAAGATAAATCCAAATTGATAGCAGTAGGTGAAAACCCAGCTAAGTTCAAATAGGGAGCATTACGTGAAAACACAGCTACATTCAAATTGGTAGCAGGATGTGAAAACACAGCTAAATTCAAATTGGTAGCAGTAGGTGAAAACACAGTGCAATCACAGGCTGTAAGCGTGGGAGACAAGGTGAGATTGAGAGAAGGAGGGAAAGTGAAAGGGATAGGAATGTGTCCAGTTGGAGGGGACTAACCCATTGTTATGGAGGTGAGAAAGTCATGCTAGTCCAGGTTCCACTGAAGAGTGTGGGAGCAGCATCCTGAACGCTCAAGTGAGGAGGTGCAAGAAATCACCCTAACGCAGACAGGGAGCAGACAGGGGTCTTGTTGTGGGCCATTCTTGCTGGTGCCAGCTCCTGCCACCCGGTGGTTCTGATTGGGCAATAAGAAATTCTTTAGCCAATCAGCGGGGACCAGGCTGCAGGCAGAAGAAGGAGGAGCAGCCATCTTTAAAGATATGCCAGAATCAGGGCTAAACACACAGAACCATGGTTAATCTTCTAATCCGGGTTGCGGATGCAAGGGCAACACAGATGCAAGCTGTGAGAGCATCCAGAGCGGATCCAAGATATTACGGGCCGTGTCGTGCCTCCAGTGGAAAATACACAAAAAATGCTGAATTTGTTCCCAACGATTCGGGAATGCAGGGAAAGGTGGCAAAATGCTCTGCACAAACCCAGCTGCCTTACCTTCAAAAGGGAGCTGGTAGGCAGCACACTACTCGGCAGCTCTTGATGGAGAAATGAAGGAGGGAAATCCTCCTTGGCCTCATTGTGTAACATTGTTGCTGGGGCCGGCTCACACCTACTGGTGCCCATTGATTGGGCAATAAGGAAGTTTGTAGCCAATCACAGACACAAGTACAGACTTCTATTCAAAGAAAAGGGGTTGGGAAAAGGCCTCTCTCACCCTGCTCTAAGAGGAATTTCCCTATCTAAATCAAAAACTAAAGATCGGTCTGTGTCAGGATGTCAAAACAAAACTGTCCTGTGCCAAAACGTTCTATTTTGACCCTCACAATACAACCCATACTAAAAGGTGAAAGGGAAATGATTCAAACAAAAAGTTCCACACAGAAGAAGGTTCTTGGTTCCAGAGGATAGTCCTCTTCCCGCCGTCTATTCTTCTTTGCTCCTTCAGGCTTTTTCCACACAATGGGCCTCAATATGACCCTGGCGGTAGCCGTGGCAGTAAAAAAGGCACGGCTGCCGCCAGGGTAATTATTTTTTCCTGCGCCTTGCGATAGAGAATTATCGGGGCATTACAGCCCTGGCGGTCCCAGTAATTCCCCATAGCCAGGCGCTGGAAAGAATTACTCCCATTCCCATTCGAGTCCCATAGGACTCGAATGGGAATGGGGAGGACAGATGCACCAGCACTGTTACAATAGTGTCGGTGCATCCGTCAAGGTCTGCGAGCGGGTGCCGGTCCGCCCGCTAGGTCAGAACTGGCGGGCAGAAAGGCACCCGCTCGCAGAACTCAGAGTATGCCGGTGCGGTAACAATGGTGCCTGTAGCTTACCGGCACTGTTGTTACCGGACCGGCATACTCGTAATGAGGTCCAATAGTTCTTTAGGCCTCCCTAGGTCAACTACCACACTTGTAGCCATACACCGTTTGGTTTTACAACATTGGTTTCTTCTTGTTTAACACAATTCTTTCCAAGTGCCTGGTATAATCTACTGCCAGGACTGTTAACACACACACACTTGAAATGCCCTGGTTTACTCTCCTGCTTAAATACCTCAACTCTCCCTCTGTAAATACCTTCCTTCTTGAGCTCTTTGCTCCTCCACCTCCAACTCCGTCAGGGTCAGTTGTTTCTCCAAGTAACGAGGTGGGGGTAGATCTCTGTCTTCAGCTGGGGCCTCCCTCTGGAACAGCCTCTCTTCCAACTTGAGGAGAACAATCTCCGGTTCCGGAAGCACCTCAAGACCTTCCTCTTTGCTTCTGCCTTCTCTCCTCCTCTCCCCTGCTGATCTGTTCTGTTTCGACATCATGCACCTTGGTACCTTCTGATCTTGGGCCCAGGTACTTGCCCCCCCTGCCACACACCCACCCTGCCTCCTACCTCCTGGCAACCCTTGCACTTGGGTCTGTATCTGTAACCCTACAGCCCCCTCCCTTTTTCTGCACTTATCAGACACCCCCTGTTTGTGCTTTAAACCTAGCACTTGTCACTTGCTGGCTGCACTACAACTTGCTGTTTTGATTCATTTGTTCAGCACTTTCCACTTCTCTTACCCTGCACTTTCCCCCTTCCATCTCCCCTGCACTTGCCCATTCTCAATGTCACTGGGCCTAGTAAGAGCATTGATTTTTTCTCCCTTGTTCCTCTCCCTTTCCTCATCATGCTCTGAAACACTTGTGTATGAGCGCGATACAAATAAAATATCCATATCAATATCAACCTCTGTTTTCACACACTTCGATGGCCTGGTTTACTCTCCTGCCAGGACTTCCGTTTACACAAACTTGAATGGCCTGGTTTACTCTCCTGCCAGGACTTTTGTTTTCACACACTTGGAGTCTTTGCCCATTCCCACAAGTCCTTATCTATAAGGCTGCATAACGTATTCCTGTGATAGGTTATCTACTCACTGTTCTTTAAATGTTTGCACTTCGAATATCCACACATTAGGAGAGGGGTTAGTTGCAATTTAAATTCCCCATTTTCAATATGTCCATACTGTGTCTCTGTAAAGTGCTTTTGGTGTATTTGCACTCAGTGTGCTCACCGATTTCCCTCGGTGTCCCCTCTGCTTCTGGGTGTACTCACCGCTCTTTCTTGGCATTGACTCTCTCTCTCGCAGTCTGCAAATGAAGGATTCCAGCCTGCTTTCTACTCGCGGCATCCTTCTCTTCATTCACCAGTTCTCCGCAGCTTCTACTGGACATGATGGCTTTCCTCTCAGCTTCGGTAGGCGATGTGCTGTTTTTTTCCATCTGCTAACGGCCAAGAGTACCTCACCGGCTCCTGGCATTCCACAGCGGTTCTTCACTCTGCAGCTTTTTTCTCCGTCTACAAGCCACTGGGCATCTCCATGCCGGTTTCGGCTCTTTGCTTCCCTGCTCTTCACAGCGAGGTTCAGCTCTCGTTCGCCAGTCACCACAGCAGCTGTCACAGAGTCTCTGCCTCTGCTGCTTACCATACACTTCAAAGGGTCTTCCTGGTTTTCACCTCAGTGAGGGAGTCTGCAGCTTCTTTTGGGATATGGTACTCTGCTGATGCCCAGGGGTCCCCCTTCTTACTGAAGAGGGTAGACTGGTCTCCTTTGCTCTTCCAGTCCTTCGCAGCTCCCGACTGGCAGTTAGGGTGCAAAGGTTCCCGCTTCCAATCTTATGGCAGAGCAGTTGAAGGCCCTTCTCTCTGCAACACATGATTCTTGCAGCCAAGTCCTCTGGGGAAAGCCTTCCTCACACCTGAGTCTTTCCTTACTTTTATATTGGGTCTGGCCAATAGGATTTGGGGAAGGACTAGACAGCAGAGAGTGGTTCTTATGGGAAGTAATCATCTTTGTTTCTAGCCTTTTCCTTGCCTCAGTTGTTGGGGAAAGACTAGGCAGCTGAAAGCAGTTCTCATGGAGAGTGATCATCATTTCTCCTTCACTCCTCTCGCTCGTCCCAGTACTGGGAAAGTAGTCTTCATTGAGGTGACTCTTATTCTTCCTTGTCCCAGTACTTCTTAGGGGATTGGTAAGAGGAGTACAACTTATGAGACAATTAGGGGAGGGATTGTTCTTAGGGTCATATGAAGGTGGTTTGGGTACCTTGATTGGCAGGAATACTGTGTTCCTTCTGTGGAGTCCACTTTACTCCCATTAGGATTGTCTCCCTCCACATGGTCCTCCCTCAGCATCCACCCCCAGGGTCGAGATCAGGTAGCTGCCACCCTCCCTGGCCACATTGTGAGAGACTGTCCCAGGAGAGACAGTGTTGACATCACCAGATTCATCACAGTACCTTGAATGCATTAGCAAACCTGGAGGGGATCCATGAGTACAGGTTAGTAAACCAGTCGTCATCGACAAAATCATCCAGCTCTTCCACCCTTTTTACATGTTATTCTATCAAGGTGGCTGTGGCAAGTGTGAGAGCCCCGTTCTCCCGATGGTGGATGGGTTTGTATATGCAGCAAGAAGGCCCAATCGCTGCACACATGCCCCCCTCCATGGCCGTTATCAGATCAAGAACATACCTGTTCTGGAGAGTCATGAATCCTATTGTGCTCAGCTCTTCCCTTATGGCATTAAAGCCTTTTTTGCATTTATTGCCTGCAATAACTCCCAGTGGGGTATTTGCAACTATTTGCCATTTGTATTAGCTTGCAATGCAGCAGTAAAGAGCAATGCAAAGCACATTTCTGTTCTACTGAATAACTTGCGGTCATATGGCATGTCGTCAGTGGCCTGTTCGATTTTTGTCGAATCATAGTTACCCCGACAATAGTACCTTTTATTTCTTAGGTGTGTGGTTATTTTTGGGTGTTCACCCAGCTCTGGGGTACCACCAAGTATGGTACACTTATTACTACCAGAGAGCAAAGTCCCCCCAATTGAGAGGGTACTGAATGTGGGCTCTGGATCCACAGGTCCAATAATGGTCCATTAATACCACTGTTCCTACTTTCATTCCAGGCACATCAAAAATATTCTTGCACCCTTTGTTTTCCCCAACCTTTACTGTGCCCGTATTCCTGATGCAAAGTGTGGCATTTGAAGTAATGGTTCTTTAGTATCGTGCATGCAGTGGATGGGGTTCGCAGAATAATTCAGAGTCCAAATAATCGAACCAACTCAGGAAGATGGCAAAGGTTGCTGTTTTATGTTACACTTCAGGCTTCCCCGTGGGCCTCCTTGCAGGTTACGACTTCTTTACAAGCTCCTCTATGGACCAGATACAGGCTACCATGGCGTCTGTACAAATTTCAACAGACTCCGGGTCAGCTGACACGTCTTGTACATGGAAGACGTACGGCAAGACACACCCCTCTTATGATTATAAAACCACCGTCTTCCAAGGGGCTCGTTGCTGCTAATTAGTGTTACAAGCTACACGCGGTTTCGTCTGTTTCCTCTTCGTGTCTTCCTACATGATTCCTCATCTGAACTCCTGGTTTTGACCTTTGCCTGACTACTGGATTGCCTCGTCTCCTCCTTCATTCCTGTCATGCTCGTCTGGTTGTTTGACTCGGAAAGTTACTGGATCCGGCTCCCTTCTGTCTCTTGCAGTACTTCTTTCCTGGTTGCCGCTTCTGCACTCGGAACCAATTTGCTGTCTACTATCTGAATCTTTTCTTCAGCTATTAAGGATACATGTGTGCTCAGGTACATACTTAATTGGCTATCTCCATCTCTGCGACTGTATATCTCCAAGACTTGTGTGGATATTTGTCTTCTGTTGGATTCTGGGACATTGAGTGACTTTCCTGTGAGATTGTCCTTAAGTGCATATAAACGCTTTCCTGAAACTGCACCAACCCGGCACTAGTGCGTCCCTCGTGCCGTCCGGGGCTACTTCCCTATACTAACATCCCTGTTTGTTATTTTCTCCTGTCATTGTCTTCTGTTTCCTGGATTCCTTTCCTCAATATATCCTTATTCAGGTTAGTTGTTATCAATTCTATATACATAGTTGGGACCGATATTGAATTAGACCATTTCCACTCATTTTGTGTTATTCCTTGTAGATCCACCCCGGGGAAGCTCCACTCCAATATCTATCTAGGTAGTTGCCCATTTAATTCAACTGTTCTAATCATTTGCATTAACTTCAACACTGTCTAATATCTTTGTATTCCTTTGCAGCATTGGTATTGGCGGTGTGTGTTCTCCCCGCTCTTTTATTCAATTGACACCTCTGTCTGTCCCAACTGAAACAGCAGAGAGGTACATTGTGGAAAAGAGCCCCACTTTGAGGAAGCCTGAGTCATGTACTCAGGGGAGCTGGGATGGAAGGCTGAATATCGATTCTTGTACCACCACCATCTCCAAGGTCACTTCTCTGCATCTTCGGCCTATTTCAGAGTGGTGAGTAACATTTATTAACAATTATCTAAAACAGGGAGATTACAATGGACATCAACGGACGTTCACTCATTTCTCGAAAAATTGCCCATAAAAACATCCTTATATGCAAACAACACGTCAGCAGGGATGCCATACTACGTGGCAAATAAGAAAAACCTTCGAGGGATTGTGGTAGGTTCCAAGGGGAACATCTAAGTATAAGGGGAACATCTAAGTATACTTTTTATAAGGACTGTGATTGTGATTGGCGGTCTACTGTCAGGTGGACAACTTATGCCTACCTCTAAAACATGTCACCTTCAACACTGTTAAGTACACGTTATATCATTGGCTCCCAAACTATAAGACCCTTTATTATACGGCCCTCTATAATTTGTTGGCACGCTTATGCCATGTCTGGATCATTCGGTTCACTTAGCAGCACGTAAGCTCATACCCAGGTGCCAGGAGGTGGACTTGACTTTACCTCCCCACCCAATTAGCCCAGCATCTCTCATCACCCATGCCTTCTGCCATGCAGATTGTCTTTGAACTCGGCCTTGCAAAGTATCCTTGTCTGTGGGAATATATGGTAGTAGAGGCTTTCCCTATCACTGTTCTAGGACTCCAAGCTCAATTCTATTTGCATCCTCAGCTCACGTGACAAGAGACCATGATTCCGGTCTATTCTGCGGCATTTAAATGTCTTAAATAAATCAAACTTGGCAATCTTTGTGTTCTTTCTTTGCCCCTCAATAAGGGATGATTCATCTTTATAACGTTTATTGCTTTCAAGAATAGATACCCGACGTTGGCGACTTCTGTTTTGATGCTAGGTCAGACAGCCTGCCAGGCTCTTCCACAATCTCAGCTTATTCGTGCTGCGACACAATTCTTGGCCTTTCCTCTTCATGGGTTTCAGCTTACTGAAATTCATGACACCGATGTCCAGCTTCTATACAATGGCGGCTTTGCCTGCAGTCTACTCACTACGTATAGCCAGCTTCTACGATAATTTAGTCTACTTGCGTTTTAGCGCCTGTACAATCATTGAACGGTTGCATTTCTATAGCGCTTGGCATGCGTGCAATCTTCTTTTCTGCATATGAAAGTTTACTCGATTCTTAACTTCATCATCAGTTTCTGGAAGATCCATACATTTTCTTCAGCCAGTATTCTCAGTGAATCTCACTAGCCTCTTGTGACGTCACTAGCTTCCCTTTCACTCTTTGTCATATTCCTCCAGGGAGTTTCACTCTCAGATTGTCTCTCTCCTAGGATACATTTGATAGGGATTTCTCAGAAGATACCTTTTCTCAAACACTCACTGCAGAATTGGCACAACTGCTGGTGTCAAACATGGCGCAGTCTCCGACTTCCAACATATAGGAGGCAGGGGGGGAGGGGTTTCCTGCAGAGGCATGCAGCTGCTCCTGTACACATTTTTCAAGGGTACTATGTGTTGTGGTCTTGCCTCATCACCCACCCATGTTACTATGTTGTTATATTAGGCCCATGCTGTGCAGCATTCCTTATTTACTTTTTACATGACCACTCGCAGCTGCTCTGCAAGCACCCCTGCTTTACAGCTTATCCGTCCTTTGGCCCAGAATTATGTGGTAAATATATATGTTCTTCTATTTTCAACTGGCCTGTCTCCCAACATCCAGGAATGTCTCTTCCCCGTTTGTTAGTGCATTGTAGATGTATGTGGTCTTCCATTATTATTTCACCTCTTTTTGGACCTGATAATATCTAACGTATTACCGTATATTGTGTTGTAACATCACTCAAAAGGGACACTTTGTTTATAAAATTATCCTCGCATGGGAAATCTTCCTTTGTTGCCCAACACATGGAGGCCCTCTGGTCCTGTAACTGCCCCCTGGTCATACAGACTGTGAGGTGTGTCAGGCACTGTAATTTGGGTGTGGGTACTTCGGTAGGTAAGAATATTCTGGAGGCACTCACAGCATAGGTTATGAGGGAACACACAAATCAGCTCTCGTCAGATGGTCTCTCCCCACTCTGCTCAGGTGCTGGTACCACCTATTAATTGAGACATGGGCAATATTATAAACATGTCATTCCATAAAGTATACTTGTTTCTGCTCTTGCGCCTGGAGTGCTATGTTTGGGGTAATTCTCAGGGACTGGTTCGCTTGGCATTACTATATGTAGTGAACTGGTGTTGGCATCATGGAGAATAAAAAAAGATGGTATTATCAAATTGTGGGGGCTATAGTGTTGAACTGCAAACCAATATATACAAAATACAAACATACAAAGGCGGAAAAAGCTGCTCCTATAATCATGACTAAAATGTCTTCCTTTTGTGAACATGTGTGGGTACATACTCGATATGCAAATGCTGAAATGGTCCAGTAGGATGGGGTATTGCTCCTCTGACTGTTCACAGATTATACCCAGCAGTGAACTTCCTTCTGGCACATCAAACAATTTATGACAAAGTTAGCAACGTGTTCTGACAAATGGGCGACAAACCTGTTCTCCGAAATCAGTACTGCAAGACACTCTCTCGATGTGTGTGCTGGGTGGAGCACTTAGTCAAGTGCTACTGTAAGCAGTCCTACAGGCATCTGTGGGGGACAATGAGCACCCTCTTCATTTCCCTAACTCTTGGCTTTCTGGTGGTGCCTCTCCTGTAATTCTATTATTTGTGCTATGGGTAGTGCTTTGAACCCTTCCTTCATTATCATGTTGAGTAAACCTGTATACTTGTTCGGTGCAGTCACAATGACAGATATTTTGGAATAATATGCTGCCCTTTTTGCTTTTAGGCAGCGGCTTCATTGCCGCGATAAATCTGTACCGGTGTGCACTGCGCACTTCACCATGGTGATGGCTGATGGGAGTTGGGGTGTATCTATGAGTCTGTCCAATAGTGGTGCATGCTGCACTGACGCACAGAAAACACCTTTTCCAATGTGACAGTCCTGCATGTACTGTTGACATCCCATAGGTAGAGTTGGAGTATATGTCACTTCCTCGTCTTTATGTGTTTCAAGTGCTAAAATAAGTGCTACGGATTCTGCCGCTTCTGACGGGAAATGCACTGGCAATCTCGCGCTCGTCATGGTTTCAAAGTGTCATTCTCCCCTGCCTTTACCACTGCTATGCCACTGTGCCATTCGCCAGTGTTCTGGTCTATTGACGATGACCCATCAATGAAGAGAATTATCCCCCTCCTATGGCATTTTTTTTAAACATGGGGTAATTAATTGTGATATTCAAACTAAACTACTTCGTGCAATCATGCACGTTATCTCCCTCCTCCTTTGGTTTTGCTGGAAATCTAGCTGGGTTTCCTACTCTGCATCTTACAATTTTTATATATGGGTTTGATATAATGACCATATAATCTAATCCACTCTGTGTTGTCAGTGTACTTTTAGACTTTTCAAGGATGGCAAAGGGGGCATGCTTGACAAATAATGTAACTGTGCAGCCATAGTTATGTTGGCAGATTTCTCAATTGCAAAGACTTTTGCCGCCAATGCTTGTTCGCAAGGATAATGACCTCTCATTACTGGATCCTGGATCCCACTGTAGAATGCTAATGGTCTGTGCCCCATGGTTAGGGTGACCGTATTTAAAAAGTAAAAAAACAGGACAGGGAAACATAAAAGTAGGACTAACTCTTGAAAGTGGCAGTCAAGGCACTAAACTTCATTAGCGGTAGGGATGAAGGGGGTTTAAGTGTTATTGTTCAAATAAACACATATTACAATTAATTTATCACAAACTAACACTATCTTAAGTTGTAAAATGCAGCATTTCTTCTGTGTCATATTGTGCATTCCTGCCTGCCAGCTATAAAGACTGACTACCAAAAACCAGGCCAACTGCAGTTACCAATGGGAACATAATCTTGACAAAGGTGGACAGAAGAGCAAAAAACAGTACTGTCCCAGCAAAACAGGGATGTCTGGTCACCCTACCCATGGTAGTTTTCTGTGCGAGGACAGCCGTCATCACTACTCGGTTTGAATGGGAAGGTTGAAATAATGTTTCATTATAATTGGGGATTCCAAATACAGGAGCTGTGCTAATTGCTAGTCGTCAAAGGCATCTATCATCTCGCCTGTACAGGGTACATCCGTATTGCCTTTCTGTGCTTCCTTAGGTCCTTTTAAACGTGGCATGACATCCATGCGGTAGCCAAACACCCATGCCCTGCAGTAGTGGAAAAGGCCTAGAAATTACTGCAATTCCTTCCCTGTCCCTGGTTTGGATTTTTTCATGATTGCTTCTGCTCTTCCAGGTGTCACCTTCCTTCCTTCTTTTGATACCATCTGTCCTTTATTTAGGACTTATTCCTGGCAGTATTGCATTTTCTCTTTGTCAACTTTGTACCCTTTCTCTGCCAGTACTGTAATTTGTTCTATTGAGTGTCTCCTGCACTCTTCCTCCATGGAGCTGCACACGAAAAGGTCCTCTATATATTATATTACTGTGCTGTAGAGTAATACGTTTACCAACATTTGACAACCATAGACACAGTAAGACAATCCCCTGATGCCCCCTCCATGTATCACCTCTAGGTCCAACATCTGTAAGGAAGGCGTGGTATCAGAAGCACGACAGACACAAGCAATGGAGTTCAATGGTTTTTAACGAACTTTGCATGAGTTGGAAATACACTTGTTCTAAACCTAATTGCTAATGATGGGAGCAAGCTACGAACATCAAAATAAAGAGAACACTGTCCTAGTCATGTCGTGTAAAAACAAAGATGGCCTATAATAAAAGAACCTATTGCCAAACCTTACTCTATATAACAAAAGAGTGTGGGATGATGACGTATATAACAAAAACAGAGTATAGCAAAATGAAAAGGTCCAAGGGGTTCGGTAGTTCAGGACTGCTGAATTTTAGCTTCCCCTTCCCCGTTTCAGCACGGGACACGGCGTAACAGGAGTCAAGCTTGGAGCACACTCGAAGCTCGCGGCACATGGAAGCAGTCCTTTATGCAAGGCAGGGTCTCCCTGAGCAAAGTCTGTCCAATGGGAAATCCTGCTGTACAGTTCACATGCTAAATGTTACTAACAACAAATACTTCAGGTCGCCCTCCATCGGGTTCAGACCTTTCTCTTTTCCTTTTGACATGGACTTCCCTCCGTCGGGCTCAGACCTTTCTCTTTTCCTTTTCACATGGACTTCCCTCAGCCGGGCTCAGACCTTTCTCTTTTCCTTTTCACATGGACTTCCCTCAGCCGGGCTCAGACCTTTCTCTTTTCCTTTTCACATGGACTTCCCTCCGTCGGGCTCAGACCTTTCTCTTTTCCTTTTGACATGGACTTCCCTCAGCTGGGCTTGTCGATGAACCTTCTCACAAATGTCTCATAAGCAAGGCTTGCCTCGATCAGGCGCAAGCATCTTCACCTTAATGATCACCAACAAGTTTGAAGCCTTTCGATTGTGCAAACTGGTTTTGCTGTGACCTTTGCATGACCACTTCCAATTTAGTTAATTCAGTTCTGCACTTTCACTCAAAGATGCCCATCAGTGACTTTTGAATGGCACGTCAGGTGCCGGACCACTCTGCAGTACCTTATCCTGGAGTCTTTTTCTGTACCTCAGCAACTCCCTCTTGCCGCTTAGCCTTCACACGCATCTCTCAATATGGGCCTTTCAAAAAGTTGTTGACGTTGCAACAATCTTGCCACTCTCAGCCTTCACTTCAAAGCACACCAGTATCTCACAGTTCCTTCCAACTTACCAGTAAAACAAAGCTGCTTTATCAGTGGCTCCGAGCTAAGGACTATACATTTGCGGCTGTAACTCCACTCTGCCACGAGCAAACGTGCAGAAGGGCCCCGGATATCATCCACTTATTTCAAAGCTTCGCTCAGTATTCCTGCTAGGTTTTGCTTGTACTGTTCGCTGACCATTTGGATAGTTGATCACCATACAACGGGGTAAATGGCCTCTCACTGCCCCGTTCGGGTCTGCCACCACTCCTTTGCAATACTGCTATCACCATGGAAGTTTTGCTGCTCTGTGCCTTTCGCCTTGCTCGCTGTGTACTCCCATGCTCTGCCTTTTATCCCAGTGGGGAAGGATAATGGGATTCAGGTGTGAGTTGTTGTTGGCAAGTGCGTGATTGCCTGAATCGGATGTCGGGACATGTTTAACAGGCTGGCTGGGTGTGAGTCTGTCTTCACCCAGAGCGCTCCGTCTGTGTAACAATGTGCGTGTGAGAAACGGGGTAGTGGGGGTCAAGTTCCTAGGTAATATGATGGGAACCAGGGAAACTAAACGAGGATGCCGTGTTTCACCTCCGGGTGCCCCATTCATACTCCCCAGGTACCCCTCATCCAGGTGATCCTCACACACTGGTCCACCCCCTAGTAACTGGATCCAAAAGCAATGGCTGTGTCCTGGCTGTCTGGATGACAGATCCCAGGGACTAAGGTTTCTCACAAAACACCACCGCTTTGGTATTGGGAAGATGATGTCAAAATACAACTTTGGCACTCAGACGAAGAAGAGGGATACCGAGTACCAGGATCATGATAATAAGCTGTTAGGGAGAATTCTCTGTTTAGGCTGAATTTCCCTACCTAGTGAGTCCCCCAGCAGCTTTGCTGGATTTCTGGGGTTTAATTTTTTTCTCCTGCCAAGAGTGAGACTCTTTTACCCTCACTCTTGGACATGTTGAAGTGTGTTTTCTTGGTTAAACCTTGTGTTGAATGGGCTATGGGGTCTCTTACTCCATAGGGCCTCATGTATTTTTGTGATGTGGGTCACACAGCACCCTCTGTGCCGTGACCCAGGGGTGTCCTAGGGACTCCCCAACATAGACTCCATACCCTGGGACTGACTACTGTCTCCCAGGGCATGTAAAGTCACCAAAGACTTTGCTAGTCTTGAATCCTGAACAGAACCAGTACAAACCATCATATTGTGGACGTACTGGCTGGGGCAATTCGATTGCCCCAGGGTCTGTTAGTCGAGGGGGCACGTCTCCGTCCCCCCTGATCGAGTTTTGGCTGGTGGCAGTGGAAACTACTTTTTATATTCAACCGCGAATATTTCCCTATGGGATTTCCCATTGTTTTAGGCTAACACATTTAATTAATTATTTACGGTAGCCTTAAACATACCGCCGGTTTATATATTTATTTTTATAACTCCGGTTGGGACTTTTTGCCAAAACTTGATTCTAAAATGGCGTTGGTGTTCGCCTCTGTAACTCTGACCCAAAGTGGAGCCCTTTGTTCCACTTTTGGCGGGCTTCTCCACAGAAGCCCTCCAAAGTGGTGCCACTCTGTCTGGGGTACTTAGGAGGGGTGGAGGGGGATTTAGGCACCCTGGACTGAGTTACCTTGGTAACTCAAGTCGCACTCCGTCCTGATTGGCCCAAGTGGTGAGCCGCCCGGCTCACCACTTAGCATGTTTGAGTGACAGCTAGGCTGGGTGAATGGGGGTTTGCTGCATAAAAGCAGGGCTTTGGGGACTGGGACTTCAGAAGTCGCCACAGGACCAAGAATCCGACGAGGGAAGAGCTGAGCCGACCTGCTTCGACGACACCACCCGGTGGAGCCCTGCTGAACCGTCTCACCACTTTTTCCCGACGACCGAGGAGAACTCTTAACGGAGTGGCTCCTTCCCTTGACTGGTGGGGACAACCAGTTTTCGCCTTCTTTCCGTTCTTTGAGGTATCTCGTGGCCGCCTTGCCTGTGCCAAGCACCCCGGCAACCGGAATACCACACTTTACCCCCATACCGCGAAAGTCGGTACCAACCCTTTAACCGGAGGACTCCGCGGCTGGTTTCTTCCCGGGCAGTGCAACGACCCTCTTCTTCTGCTCTTCAGCGAGAACTTCTTCTCCCCTGACCGACGTCGAGCCCTGCTGCCACTGCCTGGAACAACTGCCACCGCTGGAGGATCCTTTCCGCTTAAGGTACTGTGTTCTGCCTGGCTTCCCTTGCTACCGACTGTACGGGGTAGATTTAGTCCCCGGCTTTCGAACCTGGGAGTGCCTGGGACACTTTGGCTAAACTTTCTGAGCCACTCTAACCTCTTTTTGACTCTTTGCAAGACTTTGAATCTCTAACTAACAGTGTGATCTTGGGCACATTTTCGCTCCGGCTACTCTAAGAGTGGGCCCTGCCTAGTGACTTTTGCTCACCTGTGACTTTATTCTTCTTTAAGCCTATTGCAAGTGCTCTGGACCTTAGAGTGGTGTGTCTAACCCATTTCTGCTTTTTCTCTCCCTTTCTTGGAAACTACTAGAGTGTCATCTAACGTTAAGCACTCACCTCTGTTTTAATTAAGTGGTGTTTACTTAGAGTTGTCTAGATAGGAGAAAGGATTGAATCTACTTTCATTATAACTGTGTTGAAGTGCTTTTACTATATTTTTGCTAGAGTGTTTTTAACTTATGTGTATTTTAAATAAATAACTATATACTTTTGAAACCAAGCTCTGGTCAGTGTTTGCTTGTGCTATTGTGTTTTGGTACATATTGTGTATACTTTACATACTGCCTAACTCTTCTTGAGAGAGGTCTGACTGCTCAGCCACAGCTACCAGGTAAATCTGGGTGGTACAGACTGCTACCAAAGGGGTTTACTGCTCTACCTGTAGTCTTAAATCTTTTGCAGTGTTCCCCAAGGGAACTGCACAGGTTTCTGCCTAACACTGGTGTACAGCGGTGGGATTTGTATTGAGTATACATTTTATTGTGCTTTAGATACCTTAGTGCAACTAACCACAAAGCTTAGCACTGAAAAAGTAAAACCTCTAACATGTCAGTTATAGAAAGCTATAGTCAAGAGTCCCTTGCAGCCAAAACTGCTGATTGTTTAAGAGTGCTCTGTAAACATAAGGATCTCCTGACTAAGGGCAAGAAAATGGAGCTGATTGAAAGATTGTTAGCTAACCAAAGTCTGGGTGATGGTTCAGAGGAACCTACCACTCCAGCAACTGTAGATGACAGTGTTGAAGTTAACATGGAACAAAATGTTGATGTTTCTGAGGAAGAGTCAGAAGAGGAGGGTGAGGCTGTTGTAACTGTCCCCCCTAGGCCTCTGCCTGCTCTACCTGCTGTGCCTACTGGACCTTTACCAGGTCCCACATTTAGTCCTCAGTACTTTGAACTAGAGAAAATGAAGCTAGAATTGGAGTATAAGAAACTGAATGCTCAAACTGAAAAGGAACTAAGGCTAAGGGAAATGGAGCTCAAGTATGACTTAGAAATGAAGAAATTATCTGTTGAGAATGTTTCTCTCTCTGGCTCCTCTAGAAGTTCCAGTCCTAAAAGACCCCGGATGCCTAAAGAATTGGTTGGTATGTATGAGCCTAAGTTGGATGTGTTGGATTGGTTGTCTCTGTTTGAATATAATCATGGGCTCCAGAACATCACAGGAAATGACTTACTCAGCTGGTTGTTCTCTAGGCTTCCCCCTGTTGCCACTGATGTGGTAATGGAGATGGGGGAGGAGGATAGGAAGGACTATGAATGTGTGAAACTAGCTTTGATAGCTAGGTTTGGGAAGACCCCTTCCCAGTATCTTAAGAGGTTTAGGAGCCTCAAAAAGCATGATGGTACCCCTTGGGCTACCTGGGTGAGTGAATGTTTGAAAAACTTAGAGGGATGGATTAAGGGTTACAAGGTGAACACTTATGAAGGTATGAAGAATTTGTTTATGTTGGAGACTATTTATGATGCCTGCTCTCCTGAGCTCAGACAACACTTGGCTGATTCCAAGGAATTAGATTCCCGGAAACTAGCTAAGGCTGCTGACTTGTGGGTTGCCAACAGGGCCACTCACAAGGATTCTGGGGTAACTCAGAAGAAGGATGGGGAGAAACAGCCTAAAAAAGACTCCAAAGAGAATTCTAATAATTCCTATCCCAAAGAGGGCCCCAAACCACAAAATAACCAGGGTAAGCCACATGGGAAACCTAGTCAGGCTACTGTACCTTCTGGCCACAAGCCAGAAGGAGGTCAGAACAAGCCACCCTTCCATAGAGCATTTGGACAATGCTATGTCTGTCAGGGTACTGACCATATCAAAGGAGATCCCAAGTGCAAGGGTAAACCTGCAGGGATCAGCACAGTCTCCTTAGCCTTCACTCCTGAGGATGAAGTACAGATGACTAGTGCCCACTTTGAACTCTTTGCTGAAGAACCCTTGGGTCTTCAAGCAACTGTAAACTTAGAGCCTATGGGTCTGGTTAGTCCCCAGAATAGGGTTGTGTATAACTCCCTACCTGTTAACTCTAAGGTGTATTATGTGGACAGTGTTCTTGTCAATGGCCAGGATACTCCTGCCAGGAGAGACACTGGGGCCAGCAGAACAGTAGTGGATGAAAGCTTCTTTCAACCTGAAGATGTGGCCAAAGCACCCAAAGGTCCCACTAGGATGTCTGGAGGCCCTGTCCAAATGGTTCCTATTCTACCAGCCCTCATTCAATGTAACAACATGACAGTAAGGATCCCTGTCAGTGTTCAGGCTGAGGTACCTGGGAAGGTCCTGTTAGGGAATGACCTAAGAACTCTAGGAGTAGTGTCACATACCCCCAGGCCTCCCAGTATGGAGAAGCAGAACTTAACCAAATTGGCTAGAAAGGCTACCTTGAAGGACCCTTCTAAGCCTGTGGGACCCTCTACTGAGAACCCCACTACAAGCCCTGGTGTTAGTAAGTTGACCTCTAACCCAGGCACCTTTCAGGATAGTATGCTAGGAACATGGGAGCCCCAACCAAGCTCCATCATTGTTCCCCTAGTCTCAGAGTCTCTGACTCCCCCTGCTTCTGAGGAAGAGGTGGATAGACCAACTAGGCCCCTATCTGGACCTGAGAGAACTGGTAATTCTCAGTGCTGGTGGAAAACCAGAAAAGAAAAGTCTAAGGCCAAAAACCTTCAGACTGTTGGACCTTCTACTGAAGACCCCAACTCAAATCCTAATATTAGGGGGGAAACTCCTAAAATAGGTAAGGGTAGATCTAAGAGGAAGGGGAAGCAGGTACATTGCCTAACCCCAACCCCTCCAACCAAGAGGCCTAAGACCCAACCTGCTCCCACAAGAGAGGTGGTGAGGAACCTTGGAGGCCCCTCTAGATCTAAGGGAATCCTTTATAAGGACCCCTTCAAAAAGCCTAACCTAGGTTCAGAAGTTGTACCAACTTCTGAGGGACTGGTCAACCAGATCCCCTATAACAAAAAGACTGATGTTCCTCAAAGGGTCTGTAGGTCCGTTAGCTTGCAGAAGAAAACCTTTGAGTTCTCCATTGAACACAGGTCAGGGTGTCACCATCAAAATGCTGATGGACTCTCTAGGATGTATATCATCGACTAGAGGTATGAGGTTCATCCAGGAGTGGATTAAATCCTCCTGTCCCTTAGTCTGGGGGGGGCGAGTGTTAGGGAGAATTCTCTGTTTAGGCTGAATTTCCCTACCTAGTGAGTCCCCCAGCAGCTTTGCTGGATTTCTGGGGTTTAATTTTTTTCTCCTGCCAAGAGTGAGACTCTTTTACCCTCACTCTTGGACATGTTGAAGTGTGTTTTCTTGGTTAAACCTTGTGTTGAATGGGCTATGGGGTCTCTTACTCCATAGGGCCTCATGTATTTTTGTGATGTGGGTCACACAGCACCCTCTGTGCCGTGACCCAGGGGTGTCCTAGGGACTCCCCAACATAGACTCCATACCCTGGGACTGACTACTGTCTCCCAGGGCATGTAAAGTCACCAAAGACTTTGCTAGTCTTGAATCCTGAACAGAACCAGTACAAACCATCATATTGTGGACGTACTGGCTGGGGCAATTCGATTGCCCCAGGGTCTGTTAGTCGAGGGGGCACGTCTCCGTCCCCCCTGATCGAGTTTTGGCTGGTGGCAGTGGAAACTACTTTTTATATTCAACCGCGAATATTTCCCTATGGGATTTCCCATTGTTTTAGGCTAACACATTTAATTAATTATTTACGGTAGCCTTAAACATACCGCCGGTTTATATATTTATTTTTATAACTCCGGTTGGGACTTTTTGCCAAAACTTGATTCTAAAATGGCGTTGGTGTTCGCCTCTGTAACTCTGACCCAAAGTGGAGCCCTTTGTTCCACTTTTGGCGGGCTTCTCCACAGAAGCCCTCCAAAGTGGTGCCACTCTGTCTGGGGTACTTAGGAGGGGTGGAGGGGGATTTAGGCACCCTGGACTGAGTTACCTTGGTAACTCAAGTCGCACTCCGTCCTGATTGGCCCAAGTGGTGAGCCGCCCGGCTCACCACTTAGCATGTTTGAGTGACAGCTAGGCTGGGTGAATGGGGGTTTGCTGCATAAAAGCAGGGCTTTGGGGACTGGGACTTCAGAAGTCGCCACAGGACCAAGAATCCGACGAGGGAAGAGCTGAGCCGACCTGCTTCGACGACACCACCCGGTGGAGCCCTGCTGAACCGTCTCACCACTTTTTCCCGACGACCGAGGAGAACTCTTAACGGAGTGGCTCCTTCCCTTGACTGGTGGGGACAACCAGTTTTCGCCTTCTTTCCGTTCTTTGAGGTATCTCGTGGCCGCCTTGCCTGTGCCAAGCACCCCGGCAACCGGAATACCACACTTTACCCCCATACCGCGAAAGTCGGTACCAACCCTTTAACCGGAGGACTCCGTGGCTGGTTTCTTCCCGGGCAGTGCAACGACCCTCTTCTTCTGCTCTTCAGCGAGAACTTCTTCTCCCCTGACCGACGTCGAGCCCTGCTGCCACTGCCTGGAACAACTGCCACCGCTGGAGGATCCTTTCCGCTTAAGGTACTGTGTTCTGCCTGGCTTCCCTTGCTACCGACTGTACGGGGTAGATTTAGTCCCCGGCTTTCGAACCTGGGAGTGCCTGGGACACTTTGGCTAAACTTTCTGAGCCACTCTAACCTCTTTTTGACTCTTTGCAAGACTTTGAATCTCTAACTAACAGTGTGATCTTGGGCACATTTTCGCTCCGGCTACTCTAAGAGTGGGCCCTGCCTAGTGACTTTTGCTCACCTGTGACTTTATTCTTCTTTAAGCCTATTGCAAGTGCTCTGGACCTTAGAGTGGTGTGTCTAACCCATTTCTGCTTTTTCTCTCCCTTTCTTGGAAACTACTAGAGTGTCATCTAACGTTAAGCACTCACCTCTGTTTTAATTAAGTGGTGTTTACTTAGAGTTGTCTAGATAGGAGAAAGGATTGAATCTACTTTCATTATAACTGTGTTGAAGTGCTTTTACTATATTTTTGCTAGAGTGTTTTTAACTTATGTGTATTTTAAATAAATAACTATATACTTTTGAAACCAAGCTCTGGTCAGTGTTTGCTTGTGCTATTGTGTTTTGGTACATATTGTGTATACTTTACATACTGCCTAACTCTTCTTGAGAGAGGTCTGACTGCTCAGCCACAGCTACCAGGTAAATCTGGGTGGTACAGACTGCTACCAAAGGGGTTTACTGCTCTACCTGTAGTCTTAAATCTTTTGCAGTGTTCCCCAAGGGAACTGCACAGGTTTCTGCCTAACATAAGCTAATGAGTGGAGATCGCCTTCAGCCGAGAAAGACTGATTGGTATAAATATCCCGCTCAGGTGCGCACTAGGGAGAAGGGGAACGCGCAGTAGAAGCAGGGCTGGAGAGGCAAGAGGACACCAGAACCACCTCGGGTCCCAAAAGCGTCTGTACCTCTCGTTGTCCCCCTTGCAGAGCTTGAGCAGCAGAAGGCAGAGCCGGTGAAAGCAGCCGAGTTTTCCGATTTGGATGGATTGCACAGGGAAAGTTCAGGAGCTGAGGCGGCTCAAACCCAACGTGGCGGAAGCAACACAAACCCGAGAGAGGTTGGGTGCCTTGTTGGGAGGATCTGCACGGGTTGAGATCCTAAGTACACCCAGCGGAACACAGAGAAACACCGTACCCGGTGAGTTTGAGGCAAGCTAGTCACTCCCATGGGATCCAATGTTGTCCGTGTGTGCCGTGCAGATCAGTTCACGGGCGTGTGAGTGAACTAATTGCAGACAAGTCGCATGAATAGCAAACTATCAAAACCCAGTGCCAGTATTGTCAAGGGCCAAGACAGGAGTCATAAGGGTGCAAGCTTTTCCAGTGGCGAGAACAAGTATTGCCAAGCCTTCCTCTAGCCAGAAGAGGAAAGGTTTTGTCGTGTTTGACATTTATTTATTTTGACATTTCTTTAGCGCACGATGCCCGTAGGCATCTAGGTGCTCGATGAACTTTTGGCAAATCTGGCAGGAGAATACATCTGTTTCCAAGTGAAGGAACTTTTGTTTTGTGAACCTTTTGAGAATTTTTGCCAGACAGGAAGGGCTGGGAGGCACTCCCTGCTTGTTAGTTGGAAGTGTTGTGAGGGGTTTTGAGAACTGTGTCTTGAGGAAAGTGAAGAACCTTTCGTTCCTCCCTGCTCATCATTATGAAGTGCCTGAAAGCTTGGGGAAGGGAATCCCTTCTCAAGCCACGAGCTGTGAAGAGCTAGTGGAACATTTGTTGAACACATTTTCAGACTCAACCCCTCTTTTGATCCAAGTAGCATCTGAGGGCAGGAATAGGTATGGACACAGACAGAACATTTGATACGGACTTCCTGACAGACTGAGCTTAGTTTGAGTTAGGTAAGGAAAATCCCACCTAGAATGGGGCCAGGTAGGCCATTTCCCAACCCTATTTTCCTTTCAATAAATCTTAATAGCCAAAACTAGATCTCTTGTGTCTGTGGCAGCTTCTGATGCCTTCACACTTCGTACTCCCCAGCCTTGGACAAGTGAGAGGTCATCAAGTTATGAGCCAGACTGGAGCAGGGGGAGAGAGGTCCATGGGTTCCTTTCCTTTCAATTGAAGAATATACCATCCCCCATTTCCAGGCCAGGACGATCTTTGTATTTGGCCTTGTGTGGAGCCTTGGGCCTGGATGTACATGCAAGGAGCAAGGCAGGTGTTCTATTTGTGTTTGTTGCTAATGAATAGACAAGTGTTCTTGACTTATGGGTCACATGTGATGGGACCGTGGTTGGAATTATTTCACCATGCATTTATTGAGATTTTAGCTAATATCACAAGTGCTATGTTTTCTATTGCCACTGGGGACACTCTTATTCTTCATGGAGTCCCCTGACTTATGGTTGTTCAGCACCTGGCTTCGAAAGGCTGATTATACTCTTATAAAACCCCGGGAATTCCTATCTTGTGTCTTTGCTGCAACATTCTGACCCTCCCTTAATTCGCAGTAATCTTGGCTGTGGTTGCCAGCTGCTATCTGGGCTCTGCACAGATCTGTATTTCTGTGGTTTCGGCATTTTGTGTTCCCTCAAAACCTTGGGGTCTTTGTCTATCTGAAAGCGTGCTGCAGTTTCCATTTTGGAAAGGATGGCTGTCCATTACTCTTGTGTTTCTGTTAGTGAAATATATTTGCGTGTTGTTGATGTTACATTCAGTTTATACAGTGCTTATGTTATGATGCTATGTTAATATTTTCCATGTATAAATGCATGTATTACCTAGTGTGCATGTTATTCATGAAAAGTGCACATTTGCTTTGTGTCCGATGCATGCACATGTATTGTTCCACTGTTAGTTTGTTCCTTATTGTCATCTTCAGTTTAGATTGTCTCCATCTCCTGCTGTAACTGCCTGGGATATGGGTTGTGCGGTTGCCTTAGGGAGCAACGTTTCTCACCTGTGCAATATTGGGCTGGGGGAGGGGCAGAAGCTATGAACGACGCATTCGTCTCCTTCCCAAGGGGAAGGACTACGGAGTGGGATCTGACATTTGCTGGCAAGTTTGATTTACACGTGATGGAGTCATATGATTGCTTCTTTAATTGATAACAGAATATCTCCAGTGGCGCTACGATCACTTGTTGACTGACGACATCAATATATTTAAGTGGGTTATGTTGTATGTCTGCAGTTCACTACTATTGATTGATGGTCACTGTAGTTATATATTTCTTGCTGACTTTAATAAAGATGCAAATGTGACCATGACATGAAAAATGTACCACGTTACAGTGAATTACAGAAATAGCGAGTGGACGTTGATTTTTTTCGCATTCATTTACACCTTCCCCTTTCGTGCCTGTGTCTAAGAAGTATATACATTTAATGTGTAGTGTCTTTATTTAATGTGACACAAGTATGGTCTAAATGTACTTGGACACATTTCATTTTTTTTCTTTTTAATGGAAACTATGGGTCTGGCTTTATGATAAATTGTGTGATGAAGCTATGATCAGATAGTAATGATGCAGTGTGACACCAGATTACAGCAAGGGTGTCTAGTAACATCACAGTAAATGTCAAGATGGCCACCGGCGAGCGATGACGCACGTTACTATGCGACATCACGCGTCATATAGCAAGGGCTCAGGAAGGGATTACGACTGCAGTTTTCCTGCCTGCTGTGCCCTGCGGTTAGTTTGCATGACCGGTGTGAGAAACCTGAAGGTGTCTCACCCACCAGTACCCGGGGATCTGTCATCCAGGTGGCCAGGACATAGGAATCACTTTAAGATCCAGTTCCTGGGGGTGGACCAGTGGGGTGGAAAATCAAGTGGATTTGGGGTGCTCGGGGAGTGGAAGTGGGACACCAGAAGGTGCGACATGGTATCCCCTTCCTTGAAACCCATTCTCTGCATCCTACCAGGTATGATACCTGGTAACTCAACCGCCCCTCCCCCTTTTCACACAAACACTTTCTCGTGGACAGTTCACCGTGAGCGACAATGGGCTAACATCAGAGCCGTATTACTGACATGTCCCAACACAAGGGCCAGGCAATTACTGATAAATACACACACCTGACTTCCATCACCCTTCCCCACATGGATAAAAGGCGGAGCATGAAAACACACTGAGGAAGGTAAAACACACGAGGTAGCAGCAGTTCCGAGATGGCAGTTTAATACGAGGAGGAAGGAGGCAAGACCAGAAAGGGTTGCAAGGAGAGAATTGCCATCAGCCTTTTCAAAGGAAGGAAACTGGTACTTTCACAAGCCCTCAAGAATAAGAGATATAAGACCGGGAATTAAAGCTGAAGAAAGGTGCATTGTGTGTCAAAGGTACCCAGGGCTCTCCCGCATTGATAGCTGAGGCAGGGATGAGTGATTGCCGCTGTGGTACTGTCCTTGGCTCCTACAACAAAGCCGCTTCAGTAAAGTGAGCTCAGTCAGTGAGTCAGGGAGACTGATAGAGTGGTCTGTTGAAAGTGGCAACATTGTCTGAAGAAATCTGCAAAGAACAGAGTGGAATGCATGTGTGAAGGGTGATGCAAATATAACTGAATATCTAAGGAGCAACTGAACTTTTGAAACCAAGGTAGATGCCATATACAGAGTGGTCCAGCGCCACGTGGGTGCTCATTCGAAGGTCTGCTAGGTATCCAACTGAGAGTGTGAAATCAAAGTGTTCCTGCAAAGGGTCAAGCCAAACTCTGTGCACATTCAAAAGTTTTTGATAGCATATGTGAACTGTAATTGGTCCGAGCCTAGCTGAGGGAGACGAAAAAGGGATCCGAGCCCGACTGAGAAGGGATCCGGGGTGAACCGTGAGTCACCCGAGAAAAGATAGTGGTACCAAAGGGATCTGAGCCCGGCTGAGGGGGATAGAATTGCCCTACTTGAATCCTTGGGGAGGAACTTTTTCGTTTGTTTGATACATCAGGCTCTCTGGATAAAGAGACTTTTTGATAACTTAAGAGACGTGGCCATAGAAGGCCCTGATACTTGTAATAGAACTGTGCCCTTATGCCGAAGAAGCCCAGGTGTGTGCTATGCTCGAGTGAACCGCCCTGTCCCGTGCTGAAAACTTGGGGACGGGAGGCCAAAGGCCAGAACATCCATCTGTTTGTGAACACTTTTTTCATGAACAGTCCCGCTCACCATTTGTAAACTAGTGGTAAGGATAGGCAATAAGTTAATTAGTACAGGCTTTTATTTGACAGGACTCCACCTAGCACCTCATTATTAGTTGATGGTCGTAGCTTGCTCCCATCCTAGATTTAGGTTTGGATAGGCGTTTATCCCACCCTTGATTAAGTTCAATAAACACTGTTGAACTGATCACTTGTGTCTTACTTTGATAGCATGCCTTCCTTACACTGGACAAGGGAAGACTTTACTAAATGGCACCATTTGGTTGAATCACCTGAG
This sequence comes from Ambystoma mexicanum, assembly GCF_040938575.1. NCBI lineage: Eukaryota > Metazoa > Chordata > Amphibia > Caudata > Ambystomatidae > Ambystoma > Ambystoma mexicanum. The sequence goes on from NC_090938.1 coordinate 7,088,365, forward strand.
GTTTTTGCACCATGAGATTTGAGGAGTGATAAAGCTGTTTATTTCAGCTTTTTTGCAGACTTTTTTCTGCAGATCCTCAAATGACATTTATGCAGATTGTCCAACTACACCCGACTGTTTATTACACTCTAGCCCAATGTTCTCATTGCCTAGCCCGGGCAAGCGATACATCAAGCGGCCTTGATTAATTTGGCGCCATAATGGCATCTATTGAGCTGAGTTTACTGATTATTTCTAGGTGCAGAGTTTTTCATGATCCATGAGGAGTTTGTTTCTTTAGACGAGTGAGGTTAGTGGCTTTGAGCTTTGATTTGCATCAAGATTAGTAGTATTTAAAAGGTTCATCTAGTATCTATGTATAATTTTAGCGAGGCAGTCCTTATTTCCCTGAAGGATAGGGTCTGTATCCGAAACGCGTCGCTATTGAAAGGGCAGAAGATGTAAAGACTGTGGTTTAGGTCTCCAAGAAGAACCGTTTATTGAGAGAACCTCTTTCCATTGCATCTGGTGTCATTGTAATGCGGTTTGAAAAAGGTGGAGATCACATTTGTAAAAAAACATGGTTGGTGTTAAGTTAATCCAAACTACCGGAGACAAAAATTTAAGCATATTAATTTGTGTGTTATAAATAAGAAACACCATTTATGGTTTTTTGTTTAATCCTTAATGTATTGAGCACATACATGAAAATAGTAGAAGGTATTTAATGTCATGAAAGGTTTATTTTGTGCAACTATTAAGCGCTCTGAACCCTGATGCATCAAGGTGCTGGCTACATACAGGAGAACACACTTGATTAATAACAGGTACAGGAAGCATAGTTGAAATCATAGAAGAGGCATGTACATCAGGAAGAGAAGAGTTAAGGTGTTTCTGGAACACCCAGTAGGATTGTTCAGTTCTCAGTAGCAAAGATAAGACGATCCAGGTCTTGGAGGCTATGACCTGGATGCTAGACCCGTTGGGAAGTTTTTGCGAGCGGTACTTCAAGTTGGAGGCATTTGGGCACAATTGCTTTGCTTTTGAAAATAATGCGCTCTCGGATCGGTAACCAGTGCGTGCTTCATCCAGCTGAGATGTGTTCCTGCTTCAGGATGTGGAGTGCGTCTCTGAGGGCATTGTTTTGAATGATTTGGGGGTTGTTAATGTTGTGTGAGGAAGTACCTGCGAATAGGGCGTTGCAATAACCCAATCTGGTGCCAATAAGCGCCCGGGCAATGGTGGTGCAGTTGCCAGGGGTAAGAAAAGGTCTGAATGCATTGATGGGTTTGGATGCGTGTGCCGCTGAAGAGGCGATCCCATTACCTGCCTGGATAAGGACAAGGTGGCATCGAGATAAACACCCAGTGTCTTGACATTGCTGGACACATGGACGATGTTGCCCTCTGGAATCAAAGATTTGATCAAGCTTACTTAGTGTAGTTTCATATCCAATCAAGAGGAGCTCCGGCTTATCGCCGAAGACATAGAAGGTGGGAAGCCATGCATGCCTGGACAGTGTGGTAGATGGGAGTACAAGTTGTTGGCATCAGCAACGTAGTCACCAGTGAGGGGGGGGGTGAAGACAAACTGTGTGTGGTCCACGTAGTTGCTGTAGGAGTTTGCTTTGTTGTCAAGCTGATCATTTAGGGATTTTGTAAAGATGTCGTAGCGAGTCAGGGAGAGACAAGAGCCTTGCAGACACTTTGTGGGACCCAGCCAGCCCTGTGAATACCATGGGGCTGGCTGGGCTGCTGCGTCAGCTGACACATGGACCTGTCAAAGAGGATGAGGCGATCTGGGAGATGGTTCCAGGTGAGAAGTGTGCTGCTGACACAAGGTTTGGTGGTTCACCAAGTCAAAGGTGGCCGACAGGTCTAGTTACAGGAGTGAAGCTGATTTGCCAGCGTCTTTGATCTCATCCAATTGATTCTTTAGATCAAACAATGCAGATTCCGTGCTAAAACCAGGCCGAATCCTGACTGGTGCAGGCTCAAGAAGAGGTGAAGTGGCACTGATCTGTAGGTACGGAGCACAATCCAGGATTTTTAAGAAGAAAGGGTGCAGTGGTTATAGGGTGTTAGTGCATGGGGATGGATGGGTCAAGAGTAGCTTTTTATAGTAGTGGAAGGACCCAAGCATCCTTGAGGCCATTGGGCACAGAGCATGAGGAAAGGGAACTATTCATGCGGGTGGCCATGAAGGGTGCGAGTGATCGGTGCAGTCCTTCATGGCTGCTGCTGGGCAGAGGTGTTCCTGGCAGTCAGAGGGTTTCAGTCCTTTGATGATCTGAATGACCTCGGAATTCGGTGACCGGTTACAACACCCACATGTTTAAGCGATCCTTTTTTTTGGAGTGCCAGTTTTAAATAGGAAGGCATTTTATACATTAGCGCGCCAGGCGCTATCCTGTGTGCAGTTTCTTGGGGACACCACCAGGGCTTCAAGCTTGCGCAGTACAGCGAAGAGCTCTTTAGCGCTGGATTTGGACTTGGCAATTCGAGTATTGTAGGTGCAGCTCTTTTCTTGGGTAATGACTTTTGCATTCATTTGCTGTAAGGGTGAAGTCAGCTTTGTTGGGTTTTGTGGGGTTTTTAATTCAACTGCGTTTCCACCTCCTGTCTGAGTAGGCAGAGGGCTTTAAGGTCAGGAGAAAACCAGGCGTTGCAGTACGCGACAGCTTTGACTTTCCGCAGGGTTAATCTGACAAGAGTGCCATTGGGTTCCTCATTTTGGTAAATGAGCACCCTTCTTTTGTGAAGGTAATTGAGGTATCTGTCACAGGACGTCCAGGAAATGGTACAAAACTTTCCCACGCAAGGCGGATGCTGTGAAGATTAGATGGAGGCTGAATTTGTAAAGGATAGAATATTGGGGTGAGTTGTCCGACCCCCGAATGGTCTTCGGCTCACTGTGAGAAGACCCTTCACAGTTACAGGATGGAGGCATTCAGCAACATTCAAAATGGATTTTCACTCATTCGTATTTCCTTCCCCTGGAGCAAGTGCCAAGCGTCCCAGGAAAAGCTCTCACAGGAGATGTAACCCACACTTACAGGCTGTCGGGAACAGGGAGGGTAAATACCCACAACACTCGATTTCTAAAAGTGAACAGCAGTGCTCTGGGTGACGAGACACCCACTCCATCCATCCACACAAATCACCCACCCACCCACCCACCCACCCACCGCCTCCCCACTCCCAAAACCTCCCAAACCACAGCACCCCCTGTCAGCCTGGAGCATGTCCCCAATAGAAACTCGCAAACTCATTGGGCAAGAATAGGAAACAAATACATGTTTATTTGTACCAATTTCTACATGAGCATTGCACTTTCTGGAGGCTCGGTGGCGCCTCCTGCTGGCTCTATTTCTCATTGCACCATTTTGCCATCTTGCCGTTGATGGGAGTTTTCATGAAGCGGCCCGATTTCATGTAGATGTTAATCTTTTCCAAAGCCTGTTAACAAAAGGAAAATGCATAATGCAGAGAGAGAAGCAGAGAACCGTGACAGACACCGGGTTAACAGGAGCAACCTCTACAGGCAGCACCTCCCCAAAGCTGCCAACGCTCTAGAACACAACAGACCACCCATCAGGGGAAGCAGAAACAGGTTAACTGCCTAGCAGTCACTCGCAGGTAGAGCCAGTGCCAAGGGCTTGGCTACCCACATCGTGGGCAACAGACGGAGAGCCGAAGTCCTGTACAGCCACACACCATGACCTGCACCGGGGCAACAGAAGGAGAAACAAGGTCCTGTGCCGCCACACACCATGAGCAGCCCAGGGGCAACAGAAGGAGCCCAGGGCAGGTGCAGCCACACACCATGAGCAGCACTGGGGCAACAGAAGGAGAGCCCAGGTCCTGTGCAGCCATACACCAGGAGCAGCCCAGGGGCAACAGAAGGAGAGCCCAGGTCCTGTGCAGTCACACCATGAGCAGCACTGGGGCAACAGAAGGAGAAACAAGGTCCTGTGCAGCCACACACCAGGAGCAGCACTGGGGCAACAGAAGGAGAGCCCAGGTCCTGTGCAGCCATACACCAGGAGCAGCCCAGGGGCAACAGAAGGAGAGCCCAGGTCCTGTGCAGTCACACCATGAGCAGCACTGGAGCAACAGAAGGAGAAACAAGGTCCTGTGCCGCCACAAACCATGAGCAGCACTGGGGCAACAGAAGGAGAGCCCAGGTCCTGTGCAGCCACACACCATGAGCAGCACTGGGGCAACAGAAGGAGAGCCCAGGTCCTGTGCAGCCACACACCAGGAGCAGCACCAGTGCAACAGAAGAACCAGGCCCTGTGCAGCCACACCAAGAGCAGCACCGGGGCAACAGGAGAGCCCAGGTCTTGTGCAGCCACCCACCGCGAGCAGCACTGGGGCAACAGAAGGAGAACCCAGGTCCTGTGCAGCCACCCACCGCGAGCAGCACCGGGACAACAGAAGGAGAGCCCAGGTCCTGTGCAGCCACACCATGTGTAGAACCAGGGCAAGAGAAGTAGGCCAGGCCCTGTGCAGCCACTCAGTGAGCAGCCCCAGGGCAACAGAAGGAGCCCAGGCCCTGTGCAGGCACACACTGTGAGCAACACCAGGGCAATGTTGTTTTATTTTTTACAAATGTTGCTGCTTTAACAAGTGAAAGAATTGATCAGGGTGGGGGAGGGGTTGGTTATCACTACACGATTAATTCCTTTTGTCATTTGTTTAAGCACCTTTCACCGTAATTATGGTCCCAAACGTTGAACACCCTAGGACGGACCGGACAATTCGGGAGGTGTTATTATGCGTGTGGGCATTTCAGCCACTGAAGTTCTGCAAGAAGGCCCAGACCCCTGCTAGCCACCCATGCCATGGAGTGTGTGGGCGCAGCAGAGGTAATAGTATGGACTAAGGAAGGGTTTGTGTTTAAAGAGACATCTATGTGGGAGGCTACAGTAAGACATTTTTGTTGTAAAAGTAGCTGATGGCAGAGGTGTGATGTGCAATAGTGTGTGCAGGGTGTGTGGTGCGAGACTGTGCCTTCTGCTAAGTTGCAACGGTGCAGTGTGCAAAGGGAGAAATGGGTTAACTGTAATTTCCTGGGTTCCACCTATGCACAAGGAGACGTCCTGTGACTCGCAGGCAATCCAAGTGCTCGATGAATGCATAATACTCGCCCTCTGTGATATTGTCAAACCTAGTTCCTTCTAGACCGAGAACAAGGAGCCCATTTCATGACTGCATGCGGCAGCCTGGCCCACCATCCTGTGCTTTACCGTTACCTGCCATGCCAAACATGTGCGAGGGGTCCCAGGTGGGTGGTTGCCCTCCTACGGGAGGATCAATGTGATTTTCCCACGGTGCATTTTAGGTGCGATGCATTGCCCCCCTCCAAGCCCAAATGGGGCAGCATCTGGTCCAATGTCAGGATTCGTTCCAGAGTCTGTGAGCTTGGCATCCCCCAAGGAGGGTTGGATGGGAGAGAAAAGCTGTTGGACGGAAAGAAGAGGCTGGTAGATGAGATGGGCAGGTGTGCAGGGGCGAGTGTGCGGGGGACTGCTGGATGATGCCATGTGCGATAGGCGAGGAGCGAGTACGGGGAGTATCAGGGAAATCATGAAGTGGGGGTGGGGGGGGGGGGGGGCGGACAACCAGGCTTTGAGGACTTTCCTGAAGGCCAGGTGATCCTCTATAAGGTGGAGTGGGAGGGAGTTCCTGAAGGTCGGTGCAAGGACAGAGAAACAGGCACCTCAGAATCTAGAAACTTGAAAGGGGAGACCACCAGGTGGTGTGCGACGACTGAGCTGAGAATTCTGGTGGGATGGTAGCGAGCTTGTTTTGGAGGAACTACGGGTCTTTGAGGATCACACAGTGAGTAAAGCACATGCCTATGCAGGAGTCCCGTCGGCAGATAGGAAGCTAGTGGAGTGTCCCGATGCGGGGGTGATGTTCTCCGGGGGAGAGTGCGAGGAGGAGCCTTGCTGCAGAGTTTTGACCCTGTTGGAGCTTTCTCAGTTGGTATAAAGACGCGCCCAGGTAGAGGGAGCTAGAGTAGTCTAGGCACGCGAGGATGGTGGCCATGAATGCAGAGACTATGGGGGTAGAGTTAGGGAAAGGTTCGCTCGACGATGCAGAGGTCGAAAGTGCACGATCTGGAGACCGCATTGATGTGACGTGAAAGGGTCAGGTCTAAGCTACATGTGCATTTGATGTTTTTCACTGCAGGGAATGCAGTGGGGCGGGTCCTCATGAATTCGGCCATGGGATAGGTAGGGGAAGGAGAGCCGGCCATGGGATAGGTAGGGGAAGGAGAGCCGTTTTGCCGCAGATTGGGATCGGTTTTGGTGGGGTTGAGGAGCAGGTGATCTTTCGTCATGCAGATGTCAATGTCGGAGAGGCAGCATGCCAGGTTAGGGTGGGGTGAAAGGAACTGGGCACCTTCCTGCTCCCTTGTTTGACCAGTGCCAGATGGGTGAGAAACCCCAGAGGAACATTCTATGTGTGGATAGAAAATGCCAATTGATTCACCTCAAATTGATCCAGAAAGGTCTTGAGGTTGGGGAAGGAGTCGAGACACTTGGGTTCCAACATGCGATGCTGGTCGAGAACGTCATACACAAGGAAATCTGCAAACGTGATCTGGAAGAGAGAATACAGAGTCACAGCATTAACCACCAGACACTTTGCATTACCCAGCAGCATCCCCACAAGGAGAGACTGCACACAAGCCTTGTAGTGCCATACGAGAGCCAGGTCAAGCACTCACCAGGTAACCAAAAGGAGAAGCACAACTCTGCAGCAACCAAGAGGAAGAGCCATCACAACAGAAGCAGGGCACCTCAAACAGATGACCCCCTCATCCCATCCCCCAGCTGCCCTCGCCTCCCAGTAGCCAGAACGAAACCCGTCACAGGCTACCCAGCGGGTGAGCCACTGTGGGCTTTAACAAACCCCCAAGAAGCAATCCCAGTTCCATCCCCTCTACCCATGCCGCCGGGGCACAGACCACAGGTAGACCCCTCGCTGCTGCACCCATCAGATGCCAGAGGGATGTAGAGGCGATTTGCCTGAGGCTTTTGGTTGGCACACCTGCATTGACACAGTGCCCCTGCTTGTGGATTGTGAAATATATCCAGAACCCCTTCACACATTCCCGCCTCAGAGCCATGCTCTGGATAGCTCAGGTGGCTTTAACTGGGCAGCAGAGAGGGCACACATCCCAAGACAACCTCAGACCTAAATGGTTAACCCAGTAAAGCAGTGGTCAGCAGGGCAGCAAGGAAGAGCAAATACCTTTTCTCCAGCAAACCATTTCCTCTGCCCCAAGAATTCCGAAAACAGCTTGAGTTTGTCAGGGAGTTGCTTCAGGTATGGACCCTTGAGGGCCTCCTGCGGAGAGCAAGGGGAGCAGCGGAGTCAAGGTGTGCAAGAGACTGCATGCAGAAATTTACCAATTAGCACCAGAACAGGTGACCCCTCCCCCCCAATATTACCCAGGCCACGAGCCCTGGGCACAGGAACCTTCTCCAACCCCTACCAGGTGAACTTACAAAGTCTGGGCTGTATGCAATGGTTGCGAGCTGCATCCTGAAGTCCATGACCTGGCTCTGGAGTAAGTCCACTCTGACCATCTCCTCCTCACTTTCACCGCCTGGAAAGGAACAGACATGGACGCTTCAGAGGCCGTGGAGTGGAAACAGGAACTCAGACAAGGATTGGCAAACGCATGGGAAGCACCTTGCAGAGTTACTCCTGCAGCCTCCCCTAACGGCACAAAGCTGCCCGCACCACAGGGCACCCACTAGGCTCGAGTGACCCTTTCATGCGGGAGACAATCAATGGAATACATATACTAAACATAGTGTAGGGATATTCTGATAATAGTGTTCAAGATACAATATGGAGCTGCTTCTAGCGCTTCCCCAAGTTCAGGACAGTTCCCAAAATTGCTTGTTCCAAATATTCCACCAGGACTTGGGTTTCTTCTCCCCAAATTCAAAACACCCTTGGTTTCATTACACAATGTTCAAATGGGTTCACACCGTTCCCATAGGAGCTCTGGATTACCTTCGCCAAGCTCCAAGTACTGGTTCACAAAAACACTCACAATATTCATCTCCTTCTTGCTTCAAAAATGCTTTAACAAATGGATTTGTTGGGGCTCCCTGGTCTGGATGCAGTTGACAGACCGCACGGTGCACCCACTTCAGGTCGCCCAACCAGTTACCCTTCCCCAGGCAGACATCTTGGATTTAACATTCTTGCCCAATTTCCACTTTGTCGGCCGGCTTTCACCGATAGCCGTTTGTTCAATTTTAGCTTTGCCAGTTGGACATTTTGCTCACACTTCATTGCTCCTCCTCTACTGCTCACTAACAGCTTTCATAATGTCTTTTCCTTGCACCGACATCTCTTGTTACTTTCCAATTGTCCTTAATTGTTCAGAGACCTTTGAAAACACACATTTCTCATACGTGACGGCTGATACATAGTCTAGACAAGCCATTATTTGCATCGTATTTGTTGGTTTCTTTTTTACACTTAGACTTCTAGAACATGCCGACTGCACACGACCACTCCGATACGCACACCAGGTTTCTTACATTCTCCGAGACTCACCGGTCGCGTTGCTGTTTCCTTCAGTTTCTTCGCTCACCCAATTTCTTACTCTTGAGGTTGTGGGTCTCACCCGCTGGCCCTCAGACTCCTGGGTCGGTTTCTTCACTCAGGGGCACGAGCACTGTACGTTCATAGCAGGATCAGTATGCTCCACGGCTCCCGTCGCGACATTGCTGGCTCCCTTGCCACTCTGCTTCACCTTGCAGTCTTTCAGCGTCTGTGTTCCGTTCTCCATTGGCTCATCACAGGACAGAGTGGCCTTCCTGCTGCTCTCTCCCAGCTTACTTGTGGTCCACCATTTTTACACCCGAGCATCATCATGGGGTTTCAGGTGTGACTCCTTGGCCTGGTTTGCCAGACTCCATTTAGACCAATTACTGGGACATGCTCGACTTTCAGCTACGTATTCTTTAGGATCCCTCTTCTTCGTCCCAGTACTATAGCGGTGTTTCCTATAGGAAGTCTGCATTCCTCTTGGAGGCTTCTTTCTCTTCTCAGTACTGTGTGCCAATTCATGGGGGAAGAATAGCTTTCAGCTACGTATTCTTCAGGATCCCTCTTCTTCGTCCCAGTACTATAGTGGTGTTCTATGCATTACTCTTGGAGGCTTCTTCCTCTTCTCAGTACTGTGTGCCAATTCAGGGCGGAGAATAGGACATGAATGGTAACATCCCATAAAAGTGGAGGGCGGGTAGGTCAGTGTAAGGAAAGGGGCAGGGGATACCATGTCTAGCTCTCCAACACCCTCTACCCAATCCCGAAGGACCATCCACTCTGGTGATCCTCCCTTGCTTGTCCGCCCCAGGTTTGGGATCCAAAACCGAGGGCCCTTGCCTGGCCACCTGAGCAGAAGATCCCGGGGGAGTAGTTGAGTGCCTTCAGGGTTCTCTCAGTGTCCACCCGATGACCGCCCTCAGTCCAATTCTAAACAAATTAGAGCAAATATTTGGAAACAGGCACTTGCGCACAGAGAAACAGTATCTTCAAATCAGAGTGATCAGAGGCGGTCACTGGAAATCCCACTGCACCCATCACCAGATGGGCAATTGGACCAGCCAGTGAGCCCCTTAGATTCACAAGTTCACATACCCGCCCTACAAAGGACCCTTTCACAGATAATGTTATGTTGCATCGATATAGCGCTGAGGCGGGCCAGACCTACTCTTCACCCATAAAGCACAGAGCCCATCCAGACCCACGCTGCACCCATAAAGCGCAGAGCCCATCCAGACCCATGCTGCACCCATAAAGCACAAAGCCCATCCAGACCCACGCTGCAACCATAAAGCACAGAGCCCATCCAGACCCATGCTGCACCCATAAAGCACAAAGCCCATCCAGACCCACGCTGCAACCATAAAGCACAGAGCCCATCCAGACCCACGCTGCACCCATAAAGCGCAGAGCTCATCCAGACCTACGCTGCACCCATAAAGCACAGAGCCCATCCATACCCACGCTGCACCCATAAAGCACAAAGCCCATCCAGACCCACGCCGCACCCATAAAGCACAAAGCCCATCCAGACCCATGCTGCAACCACAAAGCGCAGTGCTCATCCAGACCTACGCTGAACCCATAAAGCAATGAGGCGTCCAGACCTACGCTGCATTCATAAAGCAATGAGGCGTCCAGACCTACGCTGCACCCATAAAGCGCTGAGGCAGTACCGACCTACGCTGCATCCATAAAGCGCTGAGGCAGTCCCGACCTACGCTGCATCCATAAAGCGCTGAGGCGGTCAGACCTAGGCTGCATCCATAAAGCGCTGAGGCAGTCCAGACCTACGCTGCATTCATAAAGCGCTGAGGCATCCAGACCTACGCTGCATCCATAAAGCGCTGAGGCAGTCCCGACCTACGCTGCATTCATAAAGCGCTGAGGCGTCCAGACCTATGCTGCATCCATAAAGCGCTAAGGCAGTCCAGACCTACGCTGCAAACAAAGCGCTGAGGTGTCCAGACCTACACTGCACCCATAAAGCGCTGAGGCGTCCAGACCTATGCTGCATTACACAATCATTGAATAGTGCATAGTGGGAGCACGCTAAAGTGGGCATTAATGTGTTGGGGCTGGCATGTTGCCTAAACTGGGGTTAGATTTGGATGAGGGGCGAGTCGCAGGTGTGACTCGGGTCACCTTTCTTGTGGCGTTTCTCACAATGGGGCGAGGTCAGGTGGAATCGCAGGTGCCTTTCATTGCAGCTCAAGAGAAACGTAACCCAGGAAATTAATAGGATCTGCAAACACGTTCACGCCTTTTAGGCAAAGCGGGGCCAGGCTGGTGATGCAAGACAGGAGCTTGGATTACTTGCAAAGGCAGCAACGATGTGCCAGCCACACAGACCTCAAAACCAGCCAGGCGGTAACCCACCCTTTTCAACAAGTGTGGGTTGTAGGAACCCAGCCAGTCTTCTGCTGGCAGGAGGAACCCCTCCAGTCTTCTGCTGGCAGGAGGAACCCCTCCAGTCTTCTGCTGGCAGGAGGAACCCCTCCAGTCTTCTGCTGGCAGGAGGAACCCGCCCAGTCTTCTGCTGGGAGGAACCCATCTGTAGGAAGCCCAGCCAGTCTCTGGCTGTAGGAACCCACCCAGTCTTCTGCTGGCTGTAGGAACCCGCCCAGTCTTCGGCTGGTAGGAATCCAGCTGTAGGAAGCCCAGCCAGTCTCTGGCTGTAGGAACCCACCCAGTCTTCGGCTGGTAGAACCCGTCCAGTCTTCGGCTGGCAGGAGGAACCCCTCCAGTCTTCGGCTGGCAGGAGGAACCCATCTGTAGGAAGCCCAGCCAGTCTCTGGCTGTAGGAACCCGCCCAGTCTTCGGCTGGTAGGAACCCGCCCAGTCGTCGGCTGGTAGGAACCCGTCCAGTCTTCGGCTGGCAGGAGGAACCCATCTGTAGGAAGCCCAGCCAGTCTCTGGCTGTAGGAACCCGCCCAGTCTTCAGCTGGTAGGAACCCGTCCAGTCTTCGGCTGGCAGGAGGAACCCATCTGTAGGAAGCCCAGCCAGTCTCTGGCTGTAGGAACCATTCTGGCAGAAGGCCGCCTGCATTTATGTTATTTACAGCACATGTGCCGACAGTGCGGTAATAACACTGTTACTCGTTGCTGGCTAAAGAGTGCAGAATAGGTCTGTCCAACTTCGCCGTAGAGGCTCATGCGTCACACCAGGGGCACAACGGAACCTACATTTGGGGGGCGGGGGGGGTAACTGGTGATGGGAGGGTCCACGTCAGAAACTGGGCAGGGCAAACTTGGAGGCCCCGCCCCCTCTGTTCTACTCCAAAAGTTATCTGGCATTGGGCGCAATCAAATGATACATTTTAAAGCGTGAGATTGACAAAGTGATTGGATTTAAAGATAACATACACATTTAGTTGCTTTGATAATGTTTATATCTGAAGGCCAGGTATCTGATCAGGCATCACTCTTTAAGCTAAACGACCGCCAGGGCGCCACGTGGAAGTACCTCATGCCACTGACCCAACTCCCACACGAGATACAAACCATACATTCCTGTTCATTATACCATTATATGTCGGTATAAACATGCTCACGCTGGCTGCACCAGAATATGCCAATATTCCCACATATGAACATACTCAGGTTTGCTTTGTGCATAATGCCCGTAATGATACTATAAGAAAACATGTTCCTCACAGTCAAAAATGTCAAGCCACAGAAGGAAATGGCTAGACTGGCTGTACCAAAACACCATTATAGCCACGCAATAACACATGTCATGCCCGTTATAGAAACCCAGTAAAAAAATATACATTTTTCAAAAAAAAAGTAATGCCACAGTAATAAATGACTAGACTGGCTGCACCAAATTGCCATTCTAGCCACATGACACATCATCCTTACTTTATTATGGCTGTCCGCTAAAATTATATGTTTTGCAAAATCCTCCTTCCCCATCAATCCCTCTCCCACCAATCACCATGCCCCCCAACTACTCCCCACCAATTACATGCCAGAATCAGCTCCTCTGCCTAGCATTACACATACGCGCACAATTATACATTCACCAACACCCATTCACCATACACTTGCTCATTTACAGGCGCACCCAGCCCCCTACATCACTCATTCACACATACATCAAGTACACACCCCTTGCACACATACATAATAAGCTAACATGCATGCAACACCCTTTAACACTGCCGTTTCAGAAAAGGCTTCCCTCGCCGCTCTGCCTAACAAAAAGCAAGTGTGCACATCAGCCCCCTCCCCTCTAATCTGAAAAAACACTTATTGTTTGGGGGTCGTGTGCGGTAAAAAGACAGCCCCAGAATGACAGATGCGAGATGCCATGCTAGGCCCCATCGTGACAGGACAAAACATTGTTTTCTGATATCAGGCCTAGTGAATGAGCGAGAATGTGCCTCCCTCCATTTTGATAGAACGTACAGGCACTCAGCAGAAGAAAGTGAGAACTGGAATATCGTTAACCATGTCAATGGATTCCTAAAGGACATGGGTACTGCAGATGGAGACTTCGAGTAAAGGCACATGTGACAGATTTAAGGCTGCAGACGTGAACTTTCAAGGAAATGCATGCATTTGAAAGACCAAGGAGAAGGACGCCTTTAAACTCAAAGTGCAAGATTGTGTCTACTGATAATAAAGACTTATTTTCCTAATTATGTAAAGAGAAAGGGCCATGGTGAAAATTTGAACACTGGTCTTTTATTAACTGTGGCCTATTTGTGTGAAGAATACCAAGAGTGGACTTATTTATCTTCAAGCATTCTGTAAAGAAAGTATTTCTTGCCAGCTGGCCTGGACGCAATACAAAGTGTAATGTCGAAGTAGGTTCCTTAAATTTTAATGCTATTTCTCAGAATTGTGCATGTAACTGAACTGGGTGTATCTGGAACCTCTCCCCCCACCAGACGTTTGGGCTGGGTTTATCAAGGAAACAGGCCGGAGCTTCAGTAAAACAAAAACAAAAATATTGCAAGAGAGATCAGAACTATGGTGATACAGATAACATGATCAACAGAAATGACCTTTAAAGTAGGTTCCCAAAGGGTGCATTAGCTTTAAGCCAAGACCCTTTGACGCTCAGGAGAAGAGAGTTGAATAAACATTGGCCCGAGCAGGTGGCCTGGTCATGTTTAAGGAGAAATGAAACTACCGCTCATATAATGCCTTGCCATATGTTTAACATTGAACACATTTTCCTAAATAAAAGAGCATTGTGCGCCCCATCGAGCTCATTTTACCCTTTCCAGACTTATCGGTTTTACATACCTTTAAGTCAACCTGAAGGTGTCGCGCTTACTGGTCCCTGGGATCTGTCATCCAGGTGGCCAGGACACGGCCAATGCTATTGGATCCAGTTCCTGGGGTGGACCAAGGCAGGAGGATCACCTGGGGGAGCGGGTCTTCAGGGAGTGGAAGTGGGACGCCGAAGGGCAAGATGCGGATCCCCCTTCCTTATGACAACGTTTCCCCATCTTACCCCATGGGGTATCTAGAAACCCAACCTCCCCACTTTCCTGACACAAACACTTTCTCATAGACCAATTTCCACAAAAAACGAGAGCTATATACCCGACATGTCTCAACACTAGTGTCAGGCAGAGTCAGGCTATTGCCGAGAATCACACACAACCGACTACCCTTCCCTTTCCCCATAGGGATAAAAGGTGGAGCACGAAACACACTCTGAGCAAGGCCAAGCGCATGAGGAAGCAGCTATTCCAGGATGGCAGCTCAAACGGAGGAGACAGAAAGTGGGAGCTAAAACGACGAGGAGGGAATTGCCCTTGCCCTTTTCAACAGAGACCTGGGGAGCCTCTGAGGAAAAACGCAAGACCGGGAATTGCAGCTGGCGAATGGTGCGAAGACTGTTGGTGGTACATGAGACCCTCCTGCACTGATAGCCAGGGCGGGGAAAAGTGGTTGCCATTGTGGTACCATCCTAGACTCCAGAGGCAGGAGAAGCCAACAAAGCTGGTGAGTTGGAAAGAGCTGATAGACTGTGTTGGGCTCAAGGTTGTGAAGAGCAAAATTGTATGAAGAAAGAAGAATGAAACACAAATGTCTATTGTAAGCAAAATAGGTTTCAGTAAGAGTGGTCCGGCACCACATGGGCGCTCAATTGAAGGACTTATACCACGCTCCTGAACAAGGAGAATGCGTTGAACGGAGCTATCGAAGTGGTAATACGAGGGTAAAGCCAAACCCTTGTACAGTTGAATGTTTTCGGTTGTTGAAACTACAAGTATCAAGAGGCCCTAGGGGAGGCCGGTGTGACGTGGTCAAACAGAGGAGGATAGCACAGATGCAAAATGCTGGCCATGGAAGCAACAGAGGTTTGAATCCTGGATCTGAGCTTAGAAACTGAACTTGAGTACAGTATTAGGCAGGTTATAAAAAAAATAATTAAAATGAAATACAAGGGTGAAACCAAAAACCCTTGTACAATTGAAAGTCCTTGGCACGTTGCAGCACTGTGGCGTTTGATCCAGGATGAGGGGAACGTTGTGTGAACCGTGATATTTTGAAGTATGTACTTGCCAGAGAATAACAGTGCCCCAGCGAGACGTGATAACCCTTTCTAAGTCTTTGTTTCAACCAGCAAGTGCCTTACGAAACTGGTGAAGGAAGGTCTGAGCCTGGATGCGGGGGACGCAACTAAACTAGATGCTGGTTTAAAAAGACATTGAGACTTTATTACAAATGGAGTGTGAATGAAAGGGGGTAGTAAACCCGAATGAGGGTCGTCAAGCAAAATGCTAAGGGAAGTGAATCCCGCATTGTGAGAAAACTAGTGTTATTTTGGCAAGTGTGAACCCGACTGAGGGATGTCTGCAGTGAGTGGTCTGAGCCCAACTAAGGGAGGCCAACGTTGAGAGAAGGATCGGATCCCGGCTGAGGGGATCTAAGGGTGAAGAGTAATCACCAAACGTGAAGATTAACAGAAGGGACTTTTGTTTATGGCACATCAGGTCCTCTGAAGCAAGAGACTTTGCATGAAAGGAACTTGGACACAGAAGGTCCTGATATTGAAAAAAGGAACTGCAACCTCATGCCGTGGAAGCCCAGGAGTGTGCTGTGCAAGAGTCCTGCCTGTTCCGTGCTAAAAATGTGGGCAAGGGAGACCCCAGTCATAACATCCCGACTTCTCATTTTGTGAACACCTTTCTTTTATGGTGTTCACTATCCCACACCATTTTGCAGCATAGCAGTAAGGATTTGCAAGAGGCATTTTAGTATAAGCCCTTTTTATTTGACTAGACTCCAATTGGACGGTATTATTTGACGGTCGTAGCTTGCTGCCTTCTTAGATTTAGGGTTTGATGAGTGTTTCTCACCTACTTTTACAGTTCAATAAACACCCTTGAACAGATCACGTGTGTCGGTCTTGCTTTGATGCCATGCCTTCCTTACAGTACATACATTTTAAAATACATCACAAGTCATTTGATTAGAAAAGAGAAACCATAACAGACATGTTTAAAAGAAACTCATAACCTCAAATTAACAATACTTTCGATTAAAATTAGAAAGTAATTAGCTGATCAATATACTTTCTTGGCAGCCATGACCTGTGAACAGAACGAGCAGTGGCAAAGACTACAGTCGGATGAAGATTCTGTCTTAGTAGCTGGATCCCTGCACAAGGGTCTCTTATCCCCGCTTCCTTGAACAATGGAATCAGACGTTTGTATCTAAAATGCATCGTCTTCACACAAAACAATAGGAAATGTGATGAGTCTTTTGCTAAACCACACCTGGGGCACAGATCATTTTTTGTTCCTTTCCAAGAACGTGCGACACCAGCTACAGGAAGATACCGTCTCAGATGCAGGTACAGGGAAAAATCCTACCCAAATCACCTTTACGCCCGAGCATAGCACACTCGATATAACTTCAGCCCATCCCCCTCCAGTGGGTCACACGCTCGCAGTCCTGCCCGTGCCTTAATTGCCAGCTTAGTGTCACTACGCATGTGTCTCCCAGGATGTGGAGGGACTTTTTAACATGGCAAAGTCACTCTATGGATTTCCCACCATCCAAGGACATAAAATGGCACAAAGCTTTGCAGGGCTCCCCCACCCTGCCAGTTTCCATAATCTTATCCAAAAAGACAATATATAGATATAAAAAAAAAAATTAAAAAAAGAGAAAAAAAGAAGGACTGGCCTGCACACCCACGGGCATGACCTCCAATTCCAATAAAACCAGAGTAGAGGGAGCCGTTATTGGGAGCAGAGTCCATTTTCTTTCAAGAATATGTGCTCATTGATGGAATGTTTCGCAATATTGGAAGTGCCTGCTTTTCTTAGATGCCCTGGGGAGATGCAGCACGGCCGTGACTGCCATGGAAGGCCTTAAGTGGCAGCAGCACGGGCCACTTGGACGACCAAACCTTCAGATTCCTTCACTCCAAGACAATCAGATTGCTTAACTTGGTCGAGCTGTACTCCATCTACCTTTAACACAAGTAGCCTAGATTCAGAAAAGCGCGGTTTTAAGACAAGAACCTTCAATTTTTCTATATTCAATTGCAAGTCCTTGCACTTAGAAGCAAAGATTTTCATAGCTTTGTCCAGACCTTGCGTCGTTGTTGCAAGAAGGACCGCATCAACCGCATAGAATAATGCGGGTTATTTGTCCTCTGCCATCTTGGCGCTATCCTGGAGCCCCTCTACCAATGCATCAATTATTTCTTGGATGTAGAAATTAAACAAAAGGGGTGATAGAGCACACAACCCTGTATTACCACCTTTGTGAGCCCAAATGCACATTTCCCCTCCCCTCCCCCAGGACATAAGGGACAGATGTGCCATTTTGGTTTGGGAATAAAATAACTTAATTATTCCAACCAACTCCAATTGAGCTTTGCGTGAGATAAAAAGGTTCCAAAGTCTTCCCCTCGATACAGAATCAATGACAGTGCGAAGATAAAAAAAGGCAGCATACAATTAAATTCCCTTTAAAAAACAGTATATTCTGTACCAGTAAATAAAGAATAAAACATTGACCTCAAGTGCCTCTGTTCTTTCTAAAACCCGCTTGAAGGTCACTAATGAT
The DNA here is from genome assembly GCF_040938575.1 of Ambystoma mexicanum. Taxonomy (NCBI): domain Eukaryota; kingdom Metazoa; phylum Chordata; class Amphibia; order Caudata; family Ambystomatidae; genus Ambystoma; species Ambystoma mexicanum. Next base: position 7,105,983 of record NC_090938.1, read on the forward strand.
TGCACTATCAACCCAGTCCTAGGATAGGCCAGAATGATTTTACAAAAAAGCTTACCAGCCCCATCCAAGAGATAAACAGGGTGGTAGTTTGCCGGGAGACTCCTACCACCCTTCTTGTACAGGGGAATTATCGTAGCTCAGCGCCAGGCATCAGGAATTATACCCTGCCTAATAATAGCATTATACACCCGACACAAAACAGGGGCCCAAACAACCATCTCATCACTAAACAAGTCACCAGGGATCAGCCAATTGGGACCATGTACAACAAACTATTTGTCATGTAGGTAACAAGTTATGATCAAAATAATGATTCTGGCATACAAGTCAGAGGAACCGGAAAATTAATGAAGTGGGAGATGGTGAAATTAATGTTGGAAGTAGGTAGCGTAGGTAGTGTCAGAGTTGCAACTATTACGGCACAGCCAGCAAGTGCGAAAAACGATAGCTCGCCCAGGAAAGGAGTGCCAAAATAAAATTAGTATTTTTCTGAGTCACTTAGAAAATATATAGATTCATGTAGTTATCTGAAAAATTAGCATAGCTGCCATGTTGTTAGATTTTCAGAACCCAAAAAGGCAAAACCCACCTGTCATTTCGGGATGATGTATTTTTCCTCCTCCTCCTTCAGCTTCCATAACCCATACCGCCCAACTTCTGGTTCTATCAGCAGCCAGTGGGCGTCTAGTGGAAGGTGAAGAGAGTGCTAGCCAATCCTTACTGTGGGTATTATGATAATGTAGGAGTGTCACCAGCCCTACAAGAGGACGATTTTGCATCAGAACAAGGCCTTTTTACTTTATTCCTGGAGGTAGCCCGCTGTTGGACTCTTGTGAGGGACAACTAGCAGAGAGGCCTCAATCCTTGCATTGGAGACAGTGACAGGTAAATCTAGAAGCTAGCTGGGCCCCCCAATCAGAGGAGCAGAGGAAATCTGGGTGCAGGAGAAAATCCTTGACTAAAGCCTTGACCAGATCTGTGCTGTCCTCAGGGGGAGCCCTGCTGTTTCCCTGGATGCCAGATAACCAAAGCATCCCATGCAAGTAGATATATTCCAAAGCCATCAAAATTACGTGGGGGCAGCATTAAACTACATCTAGCATAAGGGGATTGGGGGGGGGAGTGAGTACAGGGAAGACCCTTGGCTTATTTTATTAAATCCAATTCAAATTAATTCCACAATAGAAAAATCACCCTAGCCAGTTAAAGTGATTTGTGTTGGGAACAGCCTGCCTTAACCCTTTCCATTAAATTGTGGAGAGAGGGAGGCTGGGTACATCCTTAGCGCATTGAATTTATGTTAATTCAATATATTTCCATATAGAAAAATCACAGGACAAGTTCAACACGAGCAAAGTTCACGCCCAGTGTGTTAGAGCCGGTATAGACCAGACTTCGGTGACTGTCCTTCTGAAACCCCCGACTCCTGACCAGAAGGCAGGGATGTCATTCTCCCTTGCTACCCCTAAAAAACATTTCTGTTTTAGGTGTAAGCTCCAGGACTGTGGCTAGCACTATGTGGCTATTTGTTTCTGGAATGGCTGGCATTTTTTGTTCAGGCCTAAAAAAGTGTCGTGACCCTAAATAAGAAAAAGAAAATGGGAATAACAAATCATTTGTCCTTCTGGAATTTTATACGATAATTGCTAGACTCATTAAGGTTTACTTCAGCTACACTTCAGGGGGTCAGTCACTAATTTAGTCTGTTTTTAAACACCTCAATTCAGCCTTGCATCCCTTTGAGGTCGATAAAGGAGTACCAACACAGGTTGGGTGATATTGTATATATATTTTTTCTATATAAAGCGCTTAAGCATAAGTGCCATGGATGTCTGCTTGCATTCACATTCATTTGGTATTATGGGCCTATACACACTTATATTAACGATACATATGGCGATCCATTCTTGTATGAAACATATGTCACATTATAGTGATATTGTACTTAGGAACAATGCTTTGTGATGCCAGTTTCTATTTTTTCAATGGGTGAAAGGTTGTGTTTCATTGCTTCCCATGATGTCAATTCGGGTGGGGTCATCAGAGGTTCAGGGTCATGTGGTGTCACTTCCACTATCCCTGGCATTTTGGTGAAATGATGCCCTGCCAGAAAGGGCAGGGGTTCTGAATTGCAAAAGACGTAATCCTACAATGCTGCCGTTCAAGTGAATGTAAAGTGTGCAAAGCACCATTAACCCTGTCTGTGCCTCCCAACCCAAGATCCCCAGAGCACAGCATGTCCTTTGAAGGTGTGTTGAAATTTCCTCATTTGAATTCCTTTCTCAAACCTTGCTTTTCAAATAAGAGCGAAACGATTTTCCCATTGAGTTTCTCAAACGTTGCCCTTCTCAAAATAAAGCCAAAAAGATGTTTCCATTGTATTATGAATGCTTTCTATTGGTTAATTTGCAATTAACTCTGATGTAAGTTGTGGCTGTAAGTTTCAAAATTCTACCTATGTTTTAATGACGGAAAGTCATTTGGAGTTGTGATCGTGTGCAGTGCCACAGCATTGGTGGTTGATGTTGGTTGCTGTCAAACCATAAATAAATATATTATTACTATACACCGGCCTCGTGGCGTATTCGAGGCACATAGGGTATTTGTTGGGGTTGGTGCGAGGCCTCACTAAAGTTGAATCTGTATAAGCGCCTTGGGTGCCCGCCACCTTGCTTGGGAGGGAAAGGAACTCACCGAGGTGAGTGTGGCCACCTAATAAACTGTCCCCCTCCCCAGCTCCCTGGTACTTACACAAGTTGTGTTTGCGCGCAATGTAGCGAATGATGGCGCTGCTCTGGGTGAGTTTGACGGATCCATCGATAAAATATGGAAGCTACAGAGAAAAAGCAAAACAATCAGTTATAAAAAGAAAAACCTAACATACCACCTCCTTAAAGTGGGGGTGGGGGGTAGGGCTGATAAAGAGCACGGGCTTGGGTACAGAGGAGACCATATGCAGTCAATGGGCGTCAGTGACAGCAGATCCGGGACAGCCAAAGAGGTGATGTACAAGGGGACACAAAGAGCCACAGGGTTTGAGTGACTTCTAGGGGCCACTCACTGGCGAGCGGGGCATCCAGACAGGACCAATGCAGGCCACCCCCACCCGACCCCAGACATACAAACCCAGGAACAAGTCACCATTCACGTGTCCGTGGAACCAGACAACATGGCCAGAAGGAACAGTCAAACCTGAGTGGCGTGCCGTTCCCTTCACGGCCATCTCCCAGAAGGGATGGGGGGGGGGGACTGGCCTATAGGGAACTCTGGAGATTTCCTGGTAGGCCTCTGAACCCAGGACCTCTTTTAGGAGGTAACCTATTCACATTTGCTCATAGAAAAAGGGTTGGCCTTGCTGAAAATGTGTAATATGGGGCCACTTAGAAAATTATTTTCACTGACTCTTCATTACCAGACTACCCCTGCAGTTTCTCCACCCCACCTGCTCCCCACACACCGTGTGTGGTACTTACATTTGGAAAGTCCAGTCCCAGGGTCTCCTTCTCCTTAAGCCAGTCACTTCTGTCATAATCTGGAGCTGGAAGGAAACAAAGAAACGTTTCCTATAACCCCAATGCGTGGCCTCTCGCCCTCTCGCCCTAGCACACCTCAGCCTTACTGCCAACAGCAGAAAGCACTGCCAACAGGAGGGAGAAAGCACTGCCAACAGCAGAAAGCACTGCCAACAGGAGGGAGAAAGCACTGCCAACAGCAGAAAGCACTGCCAACAGGAGGGAGAAAGCACTGCCAACAGCAGAAAGCACTGCCAACAGGAGGGAGAAAGCACTGCTACACAACACTGGATTTGACCCCAAACCCTATATCTCACCCGAGCACATTACGCAGCTGGGCTCAGATGCCCACCTGCGCCAGTGCAACTAGAAGCATCTTGGGCCGACAGATGACATGTCCCAGTCTGCAGATTTCCCATTGCCTGCTGGGCATTTAGTTTAGCTTTTCGGTCACTAGGTTTGAACCTACAAGTCCCAGAATGCAATGGAAAAAAGCACTGGTTTATGGCGTCACATGACACAAGGCACCTCCTAGGCGCTTTAGAGTGAGGCAAGATGCATTCGAACCACTATGATGGGCCAGTGGCAGGGGGGGCGGGAAGAGGGACGCCTTCAAGTTTAACAGGGCCTTACTTCAGTATAACTAAATACAGTTTAAATAAATAGTATAAGACGCGAGCGCCAGGCTCTTTTGCGTAGTTATTAGTAATGATAGGCAGAAGGCAAGGCTTGCGTTGTAAATGAGGCAAGGCTTGCACTAGGCACAAAATCGCGAGCCCACAGAAATCACCAGCCATGTCCGAGCTCCCGGAAGGACAGTTCATCACACCCCGAACCGTCACAGGGCTATTCATTGTTCCGAAAGTGTTGCAAAGAGGTGTTCTTCTACCCAAGAAGAGTGTACCCTTCAAGGCGGCCATCGGACCGGCACTTGGTGTGCACGTTATCTCACACTGGCCAAAGCATGGACCGGCTTACTACAAATTATAGTCCATATAACTGACTAAACCCCGATACCCCCGAATTCCATGGCACCGTGTGCCCTTTGACCACTAACCCCACAGTGACTAGTTGTGAAATGGTCACTTGGTTTAGATTACACTTTGGCATAAGGAACACATTCACCCTCACTTGGCAGCACGCCTTACCTGGGCCGCAGGTGTACATCTTTTCCTCATACTTGGTGCCAGTGTACTCCAGCAGCAGACGGATGGAGTGTCCCAGCTGAAAGAGAGGGAGAAGAGTGCAAATAATGCAGTTAAGAGCAGAGCATCACTGCATGCAACAGGTGGAAGCCACCAGGCAGGGCGGTGCCCACAACCAGGACGCTCCGGGTCCATGCAACAGGTGGAAGCCATCAGGGCAAGGTGGTGCCTACACACAGGACGCTGAGGGTCCATGCAACAGGTGGAAGCCACCAGGCAGGGCGGTGCCCACACATAGGACACCGAGGGTCCATGCAACAGGTGGAAGCCACCAGGCAGGGCGGTGCCCACAACCAGGACGCTGAGGGTCCATGCAACAGGTGGAAGCCATCAGGGCAAGGGGGTGCCCACACACAGGACGCTGAGGGTCCATGCAACAGGTGGAAGCCACCAGGCAGGGCGGTGCCCACACACAGGACGCTGAGGGTCCATGCAACAGGTGGAAGCCACCAGGCAGAGTGGGCCCACACACAGGACACTGATGGTCCATGCAACAGGTGGAAGCCATCAGGGCAAGGTGGTGCCCACACATAGGACACTGAGGGTCCATGCAACAGGTGGAAGCCATCAGGGCAGGGTGGTACCCACACACAGGACACCGAGGGTCCATGCAACAGGTGGAAGCCATCAGGGCAGGGCCCACACACAGGACACTGAGGGTCCATGCAACAGGTGGAAGCCATCAGGGCAGGGCAGGGCCCACACACAGGACACTGAGGGTCCATGCAACAGGTGGAAGCCACCAGGCAGGGTGGTGCCCACACACAGGACACCGAGGGTCCATGCAACAGGTGGAAGCCATCAGGGCAGGGCCCACACACAGGACACTGAGGGTCCATGCAACAGGTGGAAGCCACCAGGCAGGGCAGGGCCCACACACAGGACACCGAGGGTCCATGCAACAGGTGGAAGCCATCAGGGCAGGGCCCACACACAGGACACTGAGGGTCCATGCAACAGGTGGAAGCCACCAGGCAGGGTGGTGCCCACACACAGGGTCCATGCAACATGTGGAAGCCATCAGGCAGGGCGGTACCCACACAGAGGGCAGGGCGGTACCCACACAGAGGGCAGGGCGGTACCCACACGCAGGTCACCGAGGGTCCGTTTGGCAGGGGAATAGACCCGATTTTCACTGGAGCCAAAGCGCACGAGTTGAGGAATGTGGGCCACACCTGCCCTCCGCCACATGCCCTCAAGTGCCTTAGTGGGGGGACACGAAATAAAAACGTAAAAACGTAATTATCACCCTCCGCCCCCAAGGTATTCGGAAATCAAAGTGGAACCCTTGCACACGTCCCCACTCAAGCTCTCTCCTCATGCATGCACACGCCTCACCAGTGCCCTCAGCCGTCACACACCTCGCATACACACGCCCCACGGCCGGCTCCCACAAAGGCACCACACGGTGCTGTGCACTCACCCCGCGGACGTCCCAGTACCCGAGGATCGCAGCCATGGTGCTGTGTCTGGTGTGATGAGTGGGAGTGGGCAGCCTGCTGCTCTGGCGGGGTGCAGGAGGGGGCGTGGGGTGCGAGAGCGAGGCCTGGGGGAGGCGAAAAAGCTGGACAGCTATTGGACCTTTCGGTGATTCGACCGCACCCAGGTTCAGGGACCCGCGTGGAACACTATTAAACTAAAAAAAAATAAAAAAAAAAACGGGGCCCAAATGGAAAAAAAATGGTGGGGGGACCCAAAGGAGCCAGGTTGGGGAGGGACTTGGGAGGGACTTGTGGGGTGGGGGGGCGGTGCCATAGGAGGCGGGGTTTATGGGGCGTGTTGTGGCTAATAAAACGACGCCATTTCTTTCATGCTTCTTTTTTCCAAACTATATATCAATTCCACTTTAAACCACTTCCCTGGCACTGGTGACGAGTTACTAAACTCTGCGGATAATACTTTTGGCCAGTGTTGCTGAGTAAATAGTCTTTAAAATGCACAATTTGCATCCCATTTTATAAAAAACTCCCCCTTGGGTACTATTCAAACGGGGTGATTTCTGTTCGCCATAAGCAACTTTTTCCTTTACTTCAACCCCACCCTGGCACAGCTCCTGCAGCTCCCCTCTGAAAGCAGTTGGGTGGCTGCATTTTGTGGCATCGTTTGCATGTTAATAGGGGTATTTATTTATTCATGCAATGTTTGTCAGATACCTGTATATTTATTTATTTTTGCAATGTATGTCGGATACAGGTATCTGACAAAATAAATACATATTCCGGGTCTGTGTATCGACAAACATTGCATAAATAAATAAAACCGGGTCGTGGCTGTGGACAGGGTTGTGGCTGAGGACTGTAACTTCCTCTGGTGACCCCTTGCATGGGTTCACCAGAGGAAGTTACAGTTTGCGGGAGATTTTCTTTTTCTTCCCCCAGTGCTAACTCTGGCCGGATCGTGAGATCCTGCTTCACATCTAGTGCTGGATCTCGGATCCGGGGAGAGCCGGCCCAATCGCCAGCGCTGAGCATATTATAACCATACTGTGGATTGTTTAAATGCTTGCACAAAACAAGTATTTTAAAATGAGGGAACTGTTTTTCATGTTTACAGAAAATAATACATATGTAAAAAAAACGTTGTTAAAGGGATGTTATGGTTCAGTTGCACTAATAAAAACCTATCAAATTCAGTGAAAAACTTTGTTAAAGGAACGTTATAGTTACTTTGCACTAATAAAAACCTGTCCATATTATGGTTAAAAGTAAAACCGAGAACTACAAATTCAAAAGGTACTATATTTGTAGACCTTACCCTTCTCATATGGTCTTACACTGCTTTCCTTAGGGTTCAGTCACCTCATATGATAGATGCAGATAGGGGAAGAAACAAGCCTGAAACACTGCAATCATTTCTGTGCATGAAGATAGCAGTTACATTATGAACACTTTCTGGTACGGCTGCTGCTGTTTTGCTTACTTTACTTTCCCTGTAGGTGTTGTGGTCTCTTTATGTTTTGTGTGTAGTAGTGCAATTATCTGGTAAGTGGGTTTTATTATCTACTTATTACATTTTTCACAGTATTCAAAACTCTGATACGAAAGCAGTTATCATTTCACTATCCAACATGGAAAGATTATGAATATTGCACCTCTATGGTGCATGCTGCAGACAATGCCTACGTTTCTACATGAGTAGGTTCCTATACTGGAAAGAACTCCGTAATGCAATGGTGTTTACAGCAATGCTTTTGTTAATGAACGGCGTAGCTCATGATTTTTCTCCCAATGACCTCTGATAGTTGTCTGCCAATATTATAATGACAATCCCTTGTAGAGGATTTTCATGAAATGTAAATGCACATGTGATGTCATCAGTGATGTCATCAATGACATTTGTGATGTCATCTTTGATGTCATGGGTGTTAGTCTTAGCAGTGCATGGTATATTATGATATGGCATTTATAACGCGCCCATACACAACTGTTTCAAAGCGCGACAAGGCAGGGAGGGGAACAGAGGGAAGACAGAGACATCGATCTTACTAGCCCAGGTGACATTGAAATTGCGCAAGTGCAAGGGAGGGGGGAAGGGGAAAAGTGTGAGGGAAAGGGGGGAGGGGAAGTGCAGTACATAGCATAAACAGTAAATAAATAAGAACAATAAATGATAGCAATAAATAAGAAGTACGGCCAGCTGGTGGCAGGTGCAGGGTAAGTGCAGACATCAGGTGTCAAGTGCTGGTAGGGGCTGTAGGGATACAGAAAAACAGTCCCAGAGTGCAAGGGTTACCAGGGGGGCAGTGCATGTCTGCAACTGGCGGGGAGGGGATCAGGGCCCAAGAACAGAGGGTGGGCAGGTGACCAGTGCAGTTTCAGCCAGGAGTTCAGCAGCGGAGAGGAGGAGATTAAGCAGAAGCAAAGAGGAAGGTCTTGAGGTGATGGTTCTCCTCAAATTTCAGAGAGAGGCAGGGTGGCTGTTCCAGAGAGAGGCCCCAGCCGAGGAAAGAGATCTAAGAGATCTACCACTGACTCGTTGCTTTGAGAAGCGACTGACCCTGGGGGAGTTGGAGGTGGATGAGCGAAGGGCTTGAGAAGAAAGATAGTTAGGAAGAGAGAGTTGAAGGTATTGAGGCCCCAGACCCCAGAATGCCTTGTGGACAATGCAAACGGTTTTGAACATAATAGCCACTGGCGATTTCAGTCCTGTAGAGATACGATGCCTGGGCTTCAGGCCAAGGACAAGTCTTGCAGTCCTGTTTTGGATGAGTTGCAGAGGGCAGAGAGTAGAGGCAGGCAGATTTATAAAGAGGCTGTTGCAGTAATCCAGTCTAGAGAGAACCAGAGCTCTGGAGACAGTGAGCTTCTGGGGAAGGAGAGGAAAGGAAGAATACCTCTGAGGAGGTGCAGGTGGCAGTGTGACTTCTTAGAGACGTCAGAGATGTGAGGAGACAAGGAGAGTGTGGAGTCGAAAATGACCCCAAGGTTTTTAGCCTTACAGGTGGGAGCAGGAAGAGGGCCAAGGAAGGCCGGCCAGAGAGTGACAGGAAAGGAGGGAGCGGGTGTGCCGATGAGAATCTCAGTCTTACTGGCATTAAGGCAGAGATCATTGGCGGCACACCACTCCTGGATAGCAGACTGACAGTCAGAGATGAGAGAAGGAGAAGAGGTGGCTGAGGGGAGCCTGAAAATGAGCCCGGTGTCACATCTGCATAGTGCTGAAAGTTGGGACAGAGAGCGCAATGCGGTGGGCAAGAAGTGCCAGGTGGTGGCGCAGCAAATTTCAGGGGTTTTCGGTTTTACTTGTAACCGTAATATGTATAGGTTGTTATAGTGCAAGGTAACTATAACATCCCTTTAACAAAGTTTTTGCACTGAATTTGAAAGGTTTTTATTAGCGCAACTGAACCATAACCTCCCTTTAACAATGTTTTTTCACTGAATTTCCTAGCGTTTTCCAGGATACCCTTAATTTTCATAGAAGTATCATACAACATACTGAGCCCCATCGCCCCATGCTGATAACCTCGGGGTCTGCGGACTACGCGACTGTTTGCGGATATCAGGTAGCATACACACTGCCCAATAGCGCAGGGGTTGTTTCACATTATGTAGCATACAGCAAAGAAACTGAACATCTTAAACACCAATGAATTGTATGGAAAAATAAAATATGTCTACAAACTCTGTACTTATAAAATCAGCAATGCAATTGCGCAGAGTGAGCAACGTAATGGTATGCACCAAGCAGGAAAATAACCTGTGCTTCCAACAGTATGACCTCAGTGCTGCTTTACATACAAACTAAGAAGCAACTGTCAGCGGTAGAATTGAAAAGTAGTGACAGCAGGGACTTTACTACAAAGTGGTAAGTACACTATATTTTCTTTGCCTCTAACTGCGCAGTTTGTTCTGTGTACAATGCCAGTAAAAACTATTTCTCTTTTTTTACACAGAAATGCAAGCACCCTGGAGTGGCTTGAGGTGAATTTCCCTCGTGGTGAAATGAGTGAAGACAGTGGACCTCATTACACGGATGGCGGTAAAATACCGCCCTTACCGGCATGGTGCTATTAACGTGTCCGCCTAGGCAAGAGGCCGCTAATTGCGTGCCATTACGAGTACGCGGACATGAGCATAGCGCCATGCCAGTACTGACCCTACCGTAATGCCGCTAAAGACCCTGAAAAGACCCTGAAAAGACCCTTAGCGGCATCGATGAAAGAGTTGATAGCACTTCCGAGCTCCAGCAACACAGAATTAGCGGTGACTGCTATTAGCGGTCACCGTAAAATTGCGGAACTGGAAATAGCGTCATCGCACAGGAACGGGAAAGAGCATGACGGCCATCTTTAAAAACACAATCCATTGCCATCCTCTGCCCCCAGGACCTGCATCCACACCAGTGCCATACCAAACCATCCAGGAAGCCCTGACAATGCCCAAGGCAATCAAAAAAGGAGCGGATCGGCAGAGGAAGGAGAAATTTACCAATGAGGAGCTCATCATGCTCACGGACACGCTTGCCGCCAATGCGGATGTGGTCTTTGCGAATGACATGCGGCGTGAGACCCTAATTAAAAAAAAGGCCAACTGGGCAGAGGTGGCCCAGAAAGTCAGTGCGGTGGGCACCACCACCCGCACTGTGAAACATTGCAAGAAGCGGAGGGACGATCTCCGCCTCCGTGTCCGCAGCATACTGTCTGCCAATCGGAACCTGGCCAAGGCCACAGGAGGTGGTGGGGATTCACTGATCAAACTGAGGGAGTGGGAGCAGACCTGCACAAGCACCATAGGTGTTGAATCCATAGAGGGAGTCGGCAACATGTAGCGTGGTGCGCCCATAACATCAGATGGCGGTGAGTGCCCACATAAAACAATGCACTGTGAAAGGTGAGGTGCCCCCCAAATGTGAGCCCTAAATCAGCTCATGGATGCGGCCACAAACATACATGCACCCAACCCTGCCCATGTGAGTGTCACACCCGAACATACACACATGCACGCATCACCACAGACATGTGCCACCCACACCCATGCATGAATGACCCACCCGACAGTCCCATGACCAGAATGCCCACTAATGAAGTCCCAATGCACAGAACAGCATGATGAACAGCATCTGCATGAAGCACGTTGACCCATCACCAATGCCATCCCCGTCTTTGTCCCCCACAGGCTCACAGACTGACAGCGATGAGCAGGACACTGTGACACAGGCTCTCCCTGCCAAGAAACAAGCCAGGGCAAAGGAGCCAGGGAACACCGCCAGCACATCAAGGGGCACAGGGAGGAGTGCACTCCTGCAGAGGGGCAAACACAGCAAGCCACCCACGTCACCAAGACGTGAAGCTATGGCTGAAACAATTGCTGCACCCACTCCAGTGAACCCCCCAACGCAGGAACCACCCACGGAGGGGCCACTGTCTGCTGCCAACAGTTCCATTGGTGAGGCAGCAGCCACAGCACCGCTGTCCGACGTGGAGGACACCTGTGACTTGGCCATGCAAGAGCACACGCCCATCCCCCACCAATCCAGAGAAGCAAGCCCACGGCCAACATCACAAACCAGCAGCCATGCCCAGTGTGGCGATGAAATCGTGGCAGGGTGCTGGAGCCCCCAGATGTCCTCACCTGATGCCCTACCCATAGATCAAGACGCGGCACACACCCCACGAGCAGGACATAGTGGCCATGACATGGCCACCATCAGACAGCGGCAGGAGGAGATAACAGCGCTGGTTGGCCAGCATGTTGATGAGGCAGCCCGTCTGAGGGAGGAGTTCAGGGAGAATGCAAGGGAGACGAGACAGGGCATGGAAGCCTGCCCAACCGGCTCTGTGAGGAGATGGCACAACTGAGGCAGGTCCTCACCCACATAGCGTACGCTATGGACAGACGTTACTCCCCCACCACCACAAGAACAACCATGCACCTCCTCCTCTGCCAGCTCAAGCCAGATGAGCCCCCTGCGCCGCTCCTTGCACTCCATGAGGCGCACACCCTCTCAACCCCCTAATGGTGGTGGTGGGGATGGGAAGTAGGGCCAGCCCGATGTAGCTGGCACATGTACAGCAAGACAGCAACGTTGTGCCAGCCATACATAGGGTTGTTGTGGGGGGAGGGGGGAAAGGGTGTTTTGGGAGTGTTGTGGGGGGAGGGGGAAAGGGTGTTTTGGGTTTTGGCAGTGTTGTGGAGGGAGGGGGGAAAGGGTGTTTTGGGAGTGTTGTGGGGGGAGGGGGAAAGGGTGTTTTGGGAGTGTTGTGGGGGGAGGGGAGAAAGGGTGTTTTGGGAGTGTTGTGGGGGAGGGGGGAAAGGGTGTTTTAGGAGTGTCGTGGGGGGAAGGGGGAAAGGGTGTTTAGCGTTGTTGGGTCCATGCACCTCTTCATTTCCTAATGTATTAAACACATTGGTGACAAGTTAAAACACAGGCTTGGACCTTATCATTGTGTATGTGAGCTTTATTGGGGGACAGGGACCAGTGTGCGCTTCACCACAGAACCCAGTGGACAAACACCCACATCCATTCAACAGAGTAGGACCATGTGGATCAGAATAATTGGTTGATCAGATGCTGACGGACATCGTGTCCCTCCTGGGCATCGTCTCCTGCATGACCTGCAGCCCCATCTCCTCTCTCCTCATCACCATCATCATCCTCATCAGGTGGGTGCATTTCAATGTCAGGGGGCAGTGGCACATTCCGTCTGATACACATATTGTGCAGCATGACACATGCCATGGTGATCTTTGCAACCTTCTCATGGCCATACAGGAGAGCCCCACCAGACCTGCTGATGCACCTAAACCGTGACTTCAAAAGTCCAAAAGTCTGCTCGATGACGAGGCGGGTACGGGTATGTGCACGATTGTAGTCCTCTTCGTGCCTGTTCTGTGGGTTCCGTACAGGGGTGAGGAGCCACCTCCTCAGGGGAGAGCCAACATCACCTGCATGGGTGGAAGAATGGGGACCTGTTACTGTTCACATCAAGTGCAACCTGTACATATCACACAAATCAACTTTGCATTGTGATTGGCATCCACGGATCCCAGCATGCATGGAGACGATCTGTGTAACTGCAATGTGAGAAGGTGAGCTAGTCCCTGAAAGTGGACATGCACCATGCATGCCTCCGGCAGTTATTGCCATGTCCTGGGTGAGGACAGGTCTTAGGTGTTCCTGGGCCCAGGAAACATTTGTACCACACTGCTAGTGTACTGCCATTCTGAAATCGATGTCGCCATGCTGTGAAGCGGCACTTCAGTAGTGGTGTACGGGTGTGGTTCAGTACAATGGCTACAGGTGATCCCTTTGCATGCACTCAAGGGCGCATAGCTGTTGTGATGTTGTTCAGTGCACATTTTCATTTGGCATATTGGCGCCATGTTGCTGATTTGTGTCATACGGGGTATGGTATGATGTGCAATGTGCATGTGGATAGATGTGTCATGTTTGGCATCTTGGATTGATTTCAATGTTGTGCAGCTTCAAAATTGCATGTGGTTTTGTTTGCGGTACATTGTGGCCTGCCTTGGTGGACATTGGCGTACATCTGTATGTCCATTTGTTCTAGGGACGACAGTCCACACCCAGTTGGAGTATGCATCTCTCCCCCCCAATCACACCCAGTTGGAGTATGCATCTCTCCCCCCCAATCACACCCCACATCACACTGCCATGTGCTTGCCCTGCTACTCAACAAGTAGCCACAAACGTTGTCCAGCATGTCGCTCCATGTAATGTGGTATCGTTGAGTTCCGCAGGACCATTGAATCATGGGTTGATCCGGGATATCGGGCACAACAATGTGTGATTATCTTGTTTGTGTCACATACCATTTGGACATTGATGGAGTGGAATTGCTTTCTGTTTCGGTAGTCTGCTTCATTGTGATGTGGGACCACCAATTCCACATGGGTACACGATGGCCCTGATGCAACTTGGGATGCCTGCCAGTGAATAGAAGACGACTTTGGTTTTTGCGATCTCCTGGGCAGTCCGTGGCATGAATATGTGTTCACGTGCATGCTTCAGGAGGGCATTGTGTACCTGGTTCAGCTCGCGTGAGAATACTGGTTGTGAGATGCCATGCATCTGGGCCACTGTATGCTGGTAGGTGCCTGTGGCCAGGAAGTGGAGCACAGTCACCACCTTGAGTAGAGGGGGGAATGGCAGTTCTGATGTCTATGAGGCTCACAATGTCGTCATGTATCATGTCCACGATGCTGGTGATGGTATCCCGGTCAAGATGGTACAGGGTGTGTATCTGCTCAGGGGTTAGGTTAAATGGACTGGCTCGGATCCTGGGGATTGGTGGCTGCCTCTGTGGTATTACTAGGTGCCCTGGTGGTGCTTGCTGCGCCTGTCTCGCCCTCCTCCTCCTCCTCCTCCTGCGTCTCCTCTGTGCTGCCTGTTGTTGTTGCTGCTGCGCTGCAATCATGTCCTCCAGCCCATGTAATGCTGCTAGTATTGGAACCATCTTGGTGTGGGAAGGGATGTGTGAAGGGGTGTGGTGTGCTCCTTTTGTGCTGCCACAGTCTACATTGCCTCCACCTGTGCTGAATGTGTCCACCTGTGGCAGGTGGGAACACTGCTCATGTCTCTTAACGTGTGGTTCGCGATGCCGGTATTTCCGCCATGCCGGTATGGGCTTTTTGGGGCTATTCCATGCCGCTATTAGCATGTCCGCATGCCTTGTGATGGTGTGCCATTTGCGCCATGCCGCTATATACAGGATGAGGGGTCGCGCGCACGCGGACTAGCCGCTATTAGTGGCACCGTTCTTAGCGGTGCCGCTAATAGCGGTTATCCGGGTCGTAATTGGCAAGGGTATTTAACGATACCGGTATTCCCTTACTGGTATCGTTAATCCCTTACCGCCATCTGTGTAATGAGGCCCAGTGACTCCAATGATACACAGTGCCCTTTGAAAAGTAAGAGAATTAATACACATTGGTTCACATGTACCTGAAACTTGTTTTTTTATTTAACAGTACATATGGGAAATGAAGGGAATGGCCCAGAAGAAGCATCTCCTCCACAACTGCATGGGAACATACAAAACCAAACTAACAGTGTGCAAAATTAACTAGTCAGCCTGGAGGCAAAAATGGACCAATTGATGAACAGTTTTGGTGACTTGAAAGAATGTGTACAGAGACGTATAATGGGCAATATTAAATAGCACTGCCCCACCTGCACCTGTGCCCCTTCCCCCTGTCCCAGCCAACCATCCCCACAAATTCTGTGCAGGCAAAGACGTTATGATGAGACCTCAATCCCTTCCTCCCCTGATGACCAACCTGTGGAAAACCCCAATTCCCTTGTATATGTTTCCATTTATGCTACCCCTTCCCTTTCTTAATTGTTTGTATTTATGTGTGTAAATAAAGTCCTATGTATATACTGTTGCTGTGTGTGTGTGTTTTCTTTTTTAAAATCCCTGTTAGGAGTCCGCTGAGCGCGGGACTGTCCGAGATATCCACAATTAATAAAAATGGTGGTGTTCTACGGACACTGCGCCTGTCCGGTCCGAGAAGTCTGCATTCAAAATGAAGGTGTCCGTAGGACTCCGCGCCTGTCTGCATGTCCGCTAAGCTGTGAGGTACCTTTAATTAGATTGGGGAGCACAGCGATCCATTTCATTTGTCCATCAGTTAAGGCACAAACCTTCTGGGAATCTCAAAGTAGAAGCTATTAGTCTTTTTCCCAATCCTAGTGCTACTGCCAGAAATGCTTTTTCATACTTAGTTTTTTCCAGTAGCCCAGAATGATATTGCAGTCCCAGATCATGTGGTAAAAGGTTCCCTCATCCCTTCTGCAGCGTAGACAGTTTCCATCCTCTATTGCCCCCTATTTCATCATTGAGGCCCTGGAGTGTTAGGTCTGGTGCAATATTTTATACTGTATTAGGCAGAGTTTAGTGTCTATGCTGATCTCTCGTGGGAACATCAGTGCCTCAACCCATTCCTTGGGCTCTAGCAGGCCCACCACCCTCTCCCATTCCTTCCATAGCCTGGAGAGATCTTGGGCCCCAAAAGCAGTTATCACCTGGTAGAGTGTGGACGTAACCCATGCCTGGATCCTTGCCTGGAGAATGTTTGCTTCCAGGGGGGGGCATTTCGGGATGTCTGCCAGGGCTGGAAATTGTGCCCAAATGGTGTGTGTGAGTTGCATGTGCCTATATCGCTCACCAGCAGGTAGTTAAAATCTATCCTTTATGTCGGTGAATGTTGCTAGGTGCCCATCTCGCATTACGAACACAAGGGACCATATCCCCTGTTCGGTGACATACTTTAATTAGTTCAGGGAGCCCATCCATGTCTGCCAGACACCTGGGCACATGCGCATCACAACCCCTGGGTTCTATGAACACTCTGCCTGTTCGGAACTGTGTCACCCTGTGAACGCAACCATGTTGAGCATCAGTCCTTATTCGCGAAAACTGTCCGGGCCCCCGGATACCAAGAAAGTGATGTTTTGAGCAATCCAAGGCATTTTACTGTGAAACCTCACACTTGCAGAGGTCCCAGACCATGTACCTGGCGATCTAGACACTTTAATGCACTTTTTGAGCCCAGCTGGTGGTTTTAAGTGTTCACGGAGCGCACGCCTATTTGCAGAGCGCTCCCCAGAACCCATATAAAAGGCCACACCCCAGTGCTGCTCCTCATTTTGTTTTGGGATTTCCTGAACAGAGCACTGTGCCAGATTGTCAGATAGCTGTTTCACCAGATTGCTGCTTGCCCCCGCTTTGCTGTTTGTACCAGATTGCTGCTTGCACCACATTGCTGCTTGCTCCAGATTGCGGTTTGCACCAGATTGCTGCTTGCACCAGATTGCTGCTTGCTCCAGATTGCGGTTTGCACCAGATTGCTGCTTGCACCAGATTGCTGCTTGTTCCTGCATTCCTGCATTACCTGCATAATGGCATCCACGGCTGTTGCATCGGCAGCCTCTGCCTCAGCACCACCCCCACCCCCACCAACACCACCACCACCACCTTCCCAAGAACCTGCAGAGGGGAACAGGCGTGATGATGCAGAGGAGGAAGAAGAGGAAGAAGAATGAGATAGTGGAAGTCCCCACTACCAGCTGCCGATGTGAGTCTTGGGTTTGGAGGCATTTACCACCGTAGATGCTAAGCCCAAGGCTAGTGCGGCCATGTGTGTCACATGATACTCAGTCGCCGCAAACCTGGGCTGTACAGTTATGGGACTAACTCCATGTGGCGACACCTGAGATCCAACATAAAGCAGCAGTTCGGAGGGTTGCCCCCTTTGAACAGGGTAGTAGGTTTAGTTCCAGTGCAGCATCCTCGACATCTGCTCCTGTCACTACAAGGGACATTCCTGTGAGGCAGCAGATTCCTCAAGCAGCCTTGCAGGCCATACGCACCGCAGTAGATCCTTACCTTTCAAATTTCACTGTTTTGTGTGTGTACTCTGACGCGGTACTCTGCAGGGGTGAGCAGTTTCAGAGTGCTTTCGAGGCTGCGGTCTGGGACCACGAAGGAAAGTGGCCCATACCTCGATGAGGCGCACCCAACATATTCCTCTCTCTATCTGCCCTTTCTTATCCATGTGGTTGGTTCCCCTTCCCTACCCTTATTTGTCGTGTTTAAAAAATCCAAAACAATTCACAAAACACAAAAATCAAAAACGAAAAAGTCTCTTTTCAGAGCCACCTTTCACAGTTTAAAAACAGAAGTGGCAATGAAATGGTACAGGCCCCTGCGCAGCCTGCGAAGCCTGCGTACAGTCCGCAGACTTTAAAGAAATGTAGGGGGTGGCACCATCAAAAACATTGCACTCTTTGTCATGCCTGCGCCATTGGCGCATCCATTTACGCTCAATTTGGACTATATGTTTATCATTTATTTACAACAGTCTCTTGGATCTATCTATATTTACTTTGGAAACTTTATTTCCCATTTGCGAGACTTTGCTGCTTAATTATTATTTCCAACAAACTACGCGTACCATAATGCACCTGGCTACAAGCATTGATTCCTGGCTGTTCCTATTGGTTATCAATGGAACTACACCCCCAGAAGCCCTAGAGACTTGCCCTGCTTCCACCAGCCCAGGAACAGAAAGGGAGGTGGCCGATTGCCTGCAGGTGTGTTTAGCCAGGTGCAACCAATTAGCCTGCCTCTGAGCTGGGCTAGGCAGTATAAAGGCTGCTGCCTGCAGTGGCTCAGCCTCTTGCATTGAGAGTCCTTCCTCCACCTTTCGCATCTTCCTACGGATCTTGTATGCTGTTTACCTTCACTCCTGCTTGGACCCTGCCTTGTTGCTTGCTCCACCCTGCTGCCTCCAGCCATAGCCTTCCAGGCTCCCTGCCTCACAGCCCTGCTCCTCTGGGCTCTCCACACTGCAGCTGATCACGCTCTGCTGCCTTCCAGTCTCTGCCCTTGCCCTGCCGGGCTCTCCACATTGCAGCCGATCAGGCTCTGCTGCCTTCCAGCCTCCGCCCTTGCCCTGCCGGGCTCTCCACATTGCAGCCGATCACGCTCTGCTGCCTTCCAGCCTCCGCCCTTGCCCTGCCGGGCTCTCCACATTGCAGCCGATCACGCTCTGCTGCCTTCCAGCCTCCGCCCTTGCCCTGCCGGGCTCTCCACATTGCAGCCGATCACGCTCTCCTGCCTTCCAGCCTCCGCCCTTGCCCTGCCGGGTTCTCCACATTGCAGCGGATCACGCTCTGCTGCCTTCCAATCTCTGCCCTTGCCCTGCCGGGCTCTCCACATTACAGCGGATCACGCTCTGCTGCCTTCCAGCCTTCGCCCTTGCCCTGCCGGGCTCTCCACATTGCAGCGGATCACGCTCTGCTGCCTTCCAGCCTTCGCCCTTGCCCTGCCGGGCTCTCCACATTGCAGCGGATCACGCTCTGCTGCCTTCCAGCCTCCGCCCTTGCCCTGCTGGGCTCTCCACATTGCAGCGGATCACGCTCTGCTGCCTTCCAGCCTTCGCCCTTGCCCTGCCGGGCTCTCCACATTACAGCGGATCACGCTCTGCTGCCTTCCAGCCTTCGCCCTTGCCCTGCCGGGCTCTCCACATTACAGCGGATCACGCTCTGCTGACTTCCAGTCTCCGCCCATGCCCTGCCGGGCTCTCCACATTGCAGCGGATCACGCTCTGCTGTCTTCCAGTCTTCGCCCTTGCCCTGCCGGGCTTTCCACATTGCAGCGGATCACGCTCTGCTGCCTTCCAGCCTTCGCCCTCGCCCTGCCGGGCTCTCCACATTGCAGCGGATCACGCTCTGCTGCCTTCCAGCCTTCGCCCTTGTCCTGCCGGGCTCTCCACATTGCAGCCGATCACGCTCTGCTGCCTTCCAGCCTCCGCCCTTGTCCTACCGGGCTCTCCACATTGCAGCCGATCACGCTCTGCTGCCTTCCAGCCTCCGCCCTTGCCCTGCGTACCCTCTACATTGCAGCTGATCACGCTCTGCTGCTTTCCTGCCTCAGCCCTTGTCCTCTGGGCTCCCTGCCCTGCAGCCTGCCTCACTCCGGCTGCCTTCAGCCCTTGTCCTCTGGGGCTCCCTGCTCTGCAGCCTACCTCTCTCTGGCTACCTACAGCCCTTGTCCTCTGGGCCTTCCTACTTTGCAGCTTATCCCGCTTCGCTGCCTACTTCCTACCTTTTCCGCTGGGTTCTCGGCCTAGCAGCTCTCTACAGTCCTCTGCTACCTTCTACGTTCATCGGCCCTGTCCCTCAGGGTTCACTCCTTACTGCCCGGCCCTTACGGGATCCTTGCTGTGCAGTCTGCTTTACTCTGCTGCTCTAAGCCCTTTTCCTCTGGGCGTTCTACCTTACAGTCCTACCCCTGTGGGCTTACTCATTGCTTTCCTGCTCCTCTGAGCTCTAAACCTTGTTCCTTACTGTCCTCTGCTATCCTATCCTGTTACACGACTTTCCTTTCATTTCCTTCTGCTAGTTTGCTATCACCTCATTTACTGGATTTGTCTGTAGTATCTTCTCTTGTACTGTTTGTAGACCCTTTTGTACAGAGCTTGTCTGTTGGTTCCCATCAGTCAACCTCTGCCCCTTCCCTTGTCCTGTTTCTACATTACAGACACCCAGAGCTGCTGTTCCAAGTCATGAGCAATCAGCTTGGGCCTCTGTTATAGCAAACTGTGCAGAAGGCTAGAGTATTTCCAAGGTTCGTGGAATACTCTTTCCCTATATCTGCATACACCCCAAGAGGGTATTCATTCTGTATCTTTTCCCTTGCTACTCTTGCTTACTCTTCGTTCTCTTTCCTTTCCGCTGTGTGTGTTCTTATCTGTCCACTTTATTTGGCACAACCACCCAAACCCTTTCTGGGTGTCCTGTGCCACTCTTAATAGAGTGCCATTCCTGACAGAATGCAAGAGCCAAACATTTCTTGTTCCATAGGCCGGAAAGGCACACACAGAACAAAGATGCTTTCCTTTCGGGTTAAGAAACCTTTGCATAAACCTATGGTTTCCGTAAAGACAGCAAACAAGAACCTTATTCTAAAGCACAGTCTCGCCTCAGTAAACAAGGATTTACAAGCACGGTACTACACTCACTGGCTAGCGGACCCTTCTTCCATGTACAATTATTATGACATTTGCGACTATGACCCGCAGTCCTTATCTGTTGCAGAGCTACAGCAAGATAATGAATTCTTACAGATCTTGTTAAACCAAACAGTGAAAAACACTCCTGCGTCTTCTGACAAGCCTTCTAACACCGCAACAGACAAGGATATAGCACTCATTGTGGGAGACTCTAAACCAGAATACGCTGTTGCCAGAGTGATATGCGCAAGATCAGCTTGGCAAGCCCCCCAGAATGCTGGAAACCCTTATTTGACAGGACAAGGCAGTCATTATCCTGAGGTTTGTGCATCTGGTCCTGGGTACAAAAGACCTATACTAACCATCGGTTGTCTTAATGCTTCCACAGTATCTACTAACCACAATAACCCTAAGGTCAGTCTTCCCATTGCTACAACCAAATTTTCTGCCACACCAGCTTCTGAAGCTTTAGATCAAACTAATGATACTTACCTGCTACACGAACAACTCCTACGCCTTAAAAGAAAGACCGAAGACCTCTATGATGACTTTGTTTATTTGCATTATCAGAATCTTATGAAGGGACACAAGTCACCAGACCATCTGACACTAAGTCCAACACCTGACATCTTATCTTTAGAGATCGACATGATAAGGCCTGGAATTGCCACGCAGAAAAGGATACAGACTTATACCAAGCAGATGGAAGACCTAAATATAGCATATGTATCCCTTCTAAAGACTGACACAGCTCTTTCACCTTCCAGCCACAGTAACTCAGGTTGTTGTACTGACAGAAAAGAATTAACTCCTCCGGTGGGTCAAATCACTCACACAGCCATTACACCACAAAACAAGGGTGGTCTTCTGATTGGAAATCCCTCTGAGTCAAAGGATGGTTCCGCCCTCACCCTTGCCTATTGTCCAGTACTCACACTTACAACCTCTTCTGAAATGACAACGGCAGCTGAAGAGACTGGCGCAATTCACACCGAGCATGCTGAGTTGGCAAGCGGGGCTTGCCAAAGTGTGGCTGTGCTATCAGACAACACTCTTGAGCAATCAACATCTTCAGTTTCTTCGATACCCCCTGAATCGCCAGTGGTTGTGGTACCCGATCTACCAGTAGTTGCAACACCTGAACTATCTGTAGCTGCTACAGCACCTGAACTTCCAACTGCAATCCATGATCTTCCTGCTGCTGTGGTTCCTAAACTCCCTGCCACATTTGAGACTCCTCAAGTCTCTGCTGCAAATCTTGAGGTTGCTATAGCTACTGTGATTCCTGAAGCTACTGCTAATTCTGATGCTCCCAATGCCCAGATTTCTACTTCCTTCGCAGCTGTGCTCGCTGCAACAGAATCCTCTGCTACACAACCTGATCCCTCAGCACCTTCTCTTACTGATCCTACATCCGCCATGCTAACTGTTGCAGGGTCAGCGAAGGGTTTTCCTGTTAAGACTACTGCTCCAGTTGTTTCTGCTGGTGTATCTATAGCACTAAGACTGCCAGACTCTACTCTACCAGTCTCAGGTGCGTTCCAGCCCGCTGGCTCTCTCATAGCACCCACACACCCAGTTGCTACAGCCTTGATACTCTCTACAGCCATTCAAGACTCTCACCTTGCAACCCGTTTCTGGTGCTTCATGATTTGCCTTTTTGGATTAAGACTCTTGTACGGTGTGACAGACATTCTTCCTATAGGTCGGTCTTCAGGGAACCTGGAGAGGGGCCTGGAGAGGGGCATACTGTCATGCCTGCGCCATGGGCGCATCCATTTACGCTCAATTTGGACTATATGTTTATCATTTATTTACAACCGTCTCTTGGATCTATCTATATTTACTTTGGAAACTTTATTTCCCATTTGCGAGACTTTGCTGCTTAATTATTATTTCCAACAAACTACGCATACCATAATGCACCTGTCTACAAGCATTGATTCTTGGCTGTTCCTATTGGTTATCAATGGAACTACACCCCCCAGAAGCCCTAGAGACTTGCCCTGCTTCCACCAGCCCAGGAACAGAAAGGGAGGTGGCCGATTGCCTGCATGTGTGCTTAGCCAGGTGCAACCAATTAGCCTGCCTCTGTGCTGGGCTAGGCAGTATAAAGGCTGCTGCCTGCAGTGGCTCAGCCTCTTGCATCTGAGAGTCCTTCCTCCACCTTTTGCATCTTCCTACGGATCTTGTATGCTGCTTACCTTCACTCCTGCTTGGACCCTGCCTTGTTGCTTGCTCCACCCTGCTGCCTCCAGCCATAGCCTTCCAGGCTCCCTGCCTCACAGCCCTGCTCCTCTGGGCTCTCCACACTGCAGCTGATCACGCTCTGCTGCCTTCCAGTCTCCGCCCTTGCCCTGCCGGGCTCTCCACATTGCAGCGGATCACGCTCTGCTGCCTTCCAGCCTTCGCCCTTGCCCTGCCGGGCTCTCCACACTGCAGCGGATCACGCTCTGCTACCTTCCAGCCTTCGCCCTTGCCCTGCCGGGCTCACCACATTACAGCGGATCACGCTCTGCTGTCTTCCAGCCTTCGCCCTTGCCCTGCCGGGCTCTCCACATTGCAGCGGATCACGCTCTGCTGCTTTCCAGCCTTCGCCCTTGTCCTACCGGGCTCTCCACATTGCAGCCGATCACGCTCTGCTGCCTTCCAGCCTCCGCCCTTGCCCTGCCGGGCTCTCCACATTGCAGCCGATCACGCTCTGCTGCCTTCCAGCCTCCGCCCTTGTCCTACCGGGCTCTCCACATTGCAGCCGATCACGCTCTGCTGCCTTCCAGCCTCCGCCCTTGCCCTGCGTACCCTCTACATTGCAGCTGATCACGCTCTGCTGCTTTCCTGCCTCAGCCCTTGTCCTCTGGGCTCCCTGCCCTGCAGCCTGCCTCACTCCGGCTGCCTTCAGCCCTTGTCCTCTGGGGCTCCCTGCTCTGCAGCCTACCTCTCTCTGGCTATCTACAGCCCTTGTCCTCTGGGCCTTCCTACTTTGCAGCTTATCCCGCTTCGCTGCCTACTACCTACCTTTTCCGCTGGGTTCTCGGCCTAGCAGCTCTCTACAGTCCTCTGCTACCTTCTACGTTCATCGGCCCTGTCCCTCAGGGTTCACTCCTTACTGCCCGGCCCTTATGGGATCCTTGCCGTGCAGTCTGCTTTACTCTGCTGCCCTAAGCCCTTTTCCTCTGGGCGTTCTACCTTACAGTCCTACCCCTGTGGGCTTACTCATTGCTTTCCTGCTCCTCTGAGCTCTCAACCTTGTTCCTTACTGTCCTCTGCTATCCTATCCTGTTACACGACTTTCCTTTCATTTCCTTCTGCTAGTTTGCTATCACCTCCTTTTCTGGATTTGTCTGTAGTATCTTCTCTTGTACTGTTTGTAGACCCTTTTGTACAGAGCTTGTCTGTTGGTTCCCATCAGTCAACCTCTGCCCCTTCCCTTGTCCTGTTTCTACATTACAGACACCCAGAGCTGCTGTTCCAAGTCATGAGCAATCAGCGTGGGCCTCTGTTATAGCAAACTGTGCAGAAGGCTAGAGTATTTCCAAGGTTCGTGGAATACTCTTTTCCTATATCTGCATACACCCCAAGAGGGTATTCATTCTGTATCTTTTCCCTTGCTACTCTTGCTTACTCTTCGTTCTCTTTCCTTTCCGCTGTGTGTGTTCTTATCTGTCCACTTTATTTGGCACAACCACCCAAACCCTTTCTGGGTGTCCTGTGCCACTCTTAATAGAGTGCCATTCTTGACACTCTTTTCCGGGAGAAAGTTGTAGCTCTTAAAAGAGCCTTTTTGTGGTGTTTGTTTGTTTTTAGAAGGTTTGAAGTGGGCAACACCAACTGCAAAAATGCCTGCTATAGTTGCAAAAAGGGCTGCAATGCATTTTGGATATTTCACAAAATAAGCTGATTACCAGCATCAGTAAAATGCACTCCATCTCTGCAAAAAATGTTGATGCTACGAAATGTAATATTTTCATTGTAGAAGGAGGACATGCCAACATCTCTCAAAACAGGTGCAAACATTAACTGTGGAAACATATCCATGACTTTCCCAAGGGCCTGCTTCATCGCAAACTGCAATGCGATTCCAATAACATGTCCTAAACTGTTCCCTGCACAATGAACAATAATAATGGCTGGATGATGGCGCGTCATCAAAATGGCACAAAGGCGAAGAAACTCCAGTGACTTCATGCCACGCACTCCATACCAGTGCACATCCACATGAGGGAACCCAAGATGTGCTGCCACTCCACAGTGCTCTGCATACACCTGCAACCAATGTATCCACAAGTCCGCCAAAATCCACACACTCTGCCTCCTGAAAGACACAGCCATAGCCATAGCCATCTACACTCCTCTCAGGAAAGAGACCTTCTGCCACATTCTCTCCTTGCACACCACACCCAGGAAAGAAACCTTATTGACCAATCCCCTGGCCTCCACAGTCCATTTCCATGCCTGCCATTTTCAGAAGCCCTGGATGTGGCATGTGAGATCCACAGTCTACCACAGTGTCTGCGAACATATCATGCAATGTGCGGGGTGGGGAATGAAATTTAAAGCAGGATAGATGATTTTCTCTTTAGTGGTGGCTTTGAAAAAAGCATTTTTTTAAAGGGGCTTGCAAACAAACACCTTTTGTTTTGTGTTTTTGGTTTATTTTTTCGCTTGTTCACCTCCTCACAATCTTACATGAAGCTCTTCAAAGCATCCCTGAGATTGTAGAACAAAATGGCATTTCCAAGAAATGCCATCTGAAGTGAAAAAGATAAAATGAAGAGAATTAATGTTCTCATTGTCACAGAAGAACATCCCAGCACTGTACAAAAATGCAGACATGCCTCTGTTTACAAGACACCTTCTGGCATCTTGCTGTGGGCAGAGCACATTGGGGTTGTTCCATACTAGGTGATATATATGAGAAAACAACCTTTGTACTGGGTAAAAGCAGGATCAGAGCCTTCACCACCTCCTTAAGTGCACTCAGCAAACTGGGAGCACTGATGTATCCCAAATGCAGTGCACCACAATGCAGCACTACCATATCAGGAGTGTTACAATTGGCCATATCTTTACAAACTGCAAGCACTGTTTGCAAATTGCACCCAGGCACACTGCAACACAAAACCTCCACTCCTTCAAAACCAGAATTGGCAGCAACACCTCTTGACTTGGCATACCTCTCCAAACACATTTAAAACATAAATCATCAACCACCAACACCCTAACTCTCTGCACCTCTGCCATCTTCACTGCACACAGCAATGAATAAAAGTAGTATCCTCTCCCCCTATGAATCACAACCTCAACACAATTGGCTAATCCCTACAAACCCATTTCCATGGCAGGCATGCTGAGAAGCCCCAGATGTGGCACGCCCTGTCCGCAGACCACCGCCGTGTCCGCCGACCCCGTAGCACAGGGGCAGCCTTTTTTTCTTTCCACATCACTCTTTGCAGCACTCTCTCATTGGCTACTGGTAAGCAGTCCCACAACTGACTACCAATCACATCCAAGATCTCTTCATCTAACTCTATCAACTCAGTACAACACTGCAGATGTACTGCTCAACACTCATAGCACAGGTCTCCTATGATTCCCAAGCACCTGCATCCAAAAGTACTGTAAACATCTCCAAGATTTCTACTTCCAGATTCATCCACATCTACATCCATCAACACACATTGCAGGTATGCCTATGTTTTGTAACGCACACCGAAAATGAAAACTGCATGTATGTTACCAAAGCATAGCAAGTACATAGATTGCATGCATATTAACAGGGTGCCTGCCACTTGCCCTGCATAACTTACTCAATAATCATACTCTCATTTGTCCCATCTCCTCACATCAACTGACAGTTACTTACAATCTACCTATCTTCCCATCTACCTAGCCCAGGAGCAGGAGCTCCAGGACCAAGGCCTGCCCAGCTGGAGTAGCGGGCCCCATCACGACATCTACAGCATCCAGGCTGATATATATAGGTAAGCGCTGGAATCGGAGAGCTGCTTCACAAGAAAATATTGAATTATTGCAACATCAGTATTCGTTGCATTACTGACACCGAAGGAAGATTAGGCTGCCTTTTGCCTTGAATCTATGTGAAACGCTATTTGCACTGCTGTAATGCCATTAAGGTACACAAGGTACCGAAATCGCTGAAAGATGGCCACCCGTTGTTGATGTGTGCCTTCAAAACCTAACCAGGCCCAGGCACCGATCCCCGATTGGCCGTCGCACCTATGTCTCACCCGATTGGCCGCCGGCAGGCGTAGCCGGCCCACCTCACACAAGGCCCAGAGAAACAAGGCTCCTTCCTGTTTCTTGCCTGTTTATGCCTGTGTCTGCCTTCTGCAGACCCCCTGCATCTGCAATGCCCTGGCCCCACACAAGGTATCCTATTCACAACTATAAAGTACTTCTGTGGCCACGAAAATGTGTCTTCGCTCTACTACTGTGACGCTATTATCACTTCACAACATTGAGTGATTGGCTTATGTACAGACTACTTCCATTGATATTATTGCATGTTTATCTGCCCGGCTACTTTATCCACCTAATAGCCTTAACGTACGCGCACAGCCCCGTTTCTCTCACCATCTATAGACTGGGGTCATACCTTAAGTACAACCCGAACTGTAACTTGTCTATGTGTTTAGCACAGCCATCTGAATGTCCTCTGGGTAGGAAGCCGGTCTCCCTCTGCACGCTACTTCCCCCACCACGCATTTATTGCACTGTATGAAGTCGGATGGATAGTGCTCACACCGACATATTGTCTGTTCTCGCCCTTACAGCACAATTTACTGAACACTGTTTGATCACTTGTTTAGCCATGAGTCATAATATTAAAGCTGAACTCGGGCTGCACAAGTCCCCACTATAGCACTAAATCATAGTAGCTTTTCTGCATGTACAATGCCTGCAAATCTTTGCCTGAGTTTGGATATACTAGTAAATGGTATCTAGACTGCACAGTATTTGTCATACCTGGACTGCCTGAGTATACGGTATATAGACTGCCTGAAATTTGCTTATCTCTATCATAACACTAACATTGCTACTAGACTGCCCAAGAACCTGTAATATATGGACTATTTTGGTAAAGTGTATTTAGATTGCTTTGAACCTGCTTGTTTTTGCCATATAGCTATCTCGCATTTAGAACACATGGACTGAGGTAGCAAAGTCTATCTAGACTGCTAGGTACCTGGCCAACTCTGTTGGACCATCTTAAGAAATTGTATTTAAATTGCTGTGAACCTACCTATCTCCACCATAATAGCTAATTTGTATTTAGAATGACTAAATAATCTGCCATTCTAGGACTATTTTAGCTATCTAGTATACTGCATTTAGATTCCTGTTAACTTTACCACTTCTGCCATTACAGCACAATTACACCTAAATTTACTACTTTTGGATTATTTCTAGTAAATTGTATCTAGATTGCCTGAAATCTCAGCCTGCTCACATTCCTAAGTGGCACTGATTGCCGCTAGTGACAGCTTCGCACTATGTCAAGCTTACTTAGTATTTATTTTATAATGGCGATGTCCACATTCCATGTCTCCAGCAACCAGAATTTCCACATTGAAGTCCCCCCAAGCAAGTCAGTACTTGCTCCCCTTCTCCTACCTACTTTACCAAAGGTATTTAACAACTCTGTCCACACCAGCCCCATGTATCATGTCACACCAGGTCCACTAGCTTATGCCTCTCAGCCCAGTCCAACAAATGATAGAAACCACAAATTATGAGCCAGACTCAACAAACTATATGAGCTGCCCACAAGACCCCTTCCTGCTATAAAGCGTACAATGAAAGCCCAACATACCAGGCTATGTAATGCTCCCAATCTCCCTCATGTCTCACTAGCCAATATAAATTCCCAAACTTTCAATTCTAAAACCAATACTAACACATCATCGAATACTGTTCAAATTAAAATGGAATCTGAAGGGCATTCCTATTAGGGAGCGCTCCTCAATGTATGATCTCTAGTGGCACTTGCCATTGATCTAGCTGACTTAATCACAGAAGCTAATTTGGATTTCATTGCTATAACCGAGAACTGGTTATACAACGCGGCAGGACCATCACTTATGTTGGCCATCCCTGAAGGTTTTACCATATCTAGGCAAGACAGAGAAGGCTCCCGTGGAGGTGGGATTGCCATTATATCCAAAACTAACTTATCTCTAAGACTAGTCCCTGCCCAAACCATGCAATCTTGTGAAGCCCTCACAGCCAAAATCCCCATAAACAATAACCAATCTCTAACCATACACCTAATCTACAGACCACCGGGTCCACTCGGGACCTTTGAGGAGGATCTGCACAGCCTATTAACCAACAATGTCAAAACTACATCAAAACTGCTGGTACTAGGGGATTTCAACCTTGGCTTCAATGACCAAGAAGATGCTCACACATCAACTATTGCCAATACCCTTAACACTCTAGGACTGACCCAAAAACACCCCTACCCATGTGAAGGGCAGAATACTTGACTGGATCGCTGACTCTAACTGCACAGTCACTATCTCCTCTATTACGCCTCTATCCTGGACCGACCACTCATTGCTATCCTTTAAATTACTAACCACCAGACTATCCACACCAGCCCCACACACGGCTCCATCTTGCCTTAACAGAAATAAAAAGAATATGACAGTGGATAATATTATTCCAGCTATCCTTCCAACCTTAAATGCACTGCCAGATAACCTGGACCCTAGTGCACTAGTTCATGAATACAATAGTATCAGGCGTGACACTATGGACAAAGTCGCCCCACTTAAAATGCAAACAAGCAAACCCAAGGCACACTTAAACAAATGATTTACGCTAGAACTCAAAGCCCTACGCCTGACAAAAAGAAAATGTGAATCGACCTGGAAACTTTGCCCAACTGATGAGAACAAAGTTATCTTAACAAATATTTCTCTGCACTATAAAAATGAAATCTGCCTGGCAAAGCGAAACTCCTACAATGATTGCATCGCCAAGTCCAATTCAAGTATGAAGGAACTCTTCTCCATTCTGAAAGAACTTGAGTCTCCTACTGCTATACCAGATACCTGTACCAAGGACCAGACCTGGTGTGCAGATATCCAACATGCCTTGTAACGCTCACCTGATTCCCGTAGAGGCGCCGGTCTTGACTGGGCGTATACCGTATCTTCAAAGGTGATGTGTAACCCACGGCTGGCTCTTTGGGCTGGACCTCTGTGCACTGTGTGTCTGGCTCGAAAGGTAAGATGTCTGCAGATAGAAAATGTGGGATTAATGAACTGGGTTATTGAATGTCTCTCTCTTCTTCCCTTTCTCTTCTCCTGTAGAACCCCAAAGGTTAACGCTCTCACCTTAGGTAAGTGAACGCCGTGCTCTCCATCTGCCTCGGGGCAGGGTGCTGTAACCAGTTTCTTCACTGGATAAGGGGAGCAGGCCTCTTGACTTCAGAGGACTGCTGTCCGTCGTTTACTGCACGAACGGTAAGTTTCGAGTAATTCTAATGTCTTTAAAGTCTTTAGTAATGATGTCTCTTGTTTTGCAGGGTTCCGGCGATGGCGGATGGCGGGCTGAAGTGAGTTGAAGATGGAGCCCGTGTGATGAATAGAAGCGCCTGGAAGCACGTAAGTAAGCGCTTGTTGCCTGCTTCACGATGCGCTCTGTCTTTTTATTTTGCAGGTACAAGTTCGGAGCGGCTGCAGGGTGCCGGAATACCCACTGGGTTAGATGTGGAAAGGAGTAATGGCACGTGAGTATTAAAGTTCCCCAATGTCTTTAAACACACCTTGTTTTGTCTTTCAGATGCCGGAATGCAGTGTGAAGACCTCTGGAGCGCACGAAGAGTAGGTAAGCCTTTGTCTTTCAGATGCCGGAATGCAGCGCGAGGCGTTGGTGACAGCCGATGGCCCAGGTAAGTGAAGAGCTGTCACTGAAGACCGTAATGCTAACCTGTTCTTTCTTGTCTTTATAGATGTTGCTGAAGACTGGATTCAGGATGGTAAGCCTTTTTCCTTAGGCCCAGGATCAGATGCAGAAGACACGATGAGCGTTCTGCTGCTGAGGATGCAGAATAATGCAAAGCAAATTTTCAACCATCGGGTGTGGTTTAAATAGCCTCCTGTAGTGCTTAGGTGTCTCCTTCCACAGCCACGCCTAGGTAAGAAAAGAGTTCCTGCTTTCCAGAAGAGTTCCAGTGTTCTGAATCTAGGGAGTGGCTCCTGCCCCACCCAACAGGAAAAGTAGTTCCAAACAGAAGAGGATCAGAGACTCAACTGGCAGGCAAGTAAGCAGCATGGTCTGCTGCAGGTAAGTCCACCCAAGCATTATGAGCCCGGCGCTTCCAGCGCTGGGACTGGGCATATTTATGAGCCTGGTGCCACTGGCGCCAGGACTGGGTCCAAAAGGTCCCAATTGGGACTGGTTGGCACTCGGAACCTGGGTTATGGATCTGCTTCCAAGGGAGTTGGGAAAACCCCGACCTTTTGGAATCAGAGATCATGACACCTTAGCAAATAAAATAACCACGCTCCAAAACAAAATCTAACTAAAAAAAGAATCTTTAAACCTCCCAAATAAGCCTCCGCCTAATGATACCATTAACGGCCCTGCCAACAAATTCTCCTTCACAAAAACTACCACAATAGAGGTAGAGAAAATGATCCTCTCCCTTATACCCTCTAATTGTAAAGGTGATATCTGCCCAGCACAAATAATAAAAGACGCTGCCAGAGACTTATCACCCTTCATCTCCAAACGCATTAATGCCTCCTTCTCTACAGACAACATCCCGGCTAATTTAAAACAATCGTGGGTGCTCCCGCTTCTCAAGAAGCAGACTCTAGACCCCCTCATCCCTACCAACTACCGGCCCATTACTACTACCTTTCTTACTGAAGATACTGGACAAAGTTGCATATACACAAATTCAAAGACACCTTGAAGTACACAAATTATTGAGAGCTAGACAATCTGGTTTCCGCCCACTTCATGGAACCGAAACTGCCCTCATTGATTTAAAGACCCAGATAGATGAACTGGGAGATCAAGGAAAGACAGCACTCCCACTCTTACTTGATCTCTCAGCTGCATTCGATCTTGTGAACCACAAGGTCCTCTGTAGACATTTGGATTCTGCTGCTCACTTTTCCACCCAGGCCATCAGATCGATAGAATCCTTCCGGAGCGAGAGAACTATGCAAGTTTTTTGCCCCGCGGCAGCGGCAGACCCCATACCGATCACATGTGGAGTCCCCCAGAGCTCTTGTGTCTCCTCAACCTTATACAACATATTCACTAACTATGCAGATGACACACAGATTCTCCTCCCGCTTTCTGGGGATCATGATAAGGACAGGGAGTTGGTGAATAGGGTGTATCTTATCATCCAGGCATGGATGGCACCTCATGGCCTTTGCCTGAATGATGATAAGACAGAGCTGATCATTCTGGGCACGCAGGCCAATATCAACAAGTTAGGCACTGACTACTCCATGTTCAATATAGACGGCAATAGTATCAAGGTCTCCGGGGAAGTAAAAACGCTTGGTTTTTATCTTGATTCTACCATGTCATTCACTAAACAGGTTAACTCCTTAGCTTCCACTACAGCATATACCTGCAAATTAATAAGAGCAGGTAAGCCCTTCCTATCCAATGATAGCTGCATGATCCTGGCATGATCCTGGCGAGAGCCTTAATTTTATCCCGACTTGACTATGCAATGCCCTCTACAGCGCCGCCAATAAAGCCATCACCAAAAGGCTACAAATCTTACAAAATAATGCCCTAAGAGCTGCTCTCGGCATAAAAAAAGGGAACATATCTCCTCCATCAGACACCAATATAAATGGCTCTCCACTGACAATAAAATCCACTTAAAAAGGATCTCCCTGACACATAAAGCTCTCAACAATGCTGCTCCCAGCTACTTGATGGATAAAATAAAAAGAAAAACCTCCAGCAGACCGTCAAGAACTACCAACTCTAACTGCCTGGTAGTACCTAGATTTAAACTTGCCAAAATTGGCGGTATTAGTTTCCCTGTGTTAGCTGCTAAATGGTGGAATGTCTTGCCACATAACCTGAGAGTAGACCAACCCTTCTCACATTTCAGAAGGAATGTCATCAAACACATCAACTCCAATACCGTGTAATGCACCGCTAGATACCTTTGTTGTGCTAGCATATCTGGACTGTATATATGTATTATTAGATATATACCACAAATGTAGATAACTATATTAACACTGTATATAACTCATTGTTTCGTTTGATATTAGTGCCATAAACCACTGGTTATATCTGCATTAGTGTTAAGCATGTACAAACCTTTATCTCTGTATCACTGTAAATTATGTATCTTTGTAAATTCCTGTAACATTGTAAGCCTTGCATATTCTTTCTGCTGAGCCCGGTTACCCCTGGGTCTGGCGTGCATCACAAATAAATAAACAAACAAACAAACAAACAATGCTGTTTGCATTCACAGTTTTCTTGTACTGCCCACTAGCATAACAGCTGCAAACAACATATTTCAATGTCAGCACCACTGTCTGTGATTATTTATATAATAACCACATTGGGAACATTTGCACATCACATTCAAGTGACAGATCCCATGTGAAATACCCAGAATTCACACAAAAAAGGGAAACTGCATGTATTTTAGGAAAGCATGGCAAGCACATACATTACGCAATTGACAAAATGCATAATTGGGAGGAAAGCAAAGAAATGCATGTGTTCATTGTTAACAGTGCTATCTGTAAATTTGGATAAATAAATGAAACAAGAGAAAAGGATTACTGCACTCATGTAGCAAGCATCTATGTGTGAGAAAGTTAACAAAATTCCACACACAGTAACATTCTCCTTTCCAATCTGTACATCGTTATGCCTTTTTATCACCCTAGTAGCACTTGCACTAATCCATTTCGAAAGCAAGTAGTGCAGCAACATCTCACACACTTGGTGCAGCCCCATAGGGCACAGTTATCAGTGCAGCACTGGCCCCCTTAGCAACAATGCCGATGCTTCCAAGTCCCCACTCCTGTGCAGTGCTCTACAATTGCACACACACTAACTCTTCCTGCCAACAAATCCTCCTACAATCTAAAATAATGTGTTCTCCTACGGCTATTACTATACCATTAACCCACATACCCACTAACTTCCTTCTTTTGCAATTGCAGTGAGGAATCGCCATCTAAAAGCCAGTGACGTCTCTGCTGGAAAATAAAACCCAGAAAAAACCTACTCTTCACATCCAACAAAGTAAGTGCAGTACTGTAGTAGTGTTCTGCCTGTTACTCAGACAGTGCAGTGTTGTTGTATTGTAGCCTAGACAATTCTATTGAACCCCGCAGCACTCTCTTCACCCTTACTCATTCCACCTTGCCAGGTTCACTGTTTGTATTTTCATCAGAAGTATGGTAATACTCACTAGTTTCATAAAAACATTGTAATGTCCTTACTTCTTCAAGCACATGACACTGTCATGCACACTGAAGCAAACCTTTCCCACAAGAACACACACACCAGCCCAACCTTCCCAACCAAATGTAACAGCCCTTTGCACATTCACACTCTTCTGTGTGTGCCTACCCTCGTATTCAGACACTGATGCACAGTGCACACAAATACATTGCACAACTTCCAAACCCACACTTTCCTTTTTTCTCCAACAGACACAAGAGAATGCCTGCCAAAAAGCAAGTCTGGAGAAAACAACTCTGAAATAGAGCAGATAAAACTCAAACCATGCAAAATAGCCATCCACATCTAGCAGACTTTGTTAAAAAAAAGTTCAAACAAAACAGCTCATACAGTCACTGAGCAAAACGGAACCGGGTAGCGGGAAAAAAAGTGTGACTTCTCTTCCGAAATGTAAAACTGAAAGTAAACGTATTAAGAAGAATGCAACTGCCAGTAGTGCCAACACTACATCTACCAATATCAACATAGCCACAAGTAAGCATTCAAAAAATGTGTAGTACAACATATTTTCCACCATAGAATCCTTCAGAACCAACCCTTAAAACTTATTGCAGAAAACTCATCCTGGAAGCTCTCATAGACAGTGCAATGCTCCTCTAAAGGAAATTATTTATATAAATTTTAAACAGAATGAAACAACTAACAAAATTAATTAGTAAACTACAAAAAGTACTTTGCAACATACACAAAATCAACATAGATACCTTTGCAAACATCTGGGCAGGTGAGTGGATTCACACAACCAGCACAGAGCCATATTTCAATGAAGAGGCATACAAACATGAGCAAACAAACCCAATTGCCATACATAGCAGAGGCCAAGGCTATGACAAGGTGGACAGTACCATTATGGCAGAAGAAACGCAGATTGCAAGAATTTCCCCAACAAACTTACAATCAACTCTCCATTCAACCGAACCAATCTGTCCCGTCTACAAATGGCCATTCACCTCGATGTGTAACATATGAAAACTATCCTTCGAATCTTATTGGCAGTTCCTCAATCAGTATGCCAAAGCCAAAGCCAAAGCCAAAGCCAAAGCCAAAGCCAAAGCCAAAGCCAAAACCAAAGCCAAAGCCAAAGCCAACGCCAAAGCCAAAGCCAAATTACAAGCCATGGACTCCAGTCCAGTGCGCAAATACAAAGGACTAAGAGGACATTCATTAGCCTGCATTCCCGGCATCTTCCACCACATCAGAAATGTTAACAACACACTATTCTACTGTACGAAATCTCATTCAGAGACTGTACTATGCAGAAAGTCCTGCTTTAGCACTGGAGCATTTAAATCATGGTCAAAGAACTCCTGGAAGAAATAGACAACATCCAAAGCAAATACTTAGGAAGTGAAGAGCACTTACGAAATCCAGTAACTTTAGAAGAGAGTAGCTGTTAAGACGGATTTCTGAACTCTGACCTGGTGGGCAGAGGTTCAGAGGGCCAGCCTAGTTTCGTGGAACAGGGTAACCTTCTGGACAAGCCAGACCAATCAATGTAGCTTGGTGGCGGTCAAGACTAGGTCTCAGGAGGGGTAAGGGTGACTGAAAGTCCTCAATGAGCACACAGAGTAAAGGACATTTACAAATCACTCCCAGTCAGGTGTATATATATTTAAACTACAAATACATTTATTTCAAGGCCTTTGACTTTCAACGCACAAATAAAATCACAGTAATACTTCTAAGCCAACACAATCCTATCAATATACATGCATACAAGACCAATGGGGTCTAAAGGGTTAATGCACAAAATGGGTCTACAACCTAAAGGGGAAGGAAACTCCTAACCAAGAGGCAGTCCAATCCCTAAGAAGAGTGGAGCCTATTGTTCCAATGTACTTGCAATGCTGGTGCACACGGTAATGCAGATGGGCAAAACGGGGTCTCTTCAAGGGTCTGAAGCAGCTCAGGAAGGTGGGTGAGGTGATGCAGAATAAGTTCCCACTATCCGTGGAGGGTCCCCCCAACAGGGCAGAACAGGTTCCAGATTTCAGGAATAGTTTGCTAGTTCGCAATAGCAGTGGATAGGAGAGGGGCCCTCAGGGGCCACTTGTGCGTAAAAATGGATGGGTGCACTAGGGGCCACCGGTTAGGGGTGCAATTACTCACCGACTCCCGGTGCACTCTGGACCAAACTTCGGCAGTCGAGTCCACTTCGGTTGCAGGTTCAAATGTGGCAATCTTGCGGTTCTGTGGCTTTCAGCGACGAAGTTACAGCGTTGATTCCCAAACGGGACAGTGGTGATTTCTCCACTCCTGGTGGATGGATCAGGCCAGTTCCGCTGTAGCGGGCTCAGGGTGTCAAACCTTCCAGCGGGTCAACAGCGGTTCCTCGACTCAGCTTCTTAGTTTCAGGATACTTGGATCCTATCCTTCATTCAGTGAGATCTCCAGAGATCGATATGGTATGGGTGCTTGGAGCCTTATCTTATCAAAAATCTCCTTCACGCCAAAATGAAGAGGACCCAATGAGAGATCTGCTCACATACCTGCATACCGTACATGGACCAATCACGGACCACGGTGGCCCCAGGCATACAGAGCACACCAGACTCTCTGGCACCAGGGATGTGTATTGGAATGAGACAGTCCACCCCACATCCTGGAAGCACGCATGCAAGGCATGCAGAAGCCTGTGAAAGCTTGGTATTTTGCGGGAGAATGCATGCCCAAATAAGGACTGGCCCGGGTCGGCTTGACCTGGGGAAGGTGAAGGGGCAACATGGCCAAAGGACAAGACAAAGAACCTTGTGGCATGGCCATTTTGGAGCCAGGCCACCAATTTGTGCCAAATGCGAGAATCACGTTTTACCTGGCAAGAAAGGGTTAAAAACATGTAAAAAGAGTAGCTGCCACCAGCCCTGTCCAAGGCACTTCTGAAAAATCCTTAGAGAGTATCTAGGGCCTTTAGAAATTACTATTAGACCCAAGTGCACTGTACTGTAAGGAACATTGTGCACTTGCAACATGTTGCAGAAAAGTTGCAACATTGGAAAGGATTAAGGGGAACAAAGTCTCCCAGCACTGACTGTCTTTAAGGGCATGTCAGTTTCCCCATAAAAAGTGACCAAAAAGCCCAGGGGAGTGCAGCAGAAGGCTGTGCTCCTCTGGTAAAGTCAGGCTATGTGTTTAAAGAAAGCAAAACGTTGGGGTACACAACTGGAGGGAAAATGACATATGAAATGGAAATCTTTCCTAACAGTAGCAACAACCTTGCAGTTGCCAACCTTCTATTATACGCGTACAGAAAAGAAACAGCAAAGTTTAAAATTGCATCTGCTGAAGTTCCAAACCAAGGTAGTGTGTGGTGTTGCAGAACTTTTTATACAAAGAGCACCAAAACTGCAGATATAACGTACAAAATAGAAGACAATGAGGAATCCCAATGGTTCCAGTTAGCTCTCTACTTTATAGCAGAAAACAAATACGAAATGACTAACCCCTCAATACGTTGCACATACTGTACTGGAAAACTTGACAATAACCAAATTCCTTCACGGGCTATCACTAATAACTTGGAAATATTCCCACTTCCAAAACCACTCCAATAGCTTAATTTGTATGAGAGCCTCATAATTCAAACAGTGCACCCATTTCAAACAATAATATGCCTTCAACCAAAAACAGCAAAAGTACCTCCCTCTGAATTACTAAAAGGCATTCATGGCAAAGTAGTTTATTTGCCATTAGATCTTAAAGAAAATGTAGACACTCTGGGAGTGCAACAGTCAATAGATCAATCTTTGATTATCCTAGTGAATGGTGTACCTACAAAAGACAAAAATATTTGGCAGCAACTAGTAGACTTAAACACAGTTAGAGAAGCTGTGCAATATCTGAAAGAGAACAATGAATACTACAAAGAAATAAACATGGAAGAAAACCTGAGAGAAACCACAGAAATAATTCAGGTCTCCTCATCAACTGGAGAATTTGAACTTCTAGATCCTAATACAGCCTCCAATATTTTAGATCACTATACAATTCACCCACAGCACTCCAAAGACACCATAGACAATGCACTAGAAACATATCAAATGCAGCAAACCAAAGGATCTCCAATAAGCATATGGGAAAAAAGTGTAGAAGCACAAGCCTTTCCTCTACTGTTTCCTACTGGAATGGGTGGAAGGTTTGATGAAAGATGGACACAAATTACAGCATCACAACACCGCTCTTTGCACATTTTTTCTGAAGACCCCAGATTCAGACAAAACATTGAATACATATTCCACCTCCTCTTTGAAAGTGAACTAGCAACTCTATGTTACAGAGTTGCACACACATTTAAAACAGGTTCCAATTTTCTAAACATGTCTGCTACACAGCTACTTTAAAAGATTCAAGAGAAAGATGACGTGTTACAGTCAAGTATTACAAATCTCTTGGAAAACATGCATGGTACCAAAGAATACTGGTTCCGACGTGACGCAGATGTACGGTGTATGCTACGCAACCTTGACCCAACCACATGTTTTGTCACTTTAAGTTGTGGAGAGTATTCATGGGAAGACTTGCACAATTTTCTACGCATAGCAAACAAAAACAAAGCAAGAATAGACATGAAAACACCTGGAGAACTTTGCTCTCTAGATCCTATTAATGTTTCAAGATATTTCCATCATCGTTTCATTGCTATGCTGCACTTCATCTGCAATAAAACTGCCCCTCCCCTCAGAGAAGTGCAACACTTCTTTTGTAGAAAAGAATTTCAAGCCAGAGGAGCAACACACATCCACATGCTTTTGTGGATTAAAGATGCCCCTAAATTTGGTCAGGGCAGTGATGCCACTGTTTGGCAGTTCATTCACAAATATGTCACTTGTGAAATCCCTTCAGAAAGCGCACATAGTGACCTACATGCACACCTTTTGCAGTTTCAAAGACACAAATGTGGCAAGTATTGTCGGCGCAGATATAAAAACAAAGGCAAATACTACACCAAATGCTGCTTTGGTTTCACTAGACCGGTTTCAGCAAAAGGACAAGTAAACAACTTCATGTCTTCTGTTAGACACAGTGTGAATGGTAAATTGCCTAAGAACACATACAGCATTAAAAGAGATGAAGCATCAAAGTACATCAATGATTATAATTCAATCATTTCACTCCTCTGGAATGCAAACATAGATGTACAGTACATTACAGACAATTCCACTGCAGTTGCATCATATGGCACAGCCTACTTAAGCAAAGCTGAGAAAACAGAGCTGAAAGACTTCTGGGATGACATATCATCTGAGAAAACACGGTCACAAAAATGATACAGCTTTGGCATAAAAATGTTCTCCCATAGAGAATGTGGCT
Source organism: Ambystoma mexicanum (assembly GCF_040938575.1). NCBI lineage: Eukaryota > Metazoa > Chordata > Amphibia > Caudata > Ambystomatidae > Ambystoma > Ambystoma mexicanum. The sequence continues at coordinate 7,145,496 of NC_090938.1, forward strand.
GCTACGAAGCTGCAGACTGTTTAACCAGCACAGCCTTGTATGGGAAATATGAAAACAGTGTCTGGCTAAGCCTTGGTCCTGCTGCATCCAGAAAAAGAGTTCTCAGATTGTACAAAGACAAAGAAACAATAGGCAAAAATGAACCCAACAGCCAGGACATTTTGGAAAACAATGTATTGGACACATGCTGTGATATATTGTACTCTTACTGGGAGATTTCAATTTGGGATTTAATGACCCCAATGATCACCAAGCCCTATCCATTGCCAACGTATTAAGTGAACATGGGCTTACACAAAGAGTGACCCAAACCACTCATGACAAAGGAAGAACCCTTCACTGGGTGGCAGACTACAACTGTACCACGTCCATCATATCCATGACTCCCCTAACCTGGACTGATCATTATCTGATCTCCTTCACTATGCCAGCCACCACCCCCAAACCGAAGATTATTTCTATCGCACCTTCCCTCCCCACAAGGGATAAAAAGAACATTACGGCAGATAAAATCATCCCACTTATCCTACTGACTCTTGATCTACTTCCTAACTTAAGTAGCCCGGACAACCTGATACATGCTTACAATGACGCCATGACAAAAGCCCTTGACACAATTGTGCCACTTAAGATACGGAATAGCAAAGAAAAAGACTAGCAGTGGTTGTAAATCTCAGATTAAAACCATTATCATTGAAACAGTCCACATATTAATGCAAAAGAGAAACAGGGCCGTTCCAGACAATAAATAAATCATCAATAAAACGATAGTAATGAATCACATGGTTGACATATATTTCATATGTATCTCATCGCTCCGACCACGATACAGTTCTTCCCACCATCCCATAAATAGATTTGCATATGTGGGCGCCATGCACAAGCACATAGCCATGCCAATCAATTGATGAAAGTATTTAGCTTCAAGAAAAAAATGATTATGCCTGAGACATAACTTTAGCATTTGAAACAAAATCTTATTTTGCTGCTTATAAATGATGGATGCCGTGTCCAAATAGTGGTTACAAGCTGGAAGATCAAAGTCGTGTCAAATGCTTGCATAAAGCAACACTACATCGAGGGAAACTAAAGCGAATTATCCACTTTTAGTAGCAAATCAGAGGTGTCCCTTATATAGGCATGTAAACCCCTGACGAATGACAACATTTATCCCAAAAACTCGAGACATTTTCAAGAAGAGAACCAATTGAGGAGACAATAGGTCTTCACAGTGGCTGTGAGAGATCTTTATGCACCGGATAGGGGTGACAGGGAAATCTTTCCTTAGAAAAACCAGCTCATCACTATCATCTAATTTAGAATCAAACATACTTTCTGTCTCCTACAACACCTCCTCATTTATGATTTCATAACCATCGATATCATTGAGCTGCCTATATGCTTCTTTTAGATGTAACTCTCCAGCCTATATACCACATCCATCTTTATCCGCTTGATGAATCACACGCTTGATTTTGTTCTAAATTCAGATTATGTTGTTTACCCTTCACCCATTACTCACATTTTTGAATTATTTTAATACCAATTCCTCAAAAACATAAATGTATTCATTTATAATATTGGGACAGAATTTAGATCCAAGTTTCAAATGACTACCCCTGCTTATATCGGTAGAGATTCCATATCTGGTCAAGATGGTGTCAGCATCTGAATCAGAAGCGGTAGTGTCCTGTAGTGTAACGCTCACCTGATTCCCACGGAGGCGCTGATCTTGGCAGGAAGGTGTCTGTGACTCGAAAGGTGATGTGCAGAACCCAATGGGCTTCTGGGGTCGAACCTCTTCGCACTGTGTGTCGAACTCGTAGGGTGAGGTTTCTGCAGGTGAAAGAATATGGGGGTTAATGGTCTGGGTTGTTCAATGTCCCTCTTCCTCTCTCTCCCTCTCCGTAGAACCCCCAGGTCAACGTGCTCACCTTAGATAGGTGAATGCTGGGCTCTCCCTCTGCGTCTGGTGCAGGGCGCTGTTGCCAGTTCCTTCACTGGTGAAGCATAGGCCTCTTGGACTCAGAAGACCGTTACCGTCGTTAACTGCACGAGCGGTGAGTTTCCATACACCTTTTTAGTCTTTATAGTCTTTAGGTGCAAGGCACGTTAACATTGAACAGGACTTCGTATAATGCTTTTCTCCCTTTTGTCTTGCAGGACTCTTGAGGAAGATGGAGTGAAGCGCCTGGAAATGCGTGAGTAAATGCAAGCGCTCTAACTGTCTTTTCCTTGCAGCGTAGTTCGTGCTGAAGAGCAGGCGTTCTAGTGCGAAGAGCGCGATGGGCGTAAGTAAATACCTGTCTAATGTCTCTTCTTTTGTCTTTCAGAAGTTGGGTTGCAGCGCCAGAGTCCGCGGAATGTCCGTAAGTAGATACAATGCTTTTATCTCCGCAGGCGGCGATGCAGTGTGAAGAAATCCAGAATTCATGGAGTGCCGGTAAGTAGTGACAATGCTTTTGTCTTCGCAGGTGGAGGTGCAGCGTGCCGAAAATGACCGCAGCCGATGGATCAGGTGAGTAGCACTGCGAGTTAAGGCTGCCTTGCTAACCTGCTGTTTCTTGTCTCTGCAGGTGCTGCTGTCGACTGGATGCAGGAATGGTGAGTATGCTTCTTGCAGATTCAGGATGCAGGAATGGTGAGTATGATTCTTGCAGATTCAGGATCGTAAGAAGAAAGGCTGGAACAGACTCGGTGAGCGTTCTGCTGCAGATGCAGAATAACGCGAAGCACGTTTCGTCTATCGGGTGTGGTTTAAATAGCCTTGGAGTGATGAGGCGTCTTCCTCCACGGCCCCGCCTAGGTAAGAAAAGAGTTCCAGTTCCAGAAGCTTTCCAGTGCTGAATCCAGGGAGTGGAGCTTGCCCCACCCAGGTAAGAAAGTAGTTCCTGTTCACAGAGGACTTCTAAGAGGCTGGTAAGTAAGCAGCATGGTCTGCTGCAGGTAAGTCCACCCAAGCATCTTCATACATATTATGAGCCCGGCGCTTCCAGTGCCGGGACCGATGATTCTGATGAGCCTGGTGCCACCGGCGCCAGGACATGGTCCAAAAGGTCCCCGTGGGGACCGGCTGGTGCCTCGGATTAGGGTTAGGGGCCTGCTTCCAAGGACGTTGGGCTGGTCCTGGCTCCTTGGAAGCAGTGATCATGACATGTAGATTATCAGGACATACCACGGTGGATACATCCTTAACCGATAAGGGATTGATCTCTCTAACATCTACTTCTGATGGATTATCACCAGTCTGTAGCTTTGTCATGTAATACTTTCCCAACATCCATTTTCTTTTTTTAAATGTTTTTAATTATCTCATTTTTAGAAGTACAACAAACCATAAACAAGACAATAATTTTCATATGAACAGAGATCAACATGTCAAGATACAGTACGCATATAGTGCCAGACAATTCAGTTGTATCATAAGTAATAATCATAACACTTGCCTAGATTAGCTATGCTGACCCCCCATTTTATTGAAATTATCCATCAAACACGACATGACTGGACAAGACATAACAATCAGACACCAACAAACAACCAAACAATATCGTTTCTCAATTAAATCATCTCTCTCTAAATCGTAAGTATCAATTCCCTTAGAAAACATCTGCACTAACCATACAACTCCTCAAATAAACCCCAGGTTTCAGCAAAATATTTGTATTTGTATTTATTTTTGTTTATATAGCGCTTTATGCCAAAGCGCTTTACATTAAAACAACAATGATACATAGAACATAATGGGAATGAATTGAAGCAATTTACAAACATGAAACAAGCTAACAAAACAGTATGTAGGGCAATTTACCTGGTTTATAATCGAGGAAGGAAGGAGGAGGAAAGGGGAGAGATGAGGAAGGCAGGACAGGGAGATAAAAATAAGAAGGGGGGGGGAAGGTATGCAGGGAAAAGATGAGGGAGGAGAGAGAGAAGTAAGGGAGATACGGCAGACTGTCAGGGTGGGGGATAGAGATGAAGAGATTTCAAGGAGGCACGGAAGGAGGAGTAGGTGGGAATGGACCGAATAGAGAGAGGTAGCGAGTTCCAATTTAGGGGGACAAGAAGTTGAAAGGAATGGAAGTGAGAAGAGGCACATGGGGATGGGGGTACTGTAAGTAGGAAGAGATCAGCAGATTGGAGGGAGCGGAAGGGAGTGTAGAATGAGAGTAGAGAGGATAGGTAGGGAGGAGCAAGATTGTGAAGAGTTTTGAAAACAAGACAGAGGAAATGAAATTTAAGTTGGAAGTGAAAGGGAAGTCAGCCAAGTTGAGAAAGCGAGGAGGAAATGGAGTCATGAGGAGCGAGAAGACAGAGGGTACGGATAGTAGATGGATTTGAGGGGAGCAAGATGGGAGACAGGGAGGCCGAAGAGGAGAGAAGAGCAGTAGAAAAGACCTGAGAAGATAACGGAGGAGATTAAGAGTTTTGTGGCATGGAAGGTGAGGGAGGAATAGATTTTACGGATATTGGATACGGATACAGATAATATTCTTCACGCTTTAGTTTTTTTAGCATTACTTTGTCATATCTAGATAACATTCGTAACGCTGATAACCATCTTTCCACCTCCGGCTTTTTCCGTGATTACACACCTTCAAATCTGTTGCGTTGCTACCACAAGTGCTCTGTTGATACATTCAGTATGCCTTCGAGCTACTACACCTCTCCCATTGTTGGCCAGCAAGATTGTCAAATACGGCATTCTTAGTAGGGTGTCCCTCAGTACCAAATCCAGTCTATCAAGTACATCATTCCAATAGTCAAATACCCTCGGACACGACCATAACATGTGCAATAATTCACCCCCTTCACAACCGTATCCCTAGCACTTATCATCATCCGACAAACCCAATTTAAGCTTCCTTGCTGGAGTCCAGTATAGACGGCACAGAATTCTCTGCCACACATACGGAAAACTCAAATCCAATTTCGACTGTGTACTGACTCTCATGAAGGAGTCCCATTACATCGCCGATACTTCCTGCCCAACTCCCTCTCCCAAGCATCCTCATTAGCCTTGTCCACCGGCATCGGTTTTAGGTAAGTTGACACTTTGCATGGGGATGACCGAAAAACATTACAGGTTACTGGCCTTTCCTTCATGGGGCCTTCCAACATCCCCTGTCTTTCAGTGAGAAGAGATTTCAAATCTATATACCGTTTCAGCTCACCTCCCCCTAGTCCAAAGACTCTCCGAAGTTGCTGAAAGGGACCATTCGCGCATTCTCCCATACATCACAGATCCTCAAAACACCCTTTCTGATCCAGCTTCGCCAGCATAAAGTCCTATTATCTATCTGCAAGCCCAAATTATACCACAATGATGCCTCACAATGGATCCACACATTGGCCCCTCTGGCAGTCATAAAACTTCTCAGAATTTCTCCTGTGAAGCACACAGTGGGCAGTTTAACAACTGATTTTGGCATTTTCCCCATCGTATCACTATCCTGCAGAGCATGTGGCGCGAATTTTTCCTTCTCTATAATCTTCTAAATGGGTACATTATTCCCCCCTCCCCAAAATACAGTATGGATTTCTTCAATATAAAACCCATACAATAAATTTCCAAGTTGGGGTGCCCAAAACCCGCCTCCCGCACAGGACGTTGCAAAACATATTGAGGAATTTTGGGCCTTTTCCCTTCACCCCAAAGAAACTTTTGAAAAACATTATCAATACGCTTAAGGACTCTCTTTGTAAATCTCAACGGTATGGATTGAATAACATAGAAGACCTTGGGTAGGAGCACCATTTCGATAGCGTCAATCTTTGCCCATAATCCCAATATTAGTCGCTCCCGTTTTAAGTTGTCCATACGGAGCACCTCAGTAAGTTTTGCTACATTGAATTCCACCATTTCTTTTAGATCACGGACCAGATAAACTCCAAATATTTCTCTTCACCTACATTCCACTGGCAGTTCCAGGAATTCAAGTCACTCCTGGGTTGTGAACCTCCAGTGGGAATACTACAGTTTTATCCCAGTTTATCTTATGGCCAGACACCTGTCCCACTTCCATAAACATATTTTTTAGCAGATCCCCTCCATCCTTTGGATTGGAAAATATGATAGTCATGTCATCCGCGTAGCTCAATGCTTTCACCTCACTGTCCCCAATTCGGAGTTCTCCTCAGCCTTATCACCTGTCTAAAATAGGCTACTAACGGTTCCAAAGCCAAGTTGAAGAGGTAAGGCGAAAGTGGACAACCCTGCCTAGTTCCCCTGTGCAAGGCAAGGGAGGCAGAGAGCACCCCATTCACCCACACCCTTGCGCAAATGGAAGAGTTCAAAGATTTGATAAGTCTTAAGAAGGTTTCACCAAATCCCATTTTCCAAAGTGTGTAGTTTAGGAAATAAAAGGCTTTTTCTGCATCCATGAAGATTAGTAAAGTATTCTTAACTTCATCTTTTGGGAGTCCCATTATATCTATAAGTGTCCTAATGTGATCATAGCCATACCTCCCCTGCATAAACCCGACTTGGGATTGCCCAATTAAATTACCAATACATTTGTCTAAGCGGTTAGTTAGTATCTTGGTAAATATTTTTAAGTCCACATTCAATAACGATATTAGCCTATAATTTTCACATCGCTTGTGGTCCCTTCCTGGTTTGGGAATCACGGTAATGCATGCCTCCCGCATTGATGGGCAAATGGCCGCTTCAGTCATGAAGGAATTATAAAGATGACATAAAACCGGGCTCCATTCAGAATTTAGGGCTCTATAGAATTCTACTGGCAGTCTGTCAAGACCAGGAGACTTATCCGTATTAATCTGGCCTATTGCTCTTAGTATCTCCTCCTCCCCTATGGGTTAATCAATATCATTGGCTTGATCAGCAGACAAAGCCGGTAACAATTCGCCCAAGTCTTCAGATGTCGGGAAACAATCCTCTGTATACAAAGATGCATAATATTTCCTAAAACATTAACTTATCTCCCCCTTATTAACTGCATATTTTTTTATATTTATTTTGGTTGGCTGATTATATCAACCTTTCAAAAGGATAACTCTTGAATTACATAACAATTCTTGACATATGACAGATGTGTAATATTAATTGAATATATAACATTTACAATTGTTAACTTGCAAATATTTACATCAGAAAGAGAGGAAGAATAAAAATTTCATTCAATGTTTACATGGTCAATTAACACACATAAATTGACAAACGGTCATCATAATCATAAAATTAATAAAAAATAAAAACAAGCAAAACAGAAACCAAACCACATTTAGCATCTGACAACAGACTGCCTAGTTGTTTGGCAATATTGTTTTTATAAACTGTGTGAGTGCAATGTGGATTGCAGTTGGATTACTCGTGACTAAAATAGTCCAAATTTCAGATTCAAGATGATTACAAGTCAATTCCAATACATTACTAAAATAGCATTCACGCAATCTATTTAAAGCCGGACAGCTTACCACTAAATGCATCAAGGTTTCTATTTGTTTTTGGTTTAGGCAAAATCGACAATATTGATTTTCTTTAGCGATTATGCCTCGTCTAGCAAGGATTTGATTTGTTAGATGCAAATTTAGACGTGTTCGTAGCATTTCAACGCGAACGATGTTTGATGGACACTTCAAAAGATAACAAGCCATTTGCTTATATTTTTTTGGTGGAAAAAGGCTCGCATCATAGTCCATATATTTAGAGCATAGTTGGTGAGTTGTAATCCAGTCATGCCAGTAGATTTTTTTCTTTGCCTTATCAGGGTTATTTAGCAACAGCTCAATTGAAATGTCAGCTTCTACCAACCAACCCAGGATGCTCTTTACCCACTCCTTCGGAAAAGCATCATGCGATAAGCGCATATACAGTGCTAGCGTACACAAGATATTTGTGTTGTCAAAACCAAGAAGACATTTGCGATAAAAGTTACACATTTTCCACGCCACCACTGCAGACAATGAAATTAAGCCCAGCTCGTACCTTAAAAGGCACATCGGAGTGCACTTGGGTAAGGAGAATATAGCTTTCCAGAATTTGCCCTCAAGTAAGTCCCAAACGTCCCTACGCCGTGGCTGGAAAGTTTCAGCTCCATAGGTGACAATCGGAACAACTTTTTGATTATAAAATGTAACTATGTGAGTTGTGGTAAATTTGCCGTATCTGTGCAAAATTATTCTTGCCTGTGATGTTAGCGTCAGAATTTTTGTTCTTAATGTGTCAAGATAAATTTGATTTTTCACGGTGCCGGAGAAGGGTAATCCCAGGTATTTGTAACTGTGGACAAGTTTTAAGGGCGAATTCTTCAAAAGCCATTTGTACTTGCCCATTTTTTTATCTTTACTTTTTTGGCAAATCACTATTTGTGTTTTGCTGACATTGATTGTGAGATTGTTCTTGTCAACATACGTCTCCAGTTTAATTAGCAAATTCTGAAGCCCTCGCGGTGTTTGCGATATTAAAACCAGATCGTCGGCATAAAGCAGCCATGTGATTTTTTGCGTGCCTAGTTTAGGAGCGTCAGAGACTGTTTCTTCAAAAGCACCACCGATATCTAGCAAGAAGAGATTAAATAAAGTAGATGCTAAAATGCACCCTTGCTTAAGGCCCCTTAAGGTATCGATGTTTGCAGACAGGATACCTTCAATTGACAGCCTCACTTGCATGGATGTATTTGAATGTAACATCTTGATCACTGTTAACACTGATGACGGACAGCCATAGTTTTGCAGCTTTTGGAATAATAGTGCTCTGTCTACCGAGTCGAAAGCAGACCGGAAGTCCACGAAGGCCATATATAATGGTTGATTTAAGTGGGCATATTTAGATTTGATCATATTCAGCATTATCAAATTTACCGAGGTCCCTAGACCTGCCACAAATCCAGTTTGAAAAGGATCTCTTTTGAAGGAAATCGCTGACCACCTGTTTAATTCTTGCAGAATGATGCGGCTGTATAATTTGCCAGGCGCATCTAACAATGCAATTGGTCTATAATTCTCAGGTAGAGAGCGGTCACCTTTCTTGTGGATTGGTACAATGAGAGAGTGCTTCCATGACAGAGGGATTTCCTGAGTAACATTAATGTTCACAAATATCTGATATAAAATCGATGTCCACAAAACTGGATGTTGTTTGAATGTTTTGTTTGACAACCCATCAGGTCCTGGAGCTCTAGATTGACTAATTTTGTTGATAAAGTAGAGTATATCAGTTTTGGAAATGTTAATGTGAAAGGATTGGTGAGGCCGTGTGTCTAATTGCACGGAGTTAGGTGGTAATGCATACATTTTGGAAAAATAGCCAAGCCAAGTTACTTCCGGTACACACTGAGTTTGTGAAAATGTTTGGATCGGAAATAAGGAGTTGGCTATTACTTTCCAAATTTCCGTCACATTGCTGTTGCGAGTCAGCATTAGCATTTGCTCGCCATCACGCTGATATAGTTTACTACGATGCTGTCGCCGCCAATTTCTGTATGTAATCTTTACTTTGTTAAGTGCTTCAAACCTCCTGTGCAAGGGTAATTTTAGTGCCTCTCTTATTTGACGGCGATATTCAGTTTTTTTGTTTCTGATTTCCATATCAAACATATGTATGTGCTTAGATACTCTTGGCTTGCACACTTTAGAGTTGGTGTAATGTTGCATAAGGTCATAATAAGGGACACAATTAACTTGGGAGCTATTACGCGAGTGACACAGGGATGTACGCAAGGCGTCATCAAATTTCCCAAGACTGGTTTCATTCCAATTTAGGCGGTTTAAGGAATTGGATACCGTTAAATGCCCCTGATCGATTTTAGAAAGAGTTCTTAAAGGGGTGCCATCAACTGCCCATTCAATAGAGAGTATGCAGTGATCGCTATCCAAGTTCTGCTGAATTTTGAAAACCTCAATTTTGGAGAACAACCTATCGTCAACATAGATATAATCAATAGTGGCTTTTTTCCAGCCCTGTTGCCACGTATAGGTTATTTCACCAGTGTCAAATTTGCTTCCGTTTAACATACAGAACCCTCTAGAACGCATTAAGTTCTCCCACAGTCTTTGCCTGCTAATTTCTTGCAAATTATCATCATGTAAACAATGCAAATTTAGATCTCCAGCAATAATAGTGTGCTTGATGTTAGGTACCAGTATGATGAAATCTAACATGGTGGATAAATCGAGTAAAAAGTTTTGCATCTCAATACCTTTGGGGTTCCAGTACAAGTTAATAATCGCATACAAGGTCTTTGCAACGGATATGATAGTCAGTTGTAAAAAGGAATTTGGAGCAAATGAGAAAATAATTCCGATTTGTGAAGATATTTTGGCGGCAGTCATAAGGCCAGACATCGGCCGGCCCTTCACACCTTTAATTGCCGGTACGAAATGTAAACCATGGTTATCCCATAAAGGGGCAGATAAAAACCAGGTTTCTTGCAAAAGAATTACATCAAACTTTAAAAGAGGGTCTTGTGTATTATTAATCAGATGACGATGGCCGCGAGTATTCCAAGACCCTAAGGTTATAGTTCATGCTTTGTTGACCTTGCAAGGAAGTTAACTTCTGGAATCGCAATTACAACGGCATTGATTTGGGGTGACAGCAGCAGTATTAGTCTCAGTAAAACTTTGTGCCTTGTTAATTTCATTTGACGCCGTCTTTACCCAGGATTCCGCACACAAGGAGCATTAGTGGGCGTCACAGGACCTAGTAGTAATATGAATCCAAGTTCGAGTAATTGGGCTTTGGCGTCCCATATCAGATTCCTGATAACATGGGACGTCAGCCAGATGCAGGCTGTGCTCACTACATTGTCATTGAAGAACTCCACCTGTGCAATGTCGGCCGATCCAATATCCTGTAATATGGGAATATCAGAAAAGATCTGTAAGATGCTATGTCTATTTAGTACATATTGAGGAAAAGGAGCTGGCCGACAGCCCAACACTAAAGCAATATTAGATTCTTTATCTCTTTTTGTTTTCAGTATAGATTTTATCTGAGGTTTGTTAGGGGCAGAAATTAAGTTGGTGGGACCAGACTGTTTTGTTTTAGACCGTAGAGAATTTATTAGCGAAGCAATTTCCGCTTCCTGACTTGGAAATGATGGCTCAGCTGGGAGAGTTGGTTCATCATCAACACATTGAAATGTGACCGTGCGTTCAGATACCTGCGGGATGGAGGTGGTTGATTTTGCAGATTTAAGTAAGGGGGCTTTAAAAGTTGTTGACGTTGAAAAAGCACTCATATAGGCATCCACTTCGTTTCTAATTTCTAAACGTCTTCTTGCTAGCATCTGTTGCTCGCAGCCATCCAAGGAGGACAGTGAGAGTGTAGGAGACTGAGTCGAGGAGCAGCTATTACTAATTTCTCTGGACGTGCCTTGAGGAATCGCCGCTTTAGAATTAGTTATATTAGAGGAGGACTCGTATATAGACCCAGCTGACTGCTTGGATTGTGATGATTGGGCTTGAGGGTGAGCTTGCTGTTTTCCTGCTAGTTCGTAATTTTCAACAGCTTGCACTAAATGATCTAGTGGCGCATGAGGTTCAGCTGCAATCAGATTTTTGTTGGCACAATCAAGCTTGAGTTTACGCAGCTGATTCAGATGCGCATATTTTTTTGTAATGACTTTTTGTAATGACGCAAGAGGTTTTCTGAACCTGTTTTTTTGGTAATGTAAGCGTATTAAAAAAAGATTTAGAGCTTGCTGAGTTGGGTATTTCTGTGTTTTTAATGTTCTTAGCTTTTTTAGATAGTGCAGATTTCGTTTTTTTAGAAGGTTCCTTGTTTAACAAACAAGTCTTTGAACTCGAGATAGAAGATTTTTTGGTAAATATTTTAAATTGAGCTTGAGGAGCTTCAATTGACGTCATGTCTTCAACGTCATCAGTGGCCTCTGTAGTAGCCTCTCTAATAATCTGACCAATATAAGGGAGCGAGCACAAGATTCCCGAGTTGTCCACGGTGATTGGGGACAAAAGATCAGCTCCTTGTTGGTCCATGCTCACATTTGCCACTGAATTTTGTGACAAGATTGGCGGTACAGAGTAAGGAGCAGAGGTTAAATCAACTATAAGGTTGGGGGCCAAAGTTAAGTCTACCAACGGCGGATCAGCCGCAATCATAGGGGCTGAAGTTAGGTCCACCACCGGTGGGAACATAATGGGCGATGAACACTGATCGACTGTCGTCCTAGGATTCCCAGGGTTTATCTTTGGATTCACACCTTGATTAGCCCAGATTATTTCTTGTTTGGCTTGCCACGCCAGTACTGAGAGTAATTGTTTGGAGTTCAATGTGTTAAATAGAGTTGTCAAAGTTTGCATTGTCAAATTCATAGCACCCAAAGTTAGTTCCAGCACTTTAGACATATTTGAACAAGGAGGAACTTGATTCACTGGAGAAAATTTCCTTGGAGTGGGATGAATGAAAGAAGAGGTTAAGTTTGATCTGGTGCAACCCCCATCAGAGAATAGTTTTGGTGAAAAGGACAAATCTCCCAATGATTGATTTAACAAAAAGTCAGAGTCAGGGGGAGACAGATCGATAAGCACCATTTCCTCTGAACATTTCGTAACCTCAAGATTATGTTTCGAGGGTGGATAGTAAGCTACAGATTCACTTCTTAACACTGTGCTGTCAGAGAGTGAGACATGCACAGTAGAACCACACACTTCTTGTATTTGATTGGAAGTATGGGGGCCCACTTGCTTAGCACTTAGAGAGGGGTGTAGAAGAGATTTAGGGTTAGCACAGTCCGCATAAAAGGATCTAATATCTTTTGAACTTGTAACATTTTTTTGTCTTGATGACGATGTGTCACGAGTAATTACTCGTTTTTTACTTTTGGCTGCTAGGTTGGCCACGGGCCCGGCCCCTGTAGCTCGTGGAGTCGAGACACAGGGGACGGCCTGGCCGTGTAATTTGTTCACAAGCAATGGTCCAGACGCCATTTGAGGCAAGGCTTTTTTTAAACTCGATTCATTCACACACATGGGAATAATACCAGTGGTGGGATTGGAAGGCGGGTTCACACCGCTTTTTTTGACAAACAATTTCGGCAAAGGCAATGGCGGCATTCCAGTACGTAAGGTATAAATATTACGGCTCATGATGTTACTTCAAAGCTTCACTGCCGAAATGCTAACGAACCACTAGAGATAAATATTTGTGGTTCTGTGAAATGTATGTTGCCTGGCAAAATGAAAAAGATTCACAATAAACTCACTCACTCCTCTGAGAGGCCCCTCGCTTTGCTCGCGCCGCAGCGGCGAAGCGGCAAAGCGGGACTTCACGGGACTTCGCCGGTGCGCGCGCGCAGTGCGCGCGCGAGTCCTATTTTATAGACACGCCCACAATGGTACTCAGACGAAGTGCCTATAAGTAAATAAAAACCACAATAAGCACACGTATAATGTTAAATATATATATATAAATATATATAAAGCCCCAAGTCCATGTATAGCAGGTCGAAGCAAAAGCAGTCTTCACCTTGTGGTCAGGGTAGTTCAAGGTAGTCCAAAATCAAGTGGAGAGCAGAGCAGAGCAGCGGGCAAAGCGGGACTTCACGGGACTTCGCCGGTGCGCGCGCGCGGTGTGCGCGCGAGTCCTATTTTATAGACACGCCCACAATGGTACTCAGACGAATTGCCTTGTGGTCAGGGTAGTTCAAGGTAGTCCAAAATCAAGTGGAGAGCAGAGCAGAGCAGCGGGCAAAGCGGGACTTCATATGTTCCCTCTCCTGTCACTGCCTTCTGTGCATAAGGACTTTCAGCTAAGCCTTTCAATTTGTTTGCCAGCAACCTCCCACTCTTATCTCCTTGTTCCCAAACGTTCTGCTTCATAAAGAAGAGGCCCCTCTCACTCTGTATGTCCATTTCGTTTTTCAGTGAATCTGGTACCCCGTCCTTTTCCATTTTATCTGCACTACTTCTAGTCATTTGATATTTCTTCTGACATTTTTCTAACATATTCTCTAGTTGCCTCGGCTTCTCTGTACCCTATCTTCTAGTGCAGGCTGTGGTATTCATTAATTCTCCCCTAATCACTGCCTTAAAACAATCCCATACTACCATCTCAGAGGCAGCTCCAATATTTATCTCCAAATATGTTTTTATAAAAGTCTTTAATGAAGTAAGAATGTCCTCCTCCTGCAATATGTACATTTTCAAACGCCACCTAAACATTGCAGGTCGCACTCCACGTAACTCTAACTTACAAATTATCAAAGAGTGGTCGGAAAGACCCCTCTCCATTATTGCATTCCTAGTTATTTGACCAACAAGTTTTTCCAAAGTCAGAAAATAATCAATTCTGAAATATGTGTTGTGGACTGGTCAGAAGAAAGTGTATTCCTTCTCACCTGGATGGAAAAACCTCCATACATCCGCTAAATACAATCCATGTATACAATCCCCCAATACTCTGCTAGCACTACCCGCTAGATAGCGGCACTGTGCAGTACGATGCAGCTTGACATCCAGCACATAATTAAAGTCTCCTCCTAAAATCATAAATTCCCCATTCATATCTCGCAACAAAGTTTGTATCTTTATGAAAAAGTCACTTCCAGCAGCAGACGGCCCATAAATAGACCCTATAGTAATCACACTGTCTTCATATTTTACATCAACCAAGATGGTTCTCCCTTTGTCGTCCATAACTACCTTTTCCATACTCAAGTGTAGCCCTTTACGGAATAACACTCCCACCCCTCTCGTCTTAGTGACAGCAATTTAGCAAAGCCTTATTGTACCCAGTATAATTCATGAGGCTTTGTGACTCCTCCATCAAATGGGTCTCCTGTAGAAGGATAACGTCTGCCTTTTCCCTCTTTAGTCTAGCCAACACTCCCTTCCTTTTCCTGGGACTATTCAGTCCCTTGACATTCCACGAACAAAAAGTTAACTCATTCATCTAGACTCTGGCGGATCGAAAAGAGTTTCAGTAGGTTGCTACTGGCACCCTTATTTCCAGATTGCCAGACTTAGAATGAAGCCCATTTGTCTTACTCGTGGTAAAATAGCTTGTTGCTTCAATTTATTTTTAACTGCCCCCACTCCTTTCACTAGATCAATGTCATATGGACAGCTGGTCCGCAATGTGTTTGGTACGTGTGCCGAATCTTCCAATGAGATCCTTTAAGGTATCTTCCTATTCTCCATTTTTAACTGATACATAAGACGTATATTAAACATCACTTCGTGATCTGAGTCGTCATCTATAAACAAACCTTCATCTGTTAAGTCTGTCAATCTATGTCCTTCGTGTCTACAATTGTATATGTACTTTGAATCCTTCTCAAGTCTGTATGTACTCTCTTATGCCAACTGCTTGCCTGCATATGTATCCTGCTGTATTTTAGTTATATTTCACAGCCATACCTTGTTAACCGTACTTATTTTGTATCCTATTCAAGGTTGTATGCACTATATTTTCTCTGCCTAACTGTCTACCACGTACATGTAACTATTTTTCTAAAAGCGCCCAGATACCCCCGGGGTAAAATGCGCTATACAAATATAATAAACAAACAAACAAATAGCTATCACTGTTCTCCAGTTTGCCCCCTCCTTATCAACTCTGTGTAAAATTACTCTGTCTTCCCTCACTGTTTCTGCTTCTCACTCAACTGTCATTTTCTGCCTTTCCTCCACGTCCATGGGTACTGCTGGCCGAAAGAACAATTCTGCAAGTAACCACATAGTCTGTCCTGTATTGAGGAAGCCATGCTAACAATATATGTACCCCGTAAAGGAATACTTGCGGGTTTAATGGCAATCCTCATTGTGCTTCCTGGCCATAAAATTATGTTATGAATTCTGTGAATTCACATAATGGATCCCTGGGGTGGAACATATTATTTCCTGGTTAGTAAATGATGTTGTCATGTTTAATTTGCTCATCAAGTCTCTCCCCAGTATGTTCAGTGGTGCCTTGCAAGAATAAAACAATGGCATACACATGTTGTGTTCTCCTATGGCAGTGGTCTTCAAACTTTTTTGGCCTGGGCCCTCCCTGAGCAGGATTTGGGCAGGCCGCTCCCCGCCAAAAATGGCAAATGGACAGTATGTATTGCACGCCATCACCGCACCCTACTCCCAGTATAGTCCCTGGGCTTCCCTACCTGCTCCTATCACAGTCGCTGGGCTCCCTCATCCCACTCCTACCCAGTCCCTGGGCCCCACTGGCCTAACACAATCAACATGATTATGTGTGCATGTGTGGCGCTGAGGTGCCAAGGGGGAAAGCATGGTAGTTTTGACTGTACATCTAACATAGAAATCCAGTAAAAGAAATACCATCTCTGTCCCCTGGGCGCCATAGTGCCTCAGAAGGAGAGCTGATTTTGGCAGGTGGGTAGAGGGATTGTGCAACAAAGCCATTTAGTCATTTTAAAAATACCTTTGTTGTACAACCCTCCTTCCCCCCTCCATCCACCACTTGCCAAAATCAGCTCAACAGACCAAAACAAACTAACACACACACACACACGCACACACCCATTCATACAGCAACCACTCTATCATTCACACAAGCATCCATCACCATACACTCACTCATAACACAAGCATACACGCATCCATACATGTTTAAATAAAAATAAATTAACATAAACATACCTTCTGCTTTGGCCTGCGTGTTGGTGCAGAAACACCCTGCTCCAGGCTGCTCTGTCCGTAAGTGCGAGGAGACGCAGGAGCTCCACCTTGCCATACAGACATGCAGTGCCCCAGCCAGCATTTCCAATGAGCTATGCAATGTTGTTGAAGCAAAATGCCCCAGCCTTGCATGGCTCAGTGAGCATGTGCGGCTGGGGAACTGCACAGTCAAAGGGAAATAGTGTTTCCCTTTGACAGTTCGGCCAGCCCAGGAGCACTCCCTCAGCTGGAAAAACGAAGCTGAGGGAGTGCTCATTGTTTCACTGTGCTGGCTCCTTAGTTCCTCCATAATGGGTGAGGGGGCCACTGAGTGGGCGCCCCCTCGCCATTGTGGATGAGCTGCCAGGCTCTGATTGGCCTATAGGGCAATAGGGCAATGCCTGTGCCAAAAATGCAAAATGCTAGTGTGGGCCAATCAAAATGGGCCACCTTTTTGGCCAATGTGGGCTAGTTTGATGAGTTACTTCACTATGCAGTTAGTAATTTTGACCATTGTTGCTGAATAAATATTCTATAAATATCACAGTTTACTTACATTTTAACACAAAGCACCCCCTTGAGTACTATTCAAACAGTCTGTGACTAAAGGAATGAATATCCATTTACAACTGCAGGCCACTTTTTCATTGGTGCCAGAGACAGTTTCATACTGTGGTTTTCACCCCAGAAAATCCCTGTGTGTTCATGGCAATGCTTGACATTGGGACTTCCCTTCTCTAACAAAGGATTGCGTCTTCCCCGTATCCACTAGTAAGGAAAAGGTTTTGTCACCTATAGTCACTCTGACCCTTGGTTCCTCTTGTCGGTCTCGTGTAATTGATAGGATGGAACACATCAAGTTTTTCTGTGGGCTCTCGTATTTGGATACATGTCCAGTCCCGTGCCGATGAAAGGATTCCCTTCCACTAATGTTGCACCCCCTATTCTAGGTGTAGGTGTCTGTGGCAATATGTTTGTGTTCCATGATGTCACTGCGTTCTGTTATATTGGCGATTGTGTCTGCATTGGTGTTTTCTGTGTCTGCATTGGGGCTTGCTTTGTTTTGAGAAGCATACCTTGTTGAGTCTGTTGTATTTGCAGAGCTTGCGCTTGATACTGTGTGTGATCTTGGGAATAATATTCGGGTGGATTTGCGCTATATTGTGGGGGTATGCTGGCCCTCCTCTTGGACCTGCTGCTTTCCAGTTCTGTTGCATTCCTCCCCTGCTTCTGCATAGCGTAAAATGTGCCCCATCTTCCAACATGCGCAACACTGCTGTGGCTGCCCCCCACATCTAGGATGCCCCACATAAAACACTCCTCCTTGTGGAGCCTGACATCCGAACCCCCTGCGTCTGGGGGCAAACCCTTGCCCTAGAGGAAAATAATGATACTCTCCCATTACTGAATAATTTCCGTTGCCTTTTGGCTGTCCCTGCTGTGTCCCTTGTGTATTAAAACATTCTCCTCCACTCGTCAATACTGCCACTTCCACGGACAATTCTGACCATTTTTTTTTCGGAACTAACTTCTCTTCTTCAATCTTCCTTTCCTAAAATTTATTTCTGTATTTCTCTTGTTTTAACCAACAATGGTGAACAGTCGTCAGTTGCATCTTCGTCCATGACTTTGCTGCCATTCCCACAATCTTTCTCAATTGTCTTTGCACTTCCTCAGGAATTCCCTGACATAAAATGTGTCCTAATTAGTGCTCCACAATTTAAAGTAATCTTAGGAATTCCATGTCTAGAGAAACATAATCCGCAGATTGTCTGGCGTGCCAGAACCTTAATATTTGACGAAGAATGCAAACACTCCTGCTATGTCCAAGGTGGAACCCCTGGAGAAGAAGTTCAAGCGATCTCAAGAGAAGAACCCACTTTAGGATTAATAGAACCCTTCCGCCAGAGTATCAAGATTTTCAAGAAGTATTTGAAGAAGAACAGGCCAACGTGTTGCCTCCACATTGGTTTTATGATTGTCAAATTGATTTAATCCCTGGCTGAAAAACCCCATGCAGTAGAATGTATGCCTTAACCGAACAAGAAAATATTCATTTGAAGACATATTTGGATAACTACCTAGCCAATGGTTTTATTCGGCCCTCTAAGTCCCACATGGCCTCTCCTCTGTTCTTCGTGCCCAAGGAGGAAGGGGACCTTTGTACTTGCATAGACTATTGTGCCCTAAACCAGATCACAGTTAAGAACAGGTACCCCCTTCCACTCATCCCGGGGTAGATTAGTCAGGTGAAGAGGGAATAGGAAAGTGAGAAAGTGGTGTGCTGTTGGCAGCTTCAGTTCGGTTTTCACTGTGCGCTGAGCTTTGGTGTGAATATCGGACCTATGTGAGACTTTGTGTGCTGTTGGTGCAGTTTATGTGTTGTTTGTTTGTTATTGCTAGGTATGCAGAGATTTTAGCATAGGGTTAGTGGGTTGTATGTCTCTTAGTTCTTATAGTCCTATAGGAAGGCATATTCTTTCACTTTTTCTCAGTCCGTCTAATTGTTATGAGTGATGGCGTGGCACATTCCCAGCTGTGTTATTTTGAACTTAGTGTAATAGGTAGGGACGTGTATTGTCCCCCTCTTTGGTATTGGCGCTGCAATTTAGCAATCCCCCACTCCCTTGCTGTCTGTTGCTAGTTACATGCTGTCTAATGACATGCTGGCATGCTGTCTAATGCTATGACAGCATTATATTGCTGTCAGCTTGCTGTCTATACAAGCTGCACGACTTCATCAAAGAATTATGAAAATCAGAGGTTATCGCGCAGTCTGACGCACGTTGCGTCTTTTACTGGAGAGTTTTGCAGAAATCACATGTTGTCACTTCTCAGGTGCAAGTTTTTCAGCTAGTCCTGGCAATAGGGCTTTAATCACATTGCATTCTGGCACTTGCAGTCCTATATGTATGAAGAGAAAATAGGAATGCATTCTTACATGGCCTGAAAGCCAGGCCTTCCAGGTAATTATTTTAAAATATGAACACCCCGCAAGTGATTAAGTTAATTATCACAGAGTGATGTAAAGTCAGAAAAGCAGGTAGCAGTTTGTCAACATTACGAGGTTTAAATACATTTCGAATTTGCCCGTATGCCCGTATGCCCGTATGCCCGTATGCCCGTATAAGGGATTTTTCCATGCTCATTACTCGTGTTTGGCCACAAATCAAATTAATTGGTCCCAAGGGCCGGGCATTGCTTTGCTGACACATTTCCTCTGAAATCACTTCCTGTGGTGCTGCGCATTCCATATACAAATGCTTAAGGACATGGGCTCTACGTTCACATGGTCTTAAAATATGGGATTGGAAGAGACAGTGCGCATGATCGTTGCTATGCGGTTTCACAGACCACACTTACTTAGTTGACATTTACTATAACTCTTGTTGACCATATTACTTTTTTTCTTTTAATTGGGGGGTTGCCTCCTCCCCTCTATACACGCGTATGTCAGTCCTATGACCAACAGGGATCAAAGCCAATATCAACCAGTGTGGGATTTGTGAGTGACTGTACCACAGGAGTTAGAGGGGTGTCTGCTGGACGCTTTGACATGCAACATATCGGTCGCCTGTTGACACATGTGCACGGTCAGCAGGGTGAAAAACTATACTAATGCACACAATGCAATAGTGTGTGTTAGATTAACTTGATAACAGATTTTCCGATTCTATTGCGAGACAGGAGGTTTCATATTATGCAAGTATTCTTTACTTCTTCACACCACAGTAGCAAAGAAACCAATAACAAACTTTAACATAAAAACAAGTTTAGTTTTGGAATAAATGTCTGTTTGTTAACTTTAACTTAAGGGGAACACCCCAAACCAAAATGGAAGACAGGTCATGCCCTGACAACATCCAATAGGCACAGATTCTCCCTTATATAAGTCCTTTCCTCTAAGATGATATCCTCTTTCTTTGCTGGTGGTGCCACAAAGTTAAGTCACTTCCTCATTGCTCGTGATTCTTTGTTATCTGTATCTTTTCCAACTGCGCAGTTACTGTGTGTCAGCATGTTAGCCTCTGTGTTAGCGGTTTTATTAAGCTGTCAGCGGTGCAGGTCAGCGCCCTCCATGGCGTTGCCACACCTCTTTGTGTCGCAGTAGCTTCCCGGTTCTTCGGTCTCAGTGGGAGGGTCCCTCTTCCCATCTTCCCCTCGTTTCCTGAAGCAGTGGTGGCCCCGGCAGGGTTTCCACAGCCACATGCCTCATTCCTGTCCGGATGCACTCCCATGGAGTAGTTCACTGCGCCTACACGGCAAGCGGCTTACCCCTGCCTACTTATGCAAGGTTTTCTCCTCCCACTACGCAGCCACTCAGGCCTCCTTTTTGTGCAAAGGGGTGGTGCTGGCCCACCCCTACTCCGCCCTCTAGGCTTTTAGGCATATAGGGGCTGTGTTTTCTCTTCACGCACATGCTGGTAAGGCAAAATACAACACTTTATGCGATCGCGTTTTCACGCCCAGCCAGAGTGTATGCACAGCCTGTCTGCCTAAGTTGTTTTTCTTTGTTTTTCCATGGTGTCTTAAATCAGTAAAAACACAGTTTTTGGCAATAGGGTCGCTAGTAAAGGTGGTGAGAGTCCTTCATCAACCGATGCTAGTACCTAGGTTATGCCTTCAAAGAAAAGTGATAAGGGGTTAGGAGCTGAGGATGTCCCTGGCAGGGGGTCGGAGAAAGTATATTTATCCGCCCCAGGAGTAGTCACAAGGGTAATCCAGGACACTATGGATACAGCTCTGGCCTCCGCATTTGATAGACTTATAAATAAAATAGCAGCTTTTCATCCTCAACCTGTCCCTGAGGCCGTGTTGCCCTCTCAAATTCTTCATAAGTGCAGGGTAAAATCCAAGCATTTAGTGAGTCATGATGTTCCCGGCCCTAGTTCCCCAGCACAGGAATTGCCCCCCCTCCCCCAGAAGAGCTTTAAAGAGGGCACTAGAAATAAAAAGCAATTTCCCTTCCTTCTTGGGTCAGTCAGGGGGGAATTGTTGAAACTCCCAGGGGTCTGTCCATGTCTGGGTCATCTCAGGATAGTTCGGAGGATTCCGATTCCCCACCTAAATGGCAAAAAAATAAGGGGACCTCTTTAGACCTATCCCAGAGTGATCAGGTTCAGCTATTAGATGATAATGGTCTCTCATTCAGCATCCCAGGTCACCTGAATGGCATCCATCAGTGACAGTGTCCGCTTTCTTAAAGCTTTGGGGCAGGAGGCCTACTTTATTATTATTATTACAACAGACAGTTCTGGCACACTACAAAATACAACCCACCCTGTAAAGGAACACAGAGGACAGACAGTTTCACAAAGGAAAGGGATCCACTCTGCATACTGACTGGAGGGTGGTCGGTAAAGCAATTAGTCTTAACTGTTCCAGGTTATTTGGTTTCAGCAAGGGTCGTAATTGTCACTAGGGGCCTTCGGAGAAGGACCAGGGGGACAGAACCACAATGTACCTGGTGCTTCCGATGTTCTTGATGCTCAACAGCGTCAAGTCGGTTCCAGGACGACTTGCAACAGAGCTCAAGATGGGAGACAGCTACGGGTATCAGGCAGGATCGTTGTCTCTTTGCTGGTTGACAGATCTGGAATGCTGATTGAGGCGCCTCGGACGGCTTTTAGTGACTGCTGCGTGACAACATTCAGTGATGCTGCTGGTCACGATTCGAGGGCTCGACTGCCTCAAAAATGTCCTTAAAAGATGGACACTGGTGTATGCTTGTTGTGACACTCCTCCTAGCTTCTTTGCTGGCACTTGTCATCCTTTAAGGCGGATGGCCCAAAGCTGAGGAGAGTGTTTGCAGGCAACTGCCTTGTCCTTTGGTCAGATACTCTCTGGCCCTTCCCACCTAGGAAGCTTGCTGGCAGAACCTACCAGGGCACGCTGTGTGCTGGCTGGGTACTAGTTCTGGAGCTGCTGGATGGGTCCTCTGAGGTCGGTATCACCCTCTGTTCCCTGGGAGATATTTAGGTAGGGATCTTGCTTCCTTCTTGGAAATCCTGGCCTTCCTTCACTGGCAGAAGTTGTAAGGCAGACTGTACCTTTAGCCAGGGTCCAAATGAGTCCTTCTTGTTACTCCTTGCAAAGTCTTCAGATGATCTGCTTAGAGACGGGCTCAACCCTCATTTAAAGCCAAATGGGCCCCAGTGATTGGTGTAGGGTAAGCCTACCTTAATGAAACAATCCTGGGCCCCACCAACAATCTTCTGTTCTTTGTGAGGCCATAACCAGAGTGATTTGCAAGAGGAAAGGTAAGGGGTGACAACATGTACTACTAAGTCCCACCCATCTTCCTTCCTGTTGTGGATCAAAGTGCATCTCTGGTTAATTGAGCTCTCTGTGGCTCTTGATCAAAGCACAGGTGTCCCTAGAAGTTTGTGGCGAGAACAGACTTTCTGTCTCCATCAAATCACAAACGTCTTCCCCCTGAAATGGTGTCCCCTTGCAGGGGTTGCCTACTGTAAACAGTTGTCCCAGACATGCTATTCACTGCCCTTCATACAGAGGGGTGGGAGCAAGCTTCAAGCTGACACATTGCATATCAAAAAAGTATTGGGGTTTCCTGCGCTTTCTTAGTTCTGTGAACAGGCCTCTTCACAGGCCTGCTACAATTAACTCTCATCAGTATGCATTGCCACCACACAGAGCTACAGTGGGCAAGGCAGATCTATGGAGCCTTTGATATTTAATTAGGCTGGCCATGGCTGGAGGTAGATATTGCCTTCCCCCTTCATGAGATGCTTTCATGTACTCCTGGCTGTCACAATCCAGCTAGATGTGACAGGGACAACTGCGCCTGTAGGCTGTGCCCCCCCCACAGTACACATGTGTTTGTTGTTGTCATGCCTGCGCCATGGGCGCATCCATTTACGCTCAATATGGACTATTTGTTTATCATTTATTTGCAACAGACTCTTGGATCCATCTATATTTACTTTGGGAACTTTATTATTTTTCCCACAAACTACGTATACCACAATGCACCTGGCTACAAGCATTGATTCCTGGCTGTTCCTATGGGTTGTCAAAGGAACTACACCCCCCAGAAGCCCAAGGGACTTGCCCTGCTTGCACCAGCCCAGGAACAGAAAGGGAGGTGGCCGATTGCCTGCAGGTGTGCTTAGCCAGGTGCAACCAATTAGCCTGCCTCTGTGCTGGGCTAGGCAGTATAAAGGCTGCTGCCTGCGGTGGCTCAGCCTCTTGCATCTGAGAGTCCTTCCTCCACCTTTCGCGTCTTCCTACGGATCCTGTATGCTGTTTACCTTCACTCCTACTTGGACCCTGCCTTGTTGCTTGCTACACCCTGCTGCCTACAGCCCTAGCCTTCTGGGCTCCCTGCCTCAGTCCAGCTCCTCTGGGCTTCCTGCCTTGCAGCCTGTTACACTTCGCTGCCTACAGCCATAGCCTTCTGGGCTCCCTGCCTCAGTCCAGCTCCTCTGGGCTTCCTGCCTTGCAGCCTGTTACACTTCGCTGCCTACAGCCATAGCCTTCTGGGCTCCCTGCCTCAGTCCAGCTCCTCTGGGCTTCCTGCCTTGCAGCCTGTTACACTTTGCTGCCTTCCAGCCTCCGCCCTTGCCCTGCCGGGCTCTCCACATTGCAGCCGATCACGCTCTGCTGCCTTCCAGCCTCCGCCCTTGCCCTGCCGGGCTCTCCACATTGCAGCCGATCACGCTCTGCTGCCTTCCAGCCTCCGCCCTTGCCCTGCCGGGCTCTCCACATTGCAGCCGATCACGCTCTGCTGCCTTCCAGCCTTCAGCCCTTGTCTTCTGGGCTCCCTGCTCTGCAGCCTGCCTCACTCCGGCTGCCTTAGCCCTTGTCCTCTGGGCTCCCTGCTCTACAGCCTACCTCACTCTGACTACCTACAGCCCTTGTCCTCTGGGCCTTCCTACTTTGCAGCTTATCACGCTCCGCTGCCTACTACCTATCTTTTCCGCTGGGTGCTCGGCCTAGCAGCTTTTACAGTCCTCTGCTACCTTCTACGTTCAGCGGCCCTGTCCCTCAGGGTTCACTCCTTACTGCCCGGCCCTTTTGGTATCCTTGCCGTGCAGTCTGCTTTACTCTGCTGCCCTAAGCCCTTTTCCTTTGGGCTTTTTACCTTACAGTCCAACTCCTGTGGGCTTACTCATTGCTTTCCTGCTCCTCTGAGCTCTCAACCTTGCTCCTTACTGTCCTCTGCAATCCTATCCTGTTACACGACTTTCCCTTCATTTCCTTCTGCTAGTTTGCTATCACCTTCTTTCCTGGATTTGTCTGTAGTATCTTCTCTTGTACTGTTTGTAGACCCTTTTGTACAGAGCTTGTCTGTTGGTTCCCATCAGTCAACCTCTGCCCCTTCCCTTGTCTCGTTTCTACATTACAGACACCCATAGCTGCTGTTCCAAGTCATGAGCAAACAGCGTGGGCCTCTGTTATAGCGAACTGTGCAGAAGGCTAGAGTATTTCCAAGGTTCGTGGAATACTCTTTTCCTATATCTGCATACACCCCAAGAGGGTATTCATTCTGTACCTTTTCCCTTGCTACTCTTGCCTACTCTTCGTTCTCTTTCCTTTCCGCTGTGTGTGTTCTTATCTGTCCACTTTATTTGGCACAACCACCCAAACCCTTTCTGGGTGTCCTGTGCCACTCTTAATAGAGTGCCATCCTTGACAGTTGTGCAGTAAGCAGAGGAAAATGTGTGCAGATTAGTCCCCCACATTTTATGAGGTTGTTCTTCCATGAGTCGTTTTCATTACAAAACTTTTTTTTAAAGTCCAGGCGAGCACACACTCTCTGTGTGGATGGTCGAATTCCTCACAGGGCTGCCAAGACAGGCTTTCAAATATTTTAGGGCCCCTTACTCAAATATTTGAAATGGCAGAGAATGCTGCTCTCTCTCATTCCCCTTTGGATGTGCAAGCCCTCCGAACGTGGCGTCAAAGAGCCATCTGCCGGCAAGTCAATGCTAATTCCGCAATTTCTAAAGAACGCAGCAAGGCGTTAATTATGTGAATTGACTCGAAATTAGCAGATATGGCTGAGGGTGAGGCTGGCCCTAAGGCCCAAAGAAATCTCTTTGGGGAAAGATTCATAAAGGATTTGTTGGCCTATGTTCATACCTTTACGGCTTTAGACAAAGCACAGGCCAATATCTGCTAAGTTTTAGCCCCAAAATGTTTGACAGGGCCGGAAGAGGTAGAGCCCGCTCCTCTTTCCGTGCCTCCCAGGGCTCAGCCCATCCCAGACAATACGCAGCCAGGAGTGCGCGTCACTCATCCTCTGCTCGAGGTGCCCAAGCTGCTTTCTATCCCCACACGGGGTACCATTGGAGAGGACGTGCCTGCAGAGGCGACGGTAAAGCAAGGACGGCTCCAGATACCACCTCATCTTCTTTAAACTTTTCTTCCCGCAAAGATTTGGTAGAAAGGTTGGCGAGGTTTCTCCCCCAATGGGAGGAGCTCACGGAAGACCACTGGGTTCTCCAAACAGTGAAGGGTTTTCAAATAGAATTCGACTCCCCCCCCCCCCTTGTCAGTTGGCGCACCCGGTTCCTCGTTCCTTCGACCTCGCCAAGCGGAAAGCAGTTGATGCAGAGGTCCAAGACCTCATCCACAAGGTTGCAGTGGTTTCGGCTACCTTCACCGCTTCTCAATTCCTCAGTATGATTTTCTTGGTCCCCAAGCCAGAGTAGGGTTTCTGACCTGTTATAAACCTAAGAGCACTACATTCCTTTGTGGTTTACCAACATTTCAAGATGGAGGGCATTTGCCTCCTCAGGGATACTCTTCTCCCTTAAGATTGGAGTGTCAAGATAAACCTCAAGGACGCTTATTTAGTGGTTCCTTTTTATCCTCCACATCAGCAGTCGCTCCAGTTCCAGTGGAGGTCTTGCACTTGGCAGTTTACATCTCTCCCGTTTGCCCTCTCCTCATCCCCTTGGTGCTTCACCAACCTGATGCGGCCAGTGATGGCTCATCTCAGGGCCAAGGGGAACATAGTGATCGTCTATCTGGACGACATGCTCCTTATGACACAGTGGTTTCAGACTCTTTGGGATCATATAGCAATGGCTGTCTCTCTCCTTCAGGCACTGGGTTACATAATAAATGTAAAAAAGTCAATACATTTTGCAGCCTACGCAACATATCCAGTTTCTGGGCTTCAGTGTAGATTCTAAGCAGTGCATCGACCTGCTTCCGGACAGCAAGCTAGTCAGGATCCGCAAGGAGATCCACCTCCTGTTAAAAAAAGGGACAGTCTCCCTCAGACATTTGGTCACGGTAGTGGGGATGCTTTCAGCCTAGATTCAGGCCATATTTCCAGCCCCTCTTCATTACAGGGTTTTACAGAGCCTAAACATCAGATATCTCTGGAAGAATCTATCCTACTCTCAGCTGGTAGAAGTCTCCCCAGAAGCCAGGATAGAACTCCTTTGGTGGCTCAGACACATGAAGGCCTGGAATGGCAGGGCGATTTTTCATCCATCTCCAGATGTTGTTCTGGAGTTGGACGGCAGCAGGGGAGGTTGGGAGGCCAGGATAGGACAGGTGTTCACTGGGGGAGAATGGCCAGATCAGGACAAGGTTCTACATATCAACTGTCTAGAACTTTTAGCGGCTTCTGTTGTGATCAAGAGTCTTCTCAAAGATCAGAGGAGTTGCTGTATCCTCCTTCGGATGGACAATGTCTCAGCTGTCCGTTACATCAACCATCTGGGACGCACTCATTCCAAGGCCCTCGTGGACCTGGCGAGAGATTTTTGGCATTACTGCCTGGACAGGAACATTCTGTTAAAGGTGGAATTCCTTCTGTGGTCCAGCACTGCAGGACAGGACTGAGTCAAGGACTCATGGGCAGCTTCCATCTGGTCTGGCTACTCCTCCGCGTGGGCCCGCCGAGTGGGCTGGTGCACGGCTCAACACATTGATCCCGTAAACCAAAGTATTCCTTCCTGCGGGATGTTAATTTGATGCTTCAATTGTTTCAGTCCTGGCCTGATATTAGCGAACGCGCGTTGCAGAAACGTTTCTCCAAGTTAGCCATGTTGTTGTGCCTCATTTCCATTAAAAGGGTTTGGACATCAGAGCATTGGATGTGGATAATAAAATGCATTCTCCTCCAGGGGCAGCCTTCTTTGTTTCCAGGAGAATTAAATGTGTGATTTCTTCAGTGTCCTGCCCTTCCTTACGTTCAGGAGGATCGCAAGCTTTAAAGACTGTGGGGCTTCCAGCTCCAGGCTCCTCTCATAAGTAAATGTGTGATTTCTTCAGTGTCCTGCCCTTCCTTCCGTTCAGGAGGATTGCAGGCTCTGTATGGTGCAGTCTTTAAAGACTGTGGGGCTTCGCGCGCCAGGCTCCTCTCAGAAGTAAAAATGGCTTACAGCTGTTCTGTGGTTTCAAACGGTGCGTAAACACATCTATTTGGAAGAAATGGAAGTTGCCTTGGAAACTGTCAACAAAGTCATTCCTCCTGTGTCATGTGAGACGCAGACGTCCCTTGCGGAAGCAGGTTCCAGCGCAAGCTCCACCCCTGTCTACAGCATAAAACCAGTTCTTTTCCTCATATCGTTGCTTCTATTTAGTGTTACGGTATCCTGTTTCTAGTGTGTACTGTCTAGGCTATTCCAGACGGACTACCTTTCGTCTTCTATCCGGAAGCTCATCCCTTTTCTACTCCTCGCTTCAACCTGACTACGGACCGTGCCTTGACCCTGCTCTGTTACAGCGTTGCTCTCTTTGGAACTCTGACTACGTACCGTGCCTTGACCCTGCTCTGTTACAGCGTTGCTCTCTTTGGAACTCTGACTACGGACCGTGCCTTGACCCTGCTCTGTTACAGCGTTGCTCTCTTTGGATCTCTGACTATGGACCGTGCCTTGACCCTGCTCTGTTACAGCGTTGCTCTCTTTGGAACTCTGACTACGTACGGTGCCTTGACCCTGCTCTGTTACAGCGTTGCTCTCTTTGGAACTCTGACTACGGACCGTGCCTTGACCCTGCTCTGTTACAGCGTTGCTCTCTTTGGAACTCTGACTACGGACCGTGCCTTGACCCTGCTTTGCCTGCCAATTCTGTTACGGCGTTGTTCTCCTTGGAATTCGATCCTGCTTTCTCTGCAGCTTTCACTACAACGCTGATTCCTGGCGATACGCGGATTGCTTGTCCGTTCTGAATCGTCTTCTGGGCTGGTGTCGGCTTTTCCTTGAAAATACAGACATCATATGATTCTGCCTGCCTCCTGGAGTACAGTAAGAGTTTTGTTTTCTTTGGGGTTTCCATTGCTCCACCTAAACCTGCCTATCCCCAATCACACTCGACCCTAAACCATTCATTAACTAACATTGCTACTGAATCATCATCTCTTCTTCAAGAGTACCTTTCAATACCACAACAGTCCAATCAAGCCTTCTGGAAATGCACTTCCGAACGCTCTGCTGCCAGTGCACCGTCCCGTTCCCAGTGCGTCCGGCGTGCCGCCCGGGGTAGTTCCCATACTAACTTACCTTTTTGTTATTTTCTCCTGTCGTTGTTTTGTGGTAGTTTATTGGCTTCCGCCTCCCCTGGTGGTAAGATCATTTGAGCGTTGACTCGGAGGGGAATTGTGTAAGGGTCCTGAAGCCTATACGTGGTAATAGCTTGTTTTGGTTCCAACCTTAGGTTCAGGATCTCTGTCCTGACCAAGACAATTTACAGGTACCCAATAATCCAAGTTCTTAGAGAACTGCTTAGTGTTTTTTCTTTCCGGTGTCATTAACTCTTGCCCTTTCTTTACAGCATTGGTACAAGCGGTGCGTGTGTTCCCTGCTCTTTTGTGGGGTCACCTCTGTCTTTTTAGAGCAGCAGAGGTTTGTATCATAAAAAAGATTTCCGTCAAGTTGAGGAGGCCTGAATTCTTGGAGGACGTAGTGAATCAGGCTCGCTGCCAAGCCCCTCTTTTCTTATCCTTGTTTCTTTACACCTATCTCGGGACGTCAGCGCCCCTGGCAGTGAAGATGCAGTGAGTAACAGTATAGATGTCCCTTATTTTGGGGCCCATTCAGTGAGGGGCACCATGGCTTCTAAGGCTGCTTTCCTAGAGGGAAGTCTGGCACACATCTTAAAAGCAGCTGATTGGTCCAAAGAGTCCAAGTTCAAGAGCTTTTATCATAAGCGTATTGAACATGTTGCTATTGATGCAATGCAAGGGCTTTATATGCAAGCGTATAATATGAAGCCGCCTGTCTTGCAATGGAATGGATAATCCCCCTCACTAACATGAGAGGGGGTTTAGATTATATTAAAGAGAAGGAGGGGAGTATTAATGTGTGTTTTGTCTTTTTTTGGCAGCTTCGGGTTGAGGTGCAATCCACTCACAAAGGAGCCGGGTGGTCTCGGAGAGCATAGTTGGGTGAGCTAACCCTGGATTCGTCTCTCAGTTGAAGAGTGTATGTGGCAGTGCTTTGTTCCTCAAGACGGCATCATACGTTGCGGGGAGCTACGAAAAAGGGTGCCACCTTAGAGAAAAGGACTTGTGCAAGGGAGGATCCACGCCTATTGAATGTTGCCAGGGCTTGACCGGTTCTCCGTTTTGGTTTGCAGTATTTTCCTCAAGTTAAAAGTTAACAAACAGAACTTTATTTTAAAACTAAACTTGTTTCTATGTTACAGGTTGTTTTTGGTTTCTTTGCTGCTGTAGTGCCAAGTAGTAAAGAGTATTTGGATAATACTCGCCTCCTTGTCTTTAATAGACTCTAAACCCCCATTCTCGTTAGTATTCATTGCAAGTTATGAGCACAGCGGAGTATTGCGGCTGCACCTCGCAAACCAAGACCAAAGTATCAAGTCCTCCCAACACCAGAAGTACTGGTGGGTTCACAGAGGCCCCCTTGCAGCAACTGATGAAGAAGTCAAGGGCACCTGGAAAGCGAAGCACGTTCCAGCTCTGCACAACACTGCTCTAGTGCACACAAAGAATCCAAACCTGCATTTGTGAGTCACAAACACAGAAATTTGGGTAAATAAATTTGGCGTTGGCCAAGAAGATGCAACTAAGGCTGGATTGAAAGGATCGATGTGATCACTGCATCGCCCGTAATGTCGACAACAAATATGTCAACCTCCATGATGGTGCGGTGCAGTGATCACATAGATCACTTGTTACCTGCACCCCCCTAGTACCCTTATCCCCAATGCACTTATCGTCTTGGCAAATCACCTCGATTTCCTGCAGAGCCAGTTCCCACCCACTTACGTGGGTCGGAGCTGGCACGGCAGGGTTCTTTTTTTTTCTTTCTTAAACTATGTCCCCCGCTCTCCATGTAACGGAAGCAGGGGACACCTGCAACTCGCAACCCCCATTACACCGACTGTTGGGAGCGAGGGACACCCCTGCAACCCCCAAACCCCATTACACCGACTGATGGATGTGAGGGAAACCCCTGCAGCCTCCAAACCCCATTACACCGACTGAGGGGAGCGAGGAAGACCACTGCAACCCCCAAACCCCATTACACTGACTGATGGGAGTGAGGGAAACCCCTGCAACACCCAAACCCCATTACACCGACTGATGGGAGCGAGGGACACCCCTGCATCCCCCGCTAACTTTAGTCGGTGCAATGGGAGTAAGGATTTTGGGACTGCACAAAGGCGCAGTTTTCGTACCTGGTGTTAAGGAGAATTTTCAAGAATGTGCTAATTTCCCTTACCCTTTAAGACCCCGAGCAACTTTGCTGGATTTCTGGGTTTTTCATTTCTACCTGGGAAGAGTGTGAGCCTTTTTTCCCACTCTTCCCTGTATTTTTAGGTGTGTTTTACTTTTGTGTTCTTTGGATATGGAGTTTTAAAACAACTCCATAGGCATAATATTTTTCTTGTGTGTCACACAGCACTTTTAGTGCAGTGGCACAGGGATGTCTTTTAGACTTCCCATGGTTTAAATACCTTCTTTGGGACTGACTACCATCTCCCAGAGCATGTGAAGTTAAATTGACTTCACTAGTCTTTTTAAATTGACAGACCCAGCCCACACCATCTTCCTATAGAGTGCTGGAGGGGTTGCCTAGCATTCCCTGAGTCTAAACACTCATGTAACAGTCAAATGTTACCCTTTTCTTCTTGAAATGGCTGGTGGCAGTGGTTTTTAACAAACTACCATGATTTTTCACGACTGCGAACACCGGTAGCTGAAAATCGGGTCAGCCATGTTTTTCAATATGGCGCCCAAGACCCATCTGTAAAAACAGACTCCGGTCGACTTTTTTCACTGTCTCGTTTAGAAAAGGTCCTTCTAGTGTTTGTCTCTGCGTGCCAAACCAGGTTTGATCCCTTTGTTCATTGGCCTTTGGCGGGCTTCAGTGCTGAAGCCCTCCTCTGGCGCCAGGGTGTCTGGGGTGGACAGGATTTGAGGGAGGTGCCCGAAACTCCCTGTGCTTACTCTCTTAGGAGACCTGAATACACTCTGGCGTGATTGGCCGGCTGGCTGTCTAGCAAGGACAGCCACCCTGCTGGGTGAGTGACAGCCAGGCTCGAATGAATGGGGGAAAACTGTTTAGAAGCAGGTCTCTGGGACTTGGAAAGCAGAGTTGACCACTGGAACGAAAGAACCGAAGACGAGCTGAAGGAAGACGACTGCTGCAACTCCTGGTCCACCGGTGAATCCCTGCTGCAGGTCCGAATTGCCTGAAACTCCATCGACAGAGAATCCCTTCAAGGTTAACTTCTCCCCTTGAGTTTGGTGGGAAAAACCAACTCGCAAGTCACCTGGACACCGTCCCTATACTGGTCGAATTTTCTTCAGAGTGCTGTTGAAAACCGGATAACCAGTGGGAAGGATACCAGTTTGTGGTCTTTAAGGCACTCACACCTTAAACCGACGTATTGCCGAGCTTGAGGCCTCTTCCCTGGGCAGTGCAGGAACCTCCCGACCTCCTCCTTCTTGTCCCCACGACTGAAGCTCAGGAACAGCGAGATCTACTCCAACTGCCAGGAACAACTGCCTCAGCTACAGCTCTTCTTCATTTAAAAAAGTACTGTGCAAGTGCGGTCAAGAACTCAGTTCGGCCGCAGTGAAAGTTTGTGAAACTTTCCCAACTTTGAAGGCTTGTCCTTCCTTAAACCAACATCTAACTTTTCATCTGACCAACTACTTCTAAAAATCGTGGCAAAGACTTAACCGGTTACTACCAGAACTGTGCTATTCTATCCAAGACTCTGAACCATTGACTTTGGCCCAGTCCTATTGAATTGAATTGCTGGTTGTAGTGAACTGAAACTATTTGCCCTACCTCTGAAAGTATTTGTGCTTTTGATTCTGTTTACCTTGTCTTTTTACCCCTTTTTAAAGTAACTGAAGTGCCATTTTGCTCCCACTTCAGGGGAGCTGAACTTGTTCAGAAACTGATTGGTTGTGTATTGTAGTATATTAGATTGTGATATTGAGCTGCTCTTACTAGTGGACTGTTTTCCAACTGACTGAGTAAATAAATGTATATTCTTTTACCAGGAAACCTTGAATAAGTGTTTGTTTGAATCACTGTATTTGCTTGTCCTTTGTGTAACTTCTGATACTGCTCACTTTACTCTTGAGATAAGTCTGGCTGCTCAGCCACTGCTACCACATTACTGTGTAGTACAGGCTTGTACCAAAGGTGAAAATGTACTGACATTTGTAGTCTTAATTATGTGTAGTGTTCCCAAAGGGTACTGCATGTGATTCTGCCCAACACCTGCCGACATTTTTAAGTCACTGTAATGGTACGATTCTGATTGGCAATAGGCTGTAACCAGGCACTTATCATTGGGGAGAAGCCCCGCCCGCAACTGCGGGCACCATAAAGGGACACTGCTGTCTGCTCACATCTGGGGGTGAGCCCCCCTTCCTGAGTCTGGCATAATTTCCACCGGGTTTACCTCGGGTTGTGCACAATGGCTCAGATTACTCAATAGTCCCATAGTGGCGCCATCTGAGCAGGCCGACCCATGTATCTTTTTCCAGCTCAACGGGCAGACTTTGGTTGTTGGCAGAAAAAGCGTTATGCAGACTGATAAGATAACCTGCTCACATGCTTCTGGCAGCTCAGCGTGTCCAGCAACTCCAGAGAAGCGAATATTGCCGGGTGCCTCAAATGCTACCAGCCCGCCCCCCATTTCTGGCTACGATTCACCTCAACCGACCTGTGAGCCAGACATCACATGCAACACAGGGAATGCACTACACATTCACGCACACCACCACACTTGCATGCATGTGTACACCTCAGCCAACTGTCACAGTGTTCCGATGGGCATCCATGTCACATCTGCCAATCAGGCTTCCACATCCCGCTGTCACATGCATCCATGTTGCATCACTGTTGCACCCTTGTCAAATACACACACATGCACACAGTGCTGATACATGCAGCTGAAAACAACATACATGAGTGACATCATGAAAATGGCTACTTACATACACATTCATACAAACATGTGTGCCCACACAACTGCATTTGGCATGCAAGCCTACACACACAAGCACCATCCATGTCTCACACTTGACAGCGCTCGCACGTGTTAGCCTCACGGTCCTGTACACCCGCACCCATACTCGACCCCATACAAACAGATGTGCAACCGGCACACTACTGGCACATCACCACACGCACAGCACACAATCATGATGCATGTACACTTACTGCTCGACTCCAGACGGGTCTGCCTCTCAAGGACCTGAATGTGGAGCGCTGGGGATATGCCTTCCAGGACCCTCATCTAATCTTCCGACAAGTGGCCCCAGCGCCCCTTGGCATCAGCTGCCTTCAAGAGGCGCCGGGGCCTTGTTCAGGGTCCTGGACCTGAAGTCCTCCCAGCGCTTCTTGACATGTTGGAAGTCGCGGACTGCCACCCCCTCCGCGTTGATGGCAGTCACGATGTCCGTCCTTCCTTGTCGGCGCGCACACTTCCGTAGAGGGCATCATACTGCCCCAGGACTTGCTCCACCAGGACACCAACTTCCCTGGCACTGAAGCTGGTGCCCCTCTGCCTCTCTGGCCGGGGGTTGTCAGTGGTGCCAGATGTTGCAGTGCCCGACATGACAACCCCAGAGGCAGGAGTGGGTGGGCAACTTGGTCCTGGGGCTGGGCTGTGGAGCGATGGAATCCCAGTCGGGAGTCTTCGGTTCCAGCAGCGGTGGTCACAGCAACAGCACCCCTAGCTGATGTTCAGGCAGCAAATGGCAGGGCACGTGGGCAGCAGGCAGTCAGGCAGCAGCAGATGGCAGGTTGGAGCGTCCTCGGGGCTCTGGGGGGCAGTAAATCGGCTTTCTGGGCAGGAGCGTGGTCTTCCGTGTGCTTACGCGTGGCCAGCTTGATACGGAGTGATTTGGCACGTGAAAATCCTGCACGTCTGCGTGTAATTCGAGGAAAGGCCCGTAGCGTGTAAGCGCGTCTGCACGCATACGCGATTTCATTGGCCCAAAGGCCCCCATGCGTGCAGCTGTGACATCACGCGCATGGCCGTTGAGAATGGCGCGTGTAAAAAAAAAGAGATACACGTCCGAGTGTCAAAGCGTGTAATTGGTGGAAATGGCCTCATCGCGTATGCGCGTCTGTGACGTGTGTATAAAAGGTACGTGTAGAACGCCATTTCCTTGTACGTGCTTTTCGTGGAGAGGGAGTGGGTGAAATCTGTACTTCTTGTCGGTTCACACGCGATTTACTTCACGGCGTTTCCAGTTCGTACTCCCTGTTACCTCTGACAGCTTTTTCTCTTTTCTTCTTTTTCCTGGACCTGTTTCCTCAAACAGAGTTCCCTTCTACTGTTGTCCTGTCTCCTCAGACAGCGTACAATTCTTCTTTTGGCGGGGGTGTTGCCAACGCGCACACGCGCATATTTTTCACGCTTTTGTTCCTGGCAGACGGTGATTCGCGCACATATTTAACATCTGTGCTTGCCCCGTGTGTCGCGTACCCCTTCAGAGGTCATTCTAGGCTGCGTGTGACACGCATACGTTCATTCTTGTGTTTCTGGGTGCCACAGCATAGTGCAGGTTTATTTTTCCACGCACGTGGTCTAGGAGGGGTTGCGTGCACCTTACTTCCCTTTTTTGGGGTGCCTCTGCGTTGCGTGACCCGTCATCTTTCCCCAGGGGTGACATACAGCCTTGCTAGAGCACTAGGGTACGATTACCATCTGGTACCCAACCCCTTTGACCCCCAATTGCCCAGGACAATAGTTCACATCGACTCCCATACGCACAATAACATCAGTGCCATGGCTGGGAGCCGAACAAGCCGTAAGGGTGGCAAAGGTGGCCGAGCCCCAAGTAGTGGCCATGGTGGATCCGGTAGGGGCCGTGGCCGTGACTTGCAGGGTGCCCCTAGCCCCCCATGTGTGGAGGAGCAGTCAGGGACAGCCATGCCCCCCCCCTCGTTGAGATTAACATGGCTGACACCATCCATGCTCAGCCCTTGTTGGACCAGCCCACTGTGGAACCAGACCTGGCACAAGGTGACTCCATGGCTGACTTCCAGGTCAGCAGGTCTAGGCCACGTGCGCCGGTGAACGTTGGTGTCATCAGGCCACGTGGATCAGGGGCAGCTAGGTCATCTGCTGCCCCGCGTAGGCAGGCTGGGGAGGCTGCAGGGGCAGCTGCGGCTCCATCCACCCCACCTCTCACACACCCATCCAGGACAGTGTCGGTCCAAGTCCATCATGCTGACATTCCCCCTGACACCATCACACTTGAGATAATGCCTGCACCAACTCCTATGCTGAGTGTGCAATCCCATGCTCCTGCCCCTAGTGTCCAGAGCTGCGTAGGCCACTCAGGATCCCCACCACCTTCCAAGCGGAAGAGGAAGAGTGCTCGTCCAGTAGAGGCTGATGCCCCAGAAACGGCTACACAGTCCAGCCCGTCAAGGAAGCCCAGCTTCTATGAGGCCGAACTGAATGCACTTGTAGAGTATGTGTCCGCACATGACCACGAAATGGTGATTGTTGCAGGATCCAAGACCACACCTGCACAACGTCAGGCACACTGGCAGACCATTGCGGACATCATAAGTGCCCTTGGAATCGTGAGGCACACAGCTACTGAATGCTACAAGCGCTGGAATGACCTGAAGTGCAGGGCAAAGAATAAGCTGGCCTCAAGTCATGCCTCAACTCTAGTGACTGGAGGTGGGTCTCCAGCAGACGACATAGAACTCACTCCACATGAGCAGGTTGCTGGGACCTACGTCACGGAAGAACAGATCCAAGGCGTGGGAGAACTGGCAGATTACGAGGCATTGTCCGGTGAGTGCACATGCATGTGTGTGTCAACCATGTGCATGGTGTGTGTGGGAGGGCTTCTGTTTGGGTGCCAGGGGAGGGTGTGTGTGCCTGAGTGGTTAGGGTCACCCATGTGCCTCTTCCTATACATTCTGCGCACCAGCATTTGGATATAGCAGCATCCCTTCTGCCAACATTAGACATCCAGCCCAACACCACGCCAGTTGCCCTTGGAGTGTCATCTTGCCACAACATTGTTGCTTATTTACCTCTGTTTATTCAGGCAGATTGTTTGCATACCACCACTTTTACTCGGGATTTCTCAGTCCTATTGCCACATGTCAGACATGGCTATGGTACAGTGGACTGGCTTTGTTTCCTGGACATGATTTGTTTAGACATTCCCCTGTGCTATAGGACCATTTTGGACTGGCAGCTCCAGGTTAAACATTTGAATCATTTCAATGAAGAAATCAATTTCATTAGCAAACTGGACTGAATGAACAATTGGTGACCTCCTCTCCCTCTTCACTTCATGGCTAGGGTACATGCCATCTGTGTGATGGCATGTGTATTTGACCTGCCAATCACTGGTCAATGTGTGATGCCACTGCTAGGCAGCATGCATCAAATGTGTTCATCTTCCATCTTGGTGTCATCAATGTGTGCCATCTGCCTACCCTTCACACGCAGTGACGGTGCATGCATGGGAGGGTTTTAGTCATGTGGGACATGTGTCAATCAAGTACTGTTTCTGTAGCCTCTCAGCCCTAATTGTGTGCCATAGTGCTAATGCCTGTTTCCATTTGTTTTCTTTTATGTCTTTGCAGGGGATGGCGCACTTGATACTGCTGGGGTTGTGGAGATGGTGCAGACCCAGGAGGGGTCTGAGGGCCGACCGACCACCAGTGAGGGACGTGGTGTGGTGGTGGGTGAGAACCCACAACTGCTGCAGGTCGTGCTCTCAAGGGGTGTCTCTGGCTGCACCTCCCCCGAGCTGTATTCAGGTGTCGATTCGGATGATGAGACCTATGTGCCGTCGCAGGTGAGTGTTGCTGGGAGGGATTCTGTTCTGTCCAACCCACCTGCACCAGGGTTAGAACCCTCAATGGGGATGTGAGTGTTGGCAGGTACGCCTTTGGTGGTTGCGGATGCAGGGTCACACTCCGCGACATGTGATCCTGTTCCTGGGCCAGCAGATCAGAGGGGGAATGCAGTCCTGCAGCCTCAGGCAGTGCCAGCACAGCAAGGCGCAGTTCGCCTTGCCCCAGACAGGTGTGGTGCCCGCCGACGTGGTGGCCGTCAGCCACCTGGCAATACCGCATGGGAGCAATCCATATACGGTATGGCAACCCAACAGGCAGCATCATCAGAGATGATAGCTCAGGCCATGGATAGGGTGGCCACTTCCATTGTCCCCCCCGAAAGGCTGATGGAGCGACTACAGCAGGCAACAGACTCCATCTGCCAGTCACACAGGGAGGACATGTTGGCATCCGACAGGGACAGGCGGGCGGCACTGGCGACTCTGCAGGAAGCCATTTCCATAGAGTCCCAGGGCCACAGGGAAGCCCTGAGGGTGGAACTCCTTCACCTCAGGACGACTCTTGTTGAGCTTGAGGCTTCAACAAACAGAAGGACAGAACAGCAGCTGGAGCATCTCACACGTACGCTCTCAGCTGAGATGCAGGCATCTAGGGCGGAGGTCCGGGCATCCCGTGAGTTGTTGCATGGGGACCTCCGCACAATTATCCTCCAGAACGAGACCTACCACACCCCCATACTTGCAGCCATGGAGGGACAGGCTAGGGCTTTGC
This sequence comes from Ambystoma mexicanum, assembly GCF_040938575.1. Classification (NCBI taxonomy): domain Eukaryota; kingdom Metazoa; phylum Chordata; class Amphibia; order Caudata; family Ambystomatidae; genus Ambystoma; species Ambystoma mexicanum. Next base: position 7,184,132 of record NC_090938.1, read on the forward strand.
ATGGGCTGCCTCCCATAGTGCCACCACCTCCTGATATAGCTGCAGGGGGTGAGGAGAGCGACAGCAGTGATACTCCCACAATAGGGTAGCCGTGTAGGCCATGAGCCCATGGAGGTGTTTTTTTTTCGCAAGATCCACAAAGGTGGGTTTTGGTGTGCTCCCTGTCCTCGGACCTCCTGGGTGGCCTCCCCACCCCCCCCCCCCCCCCGGGCCCATTAATGGCCATTTTTTTAAACATTTTTTTTTGGACAGTGTGTTGCCTTGTGTGGCTCCCGTGGGCATACGCTGCATTGTGGCTGGGCACATGCAGGCTTGTCATGTATTTGGTTCAGATGCTTGGGTTTTTGTCACACACACCCCTCCTGCTTCCCGTTTCCATGGGCTTGTTGTTGTATTGTACACTGTGTGGTGTATTGATATGTGCCTCTGCATCCATCTCATACTCCATATTTGCAGGTCCATTCCTCATGTCTTCACAATGCGGTCCACCTTGGAACTGGAGTCCATGTTGTAAGCAGTGCACCTACACTCTTGCGTGGCACTAACACTGTATACTTGGAAGTGTTCAGAGGGCTGGCATCATCAGGTAGTGAGGCTAGCAAATTTTTAAGTCTGTAATGTCATGTTTAAGGTAGGTTGGAGGTTGTGTAGGTGATTGGTATTCTTGGTAAGTATTTGGTAATGTGTGTTGTAGGTCCTGCATTACTGTGAGCATTTCATGTGTGGACATGTTTCCATTAGGGACACTGTCGCTGGTGACACTTGGTCATGTTGTGGGGATTAATTTCTTTCCTCTCACATTGCATGACATACCATGTTGTGTTGTGTGGCCGTGCCGGGAAGGGGTTGGGTGACATGGCACTGTTTTCATGTAGTATTTTGCGAGTGGGTATTCATTTCTGCAGCATGGAAGTGTCTTTTGATGACACTGCATTGGTGGCGTTTGTGTAGGTAGGGATGCACACATTGTGACACTTCCACATGAACAATCTCAGGCTGCAATGGTTCTGACAGTTGACTGTCCCTTTGTTCGTCTTAATTGTCAGGTCGAGTCATCATTGCTTATCAGATGGTATGTGCCAGGGCTGTGTGCACTCCACAGGGGTGTGATTTCTATGTGAGGTAATTATCCACCAGCTGCGTACGGGCTGCCTCACCCCGTGCTCTTTCCCCTCCCATGCGCAGCGGGCGTGCATGTGGTTGGGGATGTGGGGGCACCACCATGTCCACAGCCAGGCCCCGGCGTGTTGCAACATTGTGCAGGACACATGCTGCCACTATGATCCTGCACACTACTGGGGGTGCATAAAACAGCTGCCTGCCAGAACGGTCAAGGGAGCGGAAACGTGACTTGAGCACTCCGAATGTGCGCTCCACTATGCCCCGGTTTGCAATATGGGCTGCGTTGTATCTTATCTCTGGAGGCGTGATGGGGTTCCGAATTGGCGCCATCATGTGGGTGCTCAGAGGGTAGGCACTGTCCCCTGGTGAGAAGGTGATGGGTATCATTAGTGGGGTAGTGACATAACTCTGCATCTGACATGCATGCATGTGCAGTGGCCTTCATACTCACCAAGCAGCCATGTATCGCCATGCCGCCCAGCTTCTAGGTCCCGGCTTAGGGTAGACATTCGGTAAATGAAGCTGTTGTGGGTGGACCCTGGATAGTTGGCATATACTGAGGTGATGATTCCCTTAGCATTACATACTACCTGCACGTTGATGGAATGCCAGTGCTTGCGGTTCCTATAGATGTGCTCAGATGCCCTGGGGGGACGTAGTGCCACATGGGTGCAGTCAATGGCACCTAGCACTTTTGGAAATTGTGCCATACCGTAGAAATCGAGGGTGGCAGCCCGCCTTTCTGCAGGTGTCCTGGGCAGGTATATGTGCCTACGGACTGATGGGCGTGCAGTGATGATGTTCAAGACCTGGTGTAGGCAGCGTGACTGCATGGCCTGTGACACCCCACCCACTATGGCACTTGTCCGCTGAAATGATCCTGTGGCCAAGAAGTGCAGTACATTGAGGACCTTCTCCAGGGGGCTGAGTGCTTGGGAGCACAGGGTGGGTGATGTGAGGTCATCCTCCCACTCACTGACCAGGTCCAGTATTATGTGTGGGGGAAACCTGTACCTCCCATACACCTGGTCATGAAGCATCCCAAAAAGGCTTGTTCTGGGAGTGAAAATTCGGGCCCTCACTATCCTCCTCCTCCTCCTTTGGCAACCCACGGCCACTGCTGCTAGGAACGGTATATTCATCCTGGCGTCTGAGCTTGTTTGTTGGTTGCGCACACTTTTATGCTGCACGGGACGACGTACGCCTGCTTCATGCTGGCGTACGGGTTTCAGGATTGGACCATTTATTTTTCGGCGCGTCGTAGGTGAACGTGTGAATCTTCCCGCCCACCCCAGGAATACACGTAACACGCTCTCCCAGGCCCATTCGCGAGTAAATATTCCCGCCCACCCCTGTAATACACGTACCCCACTCTCACAGGCCCTGTCGCGTGTGGAAGTTCACACGCACCCCGAAATAGACGTACCCAGGGCAGTCGCATGTGGAACTTCCGGCGATCCCCGAGGTACACGTACCCAGGCAATCACGTGTGGAACTTCCCGCGCACCCCGAAGTACACGTACCCAGGCCAATCGCGTGTGGAAATTCACGCACACCCCGGAGTACACGTACCCAGGCCAATCGCGTGTGGAACTTCCCGCAAACCCCGTAAAACACGTAGCCTGCTGGTATCGCGTGTGGAAGTTCATGCGGACCCATAATACATGTACCCTGATGGTATCGCATGGGAGGCTACCCGCGCACCCCAGGAATACACGTACCCAGGCAAATCGCACTGCTGGGGGGTGGGGGTAATGGTCGACATGGGTGGGGGCCTGGTGGAGGGTGCCCCTGGTGGCTGGGGGGGTGGGGGTAGGTGGGAGACATGAGTGTGGGCCTGGTGGAGGGTGCCCCTGCACTGCTGAGGAGTGGGGGTGATGGGAGACATGGGTGGGGGCCTGGTGGAGGCTGCCCCTGGTGGATGGGGGTGGGGGTGCAGGGAGACATGAGTTGGACATGTGTGGGGGCCTGGTGGAGGCTGCCCCTGCACTGCTGGGGGGTGGGGGTGGTGGTAGACATGAGTGGGAGCCTGGTGGAGGGTGCCCCTGCACTGCTGGTGGGTGGGGGTGATGGGAGACATGGGTGGGGGCCTGGTGGAGGCTGCCCCTGGTGGCTGGGGGGTGGGGGTGCAGGGAGACATGAGTTGGACATGAGTGGGGGCCTGGTGGAGGCTGCCCCTGCACTGCTGGGGGGTGGGGGTGGTAGTAGACATGAGTGGGGGCTTAGTGGAGGGTGCCCCTGCACTGCTGGGGGGTGGGGGTGATGGGAGACATGGGTGGGGGCCTGGTGGAGGCTGCCCCTGGTGGCTGGGGGGTGGGGGTGCAGGGAGACATGAGTTGGACATGAGTGGGGGCCTTGTGGAGGCTGCCCCTGGTGGCTGGGGGGTGGAGGTGAAGGGGAACATGAGTGTTGGCCTGGTGGAGGGTGCCCCTGCACTCCTAGGGGGTGGGGTGATGGGAGACATGGGTGGGGGCCTGGTGGAGGCTGCCCCTGGTGGCTGCTGGGTGGGGGTGCAGGGAGACATGAATTGTACATGAGTGGGGGCCTGGTGGAGGCTGCCCCTACACTGCTGGGGAGTGGGGGTGGTAGTAGACATGAGTGGGGGCCTGGTGGAGGGTGCCCCTGCACTGCTGGGGGGTGGGGGTGATGGGAGACATGGGTGGGGGCCTGGTGGAGGCTGCCCCTGGTGGCTGGGGGGTGGGGGTGCAGGGAGACATGAATTGTACATGAGTGGGGGCCTGGTGGAGGCTGCCCCTGCACTGCTGGGGGGTGGGGGTGGTAGTAGACATGAGTGGGGGCCTGGTGGAGGGTGCCCCTGGTGGCTGGGGGTTGGGGGTGGTGGGAGACATGAGTGGGGGCCTGGTGGAGGGTGCCCCTGGATGCTGGGGGGTGGGGTTGGTGGGAGACATGAGTGGGGGCCTGGTGGAGGGTGCCCCTGGATGCTGGGGGTGGGGGTGGTGGGAGACATGAGTGGGGGCCTGGTGGAGGGTGCCCCTGGATGCTGGGGGCTGGGGGTGGTGGGAGACATGACTGGGGGCCTGGTGGAGGCTGCCCCTGGTGGCTGGGGGGTGGGGTGGTGTTTGACATGAGTGGGGGCCTGGTGGAGGCTGCCCCTGCACTGCTGGGGGTGGGGGTGCAGGGGGACATGTGTGGAGGCCTGGTGGAGGCTGCCCCTGGTGGCTGGGGGGTGGGGGTGGAAGGAGACATGAGTGGGGGCCTGGTGGAGGCTGCCCCTGCACTTCTGGGGTGTGGGGGTGATGGGAGACATGAGTGGGGGCCTGGTAGAGGCTGCCCCTGGTGGCTGGGGGGTGGGGCTGCAGGGGGCCATGTGTGGGGGCCTGGTGGAGGCTGCTGTCACGAGTGTTGGGAACCAGCGTATTATCCTCCAAATCTGATAAATCAATGTCCACCTCCCCTTTCTCCTCACCTGTCTCTTCCGGAACGGGGTTCCATCTGAAGGTCTTGGTCTGGGGCTTCTTCTTCTTTGTGAAGAGGTACGGCCGTCCGCGGGAAGAAGCCACCCTGATCCCCTGATAAACAGGGAAGCAGCCGGCCCCCGTCCCGCAGAAACCAAGATGAGAGGAAAAAAGCAACAGCTTAAAAAAACCTCTCTACGGAAGTAGTTGGTACCAATGCTGAGCAGGAAGAGATGACTGTGAGCCCGGAAATGCAGGAAAAACCGGAGCAGGATAATCAAGGTAAGTTTTTCTCGGTGCAGCAGTAGGCTGGCGAATCCGGTGAAGCTGATACTGAACAAGGAACAGTGCGAGAGACCGGAGTGGAGATACCGCCAAGAACCAGGAACGGGAGAAAGGAAGGAGAGGAGAGAAGTAGAGCGAAAGGATACCGCGATAGAGGTCGCGGTGAATGGCAACAGTAGTAAGGTAAGGAAAACAAAGTAGCACGGCAACAAGGCACAGGAAACAAAGTTGCAACGCACAGAGCCCAGGGGAGGGCGTGGTTAAATACAGGAACAAGAGAAAAAGACTAGACCGTCAAACCAGGAAGTGAAGAGAAAAAACACGGAACATTCTAATGGCGCCGCCAACGCCAAGCCTTCCATAACCGCCAGCGACCACCAAAAGACGGCAGCATGACAGCATGCCCCCTCCCAAGGGACACCCCCCCCGGCTTCCCCAGGAACAGACGGTGAAACCGCTGAATCAACGCTGGAGCGTGCACATGAGACACCGGTTCCCAGGAGTCCTCCGAGTGAGGATACCCTTTCCAGTGGATGAGATACTCCAAGCGACCCCGCCGATAGCGGGAGTCACGAACGGAGGCCACCTCATACTCATCGGAAGGAACCGCCTTGGGGACCGGGTCCTGTGGCAAAGGGCGATGGTAGGGATCACCCTTGCATTCCCTCAGGAGAGAGGAATGGAATACAGGATGGAGACGGTGCATGTGTTTAGGCAACTGAAGGCGGAAGGCCACGGGGTTGATCTGGTGAAGTATAGGGAACGGACCCAGGTACCGGGGAGACAGTTTAGAGGGGCGAAGCCAGCGAGGCAGAAACCTAGTAGACAACCAGACCTTGGTGCCCCTTCGCCAAGCTGGAACGGGCTGGCGCTTCAGGTTGCAGTATGATCGATACCGAAGACTGCTCGCCCGCAAACTTGCTGTGGCAGACTTGTGAGCCTCCGAGATACTGGTAAGTAAGGCATCCACAGATGGAGTGGTAGAAGGAGGGAAGGAGAGAGAAGGAATAAAGATGGGATGGAAACCATAGGAACAAAAGAAAGGACTGAGACCAGTGGCACTGTGCTCGGCATTGTTATAGGCAAATTCCGCGGTGACCAGCAGACTAACCCAATTATCTTGTTGGGCGTTTGTGAAGCATCGAAGATACTGCTCCAGCGTGGCATTGGTTCTCTCAGTCTGCCCGTTAGTCTGAGGGTGGAAACCAGATGAAAAGGCCCGTTCCATTCCCAGTCTCTCACAAAGCTCCTTCCAGAACTTTGAAGTATACTGTGAACCTCTGTCAGAAATAATCTTGTCCGGAGTACCATGTAAGCGAAATATTTCTCTGGCAAATACAGCCGCCATCTCAGCGGCAGTGGGAAGACCAGCCAAGGGAGTGAAATGTGCCATCTTAGTGAAGCAGTCGACAGTTACCATGATGCATGAACAACCTTCCGAAGGTGGCAGATCCACAATAAAATCTGTGGAAATAATGCTCCAGGGTCTCTTGGGAAGGTCCTGTTGTTGGAGAAAACCAATGGACTTTTGAGTGCAATGTTTGGATCGACAGCATACCGGACATGACTTGACGTAGGTTGAAACATCTTTGGCCATCCCGGTCCACCAGAACCAGCGATGAAGCAATTCTAAAGTGTTCTTAACACCTCTGTGTCCTGCCGTTGGATCATCGTGGCACCACCTTAAAGCCGATTGACGGGTGAATCTGTCTGTCAGAAACAATCGCTGTTGCTTAAAACATAAACCATCTTTAAGGGATAGATCCTTTGAGAGAGGAGAGGTGGACCGCGTGGCCTTGCGGACCCTTTCTAAAAAGACTCCACCGAACAGATTACTTTGACTTCAGGAAGCATGAGACTGGGAAATTCTTTCTGAGACATGTCTGAAAAAGGCCTTCTAGAAAGAGCATCAGCCAGTATGTTCTTGGAACCTGGTAAGTAGGTCAATGTGAAATCATATTGGGAGAAAAAATGCGCCCAACGAGCCTGACGGGAGTTGACACATTCCATCTTTTGCAGTACTTTAAGATTCTTGTGGTCAGTTCTGATTTCAAAGGGATGGTTAGCCCCTTGTAGAAGATGTCTCCATTCTTTGCATGCAGATTTCATGGCAGGAGTTCTTTTTCTATCACTGAATAGTGTGTCTGGCTGTCATTCAGTGTCTTGGACATGTAGGCAACCGGATGTTCCAAACCTTCATGTTCCTGTAGAAGGGCTGCACCTATCGCCGCAGAGGAGGCATCAGTCTCCACAATGAATCTTAGATTCTGATCTGGTTGATGAAGTACCGGGGCAGAGCAGAATTCCTCCTTAAGTCGTTGGAAAGCTCGGTTTGCCTCAGAAGACCAGATAAAGGGCATTGAAGACTTTTTTAACAGCTTTGTAATGGGAAGAACTCGATCCGAGAAACCTTGGATGAATTTGCGATAAAAATTGGCTATCCCTAGAAATCTTTGGACGTCTTTGATGGAATGGGGTGTAGGCCATTGCAATATGGCGTCGATCTTAGCGGGATCCATGCGGATACCTTCCGAAGACAGGATAAAGCCAAGATAGTTGACCTCGGAGGCTTGAAAAATGCACTTATCAGCATTGGCTTTAAGTAGATTGTCTTGCAGTCTTTGAAGGACTTGTTGGAGGTGATCCGAATGGAGTTGGGCATCTTTAGAATAGACCAGTATGTCGTCAAGATAGACGACAGCACAATGAAAAAGTAGATCAGAAAAGATGCGATCCATGAATCTTTGAAATATTGCTGGAGCGTTGACTAGGCCAAAGGGCATGACACAGTATTCGTAGTGTCCGAAGGGAGTGCGAAAAGCAGTCTTCCATTCATCACCGGATCGTATCCGCAAAAGGTAGTAGGCTCTTCTTAAATCGATTTTAGAAAAGATCTTTGCTCCTTGTACTGCTTCCAGAATATCTCCGATCAGTGGCATGGGGTACCTATCCCTAAGCGTGACTTGGTTTAGGCCCCTATAATCGATGCAAGGAAGAAGCTCATTGGAACCCTTCTTTGGAACAAAAAAAAGTGAAGCCCCTGCAGGGGAGAATGAAGGTCGGATCAGGCCATGATGTGAATTAGAATCCAGATATTCCTTGAGAGCCTTCTTTTCCTTGAGGGAAAGGGAAAACATTCGTCCAAAAGGAACAACAGCATTGGGTTGGAGAATGATCTGACAATCCTCTGGTCTATGAGGAGGTAACTCCTGCGGGCCATCGTCCGTAAACACCTCCTGGTAGCGGAGATATTCTTTAGGGATGCTGTTTACCTTCAACACATCTAGACTGGAGGTTATATCCGGTAAAACGTGGACAGAAGTCTGCAGGGTCTGTGAAGAACATGACTGACGACAAAAAGTTGAGGTAAATGACAATTGGTTCTTTGTCCAATCAATGGTCGGGTTATGCTTCCGAAGCCAAGAGACCCCCAGGATTACTGGAAAATGAGCTGCTCGGATGAGGTCGAATTGAATGGTTTCGTTGTGATGTAGGATCTTCATCTGCATCGGAGGCGTGGTATGGGTGATTAGACCCGAGCTGAGTGGTCTACCATCTACACCTTCCACCTTTTGGTCCTCGTCTTTCTGCAAACGGCGAATGCCGACCTTTTCCGCCCAAACCAAGTCCATAAAGCAACCAGCAGCGCCGCAGTCCAGTAGTGCCAGAACCTCAAAGGACTGCTGAGAGATATATAACTCTACTCCGACTACCATGAGACGGTTGTCTTCTGTTGTAAGCATGGGTGTGACTGATAAAGAAACAAAGGGACCAGTAAATCCCCCTCGGTAACTCGTCCCTACTAGCTCCGAGGAATGGCGTTTCCCGAACGTCTTGGTGGTACATTAGGGCAGTCTCTAAGAATATGTTGGTTAGATCCACAATACATACACAGGTTGTTCTCCCTGCGTCTTCTTCTTTCTTCCGAGGTGAGTGGTCCTCGAGTAGTCCCAATTTGCATTGGCTCCTCTTTCGACGTACAGGTAGGAGAAGGAGAGGTAATCCCAGGATCAGGCGTAGCAGGAAATCCACGCTGTTTTCTACGTTCAGACCGCCGTTCTGAGATACGGAAATCCAGCTGTACCACTGTAGACCACAAGTCGGTTAAAGTGGCTGGTCTGGTTACCCTTGCTAATTCATCCTTAAGGTCTTCCCTCAATCCTCGGCGAAAAATGGTGTACTGAGCATTCTCAGCCACCCGTTTAAAGCGGGAGATGTAGGACAGAAGATCGGAACTTCCCTGTCGAATATCCAGTAACTGTTCACTGGCGACTACCGCAGACTCTTGCCTTTCAAAGGCCAATTTGAACTGGGCGGTGAACCCGGCGTAATCGTGTAGTAACGGGCTGGCCCCGGTCACAAGCAGAGTAGCCCAGGAAAGAGCGTTACCCGTAAGGTTAGATATCAGAAACCCTATGCGGGCTGCATCTGAGGCATATGTCTGAGGTCTGAAGGTGAAATATATTATGCAAGCCTCCATGAATTCTTTAAATCCAGTAGGTGAACCGTCATATTTACTGCAGGGTAAGGGCATGGGAGGCAGATCACTCCGGGAATGTTCGAAGTGGTCGACTCGCTGTCTTAGAGCTGGGTTTTCGGCTTTCACAGCCTGTAATTCTAAAGTCACATTCTGCATTGCTGTGAGCAGCTCTTGGACCTGTTCCGGAATAGACATTGTAATCTCTTTCGGGCGTTGCAAACTGTCACGAGTGTTGGGAACCAGCGTATTATCCTCCAAATCTGATAAATCAATGTCCACCTCCCCTTTCTCCTCACCTGTCTCTTCCGGAACGGGGTTCCATCTGAAGGTCTTGGTCTGGGGCTTCTTCTTCTTTGTGAAGAGGTACGGCCGTCCGCGGGAAGAAGCCACCCTGATCCCCTGATAAACAGGGAAGCAGCCGGCCCCCGTCCCGCAGAAACCAAGATGAGAGGAAAAAAGCAACAGCTTAAAAAAACCTCTCTACGGAAGTAGTTGGTACCAATGCTGAGCAGGAAGAGATGACTGTGAGCCCGGAAATGCAGGAAAAACCGGAGCAGGATAATTAAGGTAAGTTTTTCTCGGTGCAGCAGTAGGCTGGCGAATACGGTGAAGCTGATACTGAACAAGGAACAGTGCGAGAGACCGGAGTGGAGATACCGCCAAGAACCAGGAACGGGAGAAAGGAAGGAGAGGAGAGAAGTAGAGCGAAAGGATACCGCGATAGAGGTTGCGGTGAATGGCAACAGTAGTAAGGTAAGGAAAACAAAGTAGCACGGCAACAAGGCACAGGAAACAAAGTTGCAATGCACAGAGCCCAGGGGAGGGCGTGGTTAAATACAGGAACAAGAGAAAAAGACTAGACCGTCAAACCAGGAAGTGAAGAGAAAAAACACAGAACATTCTAATGGCGCCGCCAACGCCAAGCCTTCCATAACCGCCAGCGACCACCAAAAGACGGCGGCATGACAGCTGCCCCTGGTGGCTGGGGGGTGGGGGTGGTGGGAGACATGAGTGGGGGCCTGGTGGAGGCTGCCCCTGGTGGCTGGGGGGTGGGGGTGCAGGGAGACATGAGTTGGACATGAGTGGGGGCCTGGTGGAGGCTGCCCCTGCACTGCTGGGGGGTGGGGGTGGTGGGAGACATGAGTGGGGGCCTGGTGGAGGGTGCCCCTGGATGCTGGGGGTGGGGGTGCTGGGAGACATGTGTTTGTGATCAGTAGTGCTAGGTGACATGTGGGTTGGCTGGGGGGCATGGCCATGGTGGATGGGTTGCCTGTGGGACATGAGAAGGGGTGCAGGGTAGTCCCCTGTGGTGTGGGCTGCCTGCAGGGGCCGTGGAGGGTGTAGAGGGAACACCTGGGAGGACCCACACAGCCAAATCACGTGTAGCATTCCCCGCCACCACCGAAATAGACGTACCCTGCTGAACTTGCGTGTGAATCTTCCCGTGCACCTCGGAATACACGTACCCAGGCCAATTGCGTGTGGAACTTCCCACGCACCCCGAAACACACGTACCCAGGCCAATCGCGTGTGGAACTTCCTGTGCACCCCGAAACACACGTATCCAGGCTAATCGCGTATGGAACTTCCCGCGCACCCCGTAGTACACGTACCCAGGCCAGTCGCGTGTGGAACTTCCCACGCACCCAGGAACACACGCACATGCTATTTTTCACACAGCAGGTGTCCGTGTTTGTCGGTACCCCTTTGCACCTCATTTGTCCTAGAGGGCCACTGCATGGACCATTCATCATGGCTGTATATGGGTGCTTTTTGTTATCGCACATTTTGACGCACATTTTTTTTAGGCACAGGGACGATACCGCCTGCTTTCTTGTGGCGTTCTTGTTTGGCCCTGTGCGCGTCTTTGACCGTGCGCTGGTTTGCCCTATTCGATTCCATGAATAAGTGTTGTAGGCGAGCGTGTGGGCGTTCCGCGCACTTGCCTCCTGTACTTCCCCCGTGACGCCCATATTTTCACGCGTTGTTCCCCATTCCGAGTGTTACGCCCCGTGTTCTGCCTACTTTTGTGATGTGCGCCACGCTATGTGCGATTTCGCACTGGCCGTGGCGCACGCTGTTGGATGACCTGTGCGCCGGCGTGCGCAGTGCACATTTTCAGCGCACATCCAATGTTTTTCTCGTGCACGGACTTCCATGAATCAAGGTGCGCTGGTTTCCCTGCGATTTTCGCACTTGCAGTGCGATTTTCGCACTTTTACTGCGAATCGCACGTTTTGGCACCTCTGCGCGGGAATTTTCGGCGCACATTAATTCCATGAATCGACCCCTTAGTGAGGTTTGGGGTGCTTATCTCGTTCTGATACCACACCAAATTAATGGGATTCTACAACATATTAGAAAACCACAAAAGAGAAGCAGCACACCCTTTGTTTTTCCAATCAATTATTTCCCATAGATTTGAATAGTTTCGAGCTACTAATGGCTCTTCAGACCTTGTCACTTTTTTATGGGTGCCGGGGAGAAAGAAAATGACTCTGCTATCAACAAGCCAAACATATAACGAAAGAAATGGAGTTCCTATTGATAATAGGAACTCCAGTCCCCTGCACACCTTTAGGTATTGGAAAATATCCAAACAATTTTCTATCAATGAATTGATTTTGCTGACAAAGTTCTAAGTTTTAGTGTCTATGCACTCTACTTTTTCGTACTGTTAATATTTAAATTTCCAAGATCCCAACCAAGAATGGAGGAAATTATAATTTTAATTTTAGAAGAATAATTCAATCGAAAAGGATTTTTCATTTTCAAAATGTTATGTATAATTAGAATTTGGAAACAAAAGAAGAATTTTTTTAACACATAGAAGTTTTATTCACTCCTTATTCTACAAATGCTTAATAGTAATGCTTCACCAAAAATCAAACAAATTAACCAAGTTCAACCAATATCCAAGAGCTCTACGCGTTTCGAGAGTTTAACTCTCTTCTTCAGGAGCAGTAATTTGTGAACATACAATTCAAAACAATATTTTTCTTGTAACACCGTTTCATAGACAACAATAATTTTGAACAAGAGTTTTCAAAAACAACAATAATTTTCAAACAGTCATTCTTTGTGTCTTGTATCAAGCTTTCCATTGTGGAATTAAGGAAACGTTATCCTATGGAATGTTTGTTCGTGTGCTGATGTTCTGTGAATAGTATTAATATATGTATTAGTGAGGTTTTATTTAATTAAGGCGATTTCTTAATACAATTCTAGTATTAGCCAGATTCCTACCTTTTCACTGACATGTAATATTCCCAGAATGTACTGGCTTCACAGAGCTTGGAAACTCAAGTCCGTAGATCCCTACAAAGGTAAGTATAGTATGTGTAAATATCCCCTTTGTTCTATTTCTCTGGGCACTATGCATTGCATTTTCATATTCAAGTTTGGTCAAAAACTCACCATTCAGTTCTATTTCATGTGACACGAGCGTGTAGTACGAGAATGTGGTCTGCAAGTCAATGCTCGTTGACCGCGAGTCTTTCTTTATTTAGCAATGTGCCGCCGGTTGCGGTTCGTTAGTTCGTGTCTCTACAAATAAGTGGAAATTGTGTCAGTATTTACGTGATTAGATGTTCTCTGATATGAGAACAAGTTTAGCAAAAGTACTCACTTAATCGTGTGCACGGAGACGAGCCAGTCGGTATCCTTTCTCTTCCTGTATTCGCGAAAGCAAGGCGGTTGCTTGGCAACTCTGCCTTAAATTATCATGTGATATCGTTCACGTGATATTGAAGGCTACTAAAGGATGTTGGGCAATGTAGTGCCCAGTTTCCCTATTCTATAATTAATGATCGAGTCCTTGTGATTCTGTGTGTCTTACGCATCTACCTCAAACCAACACTGTGCAAAGACAATAGTGAATTTGTAGCGAGATGGGAACGCATCCTAAATAAGTGCTCATTAGACTTAATCCTTCTCACAATAGAAGAATTGGCCTCTTCACTTACCAAATTGGATTCAGAAATAGCAGAATTAAAAGATCAATTAGTTTCGTTGACATCAGTAGATGAACTCAAAAACATCTTGGCTTTCACCAATGAAAAATTAGACTCGTACAAGAAAGATATCGAGCAAAGGAAGATACGCAAATACCGTAGAGATACATTGGACTATTCAAGAGATATAGTTTACACCTGGCAGGAATATTACCACCAACAAAACCAACAATTCCAGAACAGCAAACAGAAGCCACAACCTTCAAAAACACCAAGAAGGGGCAGTAAAAGCACAGACCCCTCAAGCGACGCCTCAAGTGAAGGAAAAGACCCAACCTCCAGTCGTCAAACACCGGTACCACCAACAGCACCAGGAACCATTACAGGGTTAACAACCCCAAACATACATTTAGAAGAAATCCAATTAGAAACTGCTCCTTTTTTAGGAGACGACGAGCACGAAGAGGAAGGAAGAAACCTAAGGAGCAAAAAGAAAAATCTAGCTTGCTTATCAATATTTCCCAACAGTCTTTTTCTAAACAACAACTGGATCTCCTAGGTCTAGGCCTATCCTTTGTACCAACAAATTTCACCAATCTATTTAACGAGGAAGTGAATCTTTTCAAACTTTTCAGAAAAATGAAACTAAAGATTTTCTTTGACTCTATTCCGCCGACACAAGAAAGATCAGTGACCTTTGACACCTTGGAAATGAGAGCGAAAAGTAAATTTAATCCAAATGTTAATAACGCTACATTGAACTTGTTAGAGATGAGAATGAAAAAAGATCTAAGATCCGTAAAATACAGGAACAGTAAAAATCAAAACCTTCGAAGACATCAACATAGAATACTGAAAGAATTATCAGACGATAGAATGACTGAAATCAAACCAGTCGACAAGGGAGGCGCAGTTGTCATAATGGATTCAATTTTATACAAACGAGGTTGTCTATCCCTTCTTGAAAATACCAGTACTTACATGGACCTAGATCATGATCCTACCAAAGCAACCCAATGAATGATTGAAGAAGTGGTCAATAGAGCCGCGGAAGAGAAGTGGATAACTGAAAAGACTAAAGATTTTTTGATCAACAAGAATCCAATATTACCAGTGTTCTATGGACTGCCAAAAGTCCACAAAAATCTTACAGATCCTCCATTTAGGCCAATCGTAGCGGCAACGGATAGTGTCTTTGACCCCTTGTCAAGATATTTGGACAAATTACTTCAACCTATTGTTCAATCAACCTCGAAATACTTGAGAGACACCACCCACTTCCTGAATATTCTAAACACAATGGATCAAGTGGAAGATAATTGGATCCTGTTCACATTAGATGTACAGTCCCTGTACACTTCGATACCGCATGAGGAAGGCCTTGAGGCCCTAAAGTGGCTATTACTGAAACAAGAATACTTTCCAACTAACAAAACCTTTGCCATTGAACTGGCAAAAATGATATTGAACCACAACTATTTCAGGTTCCAAGGTAAATATTATTTACAAACGTCTGGGACTTCTATGGGGTCAGCCATGGCCCCAGTGTATGCAAACACTTTTATGTTTTATTTTGAAACACAATACATACTAGAAAACCCAAGATGGTCAAACCAACTTGCCATATGGCGGCGGTACATAGACGATATTTTTGCAATTTGGAAAGGAACAGAAGAAGAACTAAAAAGTTTCTTAGAATACTTGAATCAATGCAACAATCGGATCCAATTCACTCTTGAAACAGGTTCCCCATCGGTAAATTTCTTAGATATGAAGATTTTTCCAGAAAATGGTAAATTACAAACAACGATTTTCAGGAAACCCACAGATGTCAACAACAGCTTATTCTTCACGAGCCATCACCCACAACACCTGAAAAAGAACTTACCCCTAAGTCAACTTCTAAGAATTAAATGTATTGTTTCCAAAGAGGACACATACCAAGAGGCCGAGAATTAACAGATCTTGCGATTTGAAGAGAGAGGATTTCCACAACTAATCCTATCAGAGGCAAAAGAGAAATGCTCATTGAAAAAAAAACAGACCTTCAGCACAAACCAGAGAAAGACAACCCTCCATTGATTTATTTGTCACAGTATTCCACAAAAAGTGCACATATCAAAAGAATAGTACAAAAGAATTGGAAAATCACTAGAATGGATCCACAACTTTGCACTCTATTTCCTAAACCACCATTAAAAACAGAGGAAGAAATCTAAGAGATTCATTAGTGAAAGCTGAACGAACAAATACAACACAACAACGTTTTTTGTCTAAACCAAAGAAAGGAACATTCCCATGCCTAAATTGCAGTCAATGCAACAATGTACAAAAGGGCACCTCTATAAGACATCCATACACGGGTCAGAGAATTGATCTACAACACTATGCAACCTGTGAAAACAAATGTGCCATATATGGACTTATTTGTCCATGTGGCAAATATTATGTTGGCCAAACACTAAGACGTGTGAAAGACCGGATTTCTGAACACCAATCGAACATCAGAACTGGAAATATAAAATCTCCAGTTACCAGACATTTCAGAGATCAACACCATACTATTTCACAATTGAAATTTGTAGTCTTGGAAATAATAACCCGACCCGCAAGGGGAGGCAACATGCAAGAAATTCTTTCCCGCAGAGAAATGTTCTGGGTTCACAAACTTGATGCCCTGGAACCAAGAGGGATGAATGAAGAATTTCCATTGAGTGTATTCTTATAATGAATGGAGACAGAACTTGACATGATTATTAGAACAATTGAGATAGAACTGGGCATGATTTTAATTATTTGAATTGATGAATTTGTTACACTTATTTTTGAAAAACAAATGCATAACTACCATTAAGATTGGTGCAAAGAGAAGATACAACTGTCACTTGTTATATACATGATGTGATAATGATCTGTAACATGCAAAATATATGAGGAAAGTACGTTGTGAAATCATGGAATGGCAATCTGTGGCAAACAATTACTATATGTGATAAAACACACAGAATCACAAGGACTCGATCATTAATTATAGAATAGGGAAACTGGGCACTACATTTCCCAACTACCTTTAGTAGCCTTCAATATCACATGAACGAGATCACATGATAACTTAAGGCAGAGTTGCCAAGCAACCGCCTTGCTTACGCGAATACAGGAAGAGAAAGGATACCGACTGGCTCGTCTCCGTGCACACGATTAAGTGAGTACTTTTGCTAAACTTGTTCTCATATCAGAGAACATCTAATCACGTAAATACTGACACAATTTCCACTTATTTGTAGAGACACGATCTAACGAACCGCAACCGGCGGCACATTGCTAAATAAAGAAAGACTCGCGGTCAACGAGCATTGACTTGCAGACCACATTCTCGTACTACACGCTCGTGTCACATGAAATAGAACTGAATGGTGAGTTTTTGACCAAACTTGAATATGAAAATACAATGCATAGTGCCTAGAGAAATAGAACAAAGGGGATATTTCCACATACTATACTTACCTTTGTAAGGATCTACGGACTTGAGTTTCCAAGATTTGTGAAGCCAGTACATTCTGGGAATATTACATGTCAGTAAACAGGTAGGAATCTTGCTAATACTAGAATTGTATTAATAAATCGCCTTAATTAAATAAAACCTCACTAATACATATATTAATACTATTCACAGAACATCAGTACAAGATCAAACATGCCATAGGATGACGTTTCTTAATTCCACAACAGAAAGCTTGATACAAGACACAAAGAACGACTGTTTGAAAATTATTGTTGTTTTTGAAAACTCTTGTTCAAAATTATTGTTGTCTATGAAACGGTGTTACAAGAAAAATATTGTTTTGAATTGTATATTCACAAATGACTGCTCCTGAAGAAGAGAGTTAAACTCTCGAAACGCGTAGAGCTCTTGGATATTGGTTGAACTTGGTTAATTTGTTTGATTTTTGGTGAAGCATTACTATTAAGCATTTGGAGAATAAGGAGTGAATAAAACTTCTATGTGTTAAAAAAATTCTTCTTTTGTTTCCAAATTCTAATTATACATAAAATTTCGAAAATGAAAAATCCTTTTTGACTGAATTGTTCTTCTAAAATTAAAATTATAATTTCCTCCATTCTTGGTTGGGATCTTGGAAATTTAAACATTAACAGTACGAAAAAGTAGAGTGCATAGACACTAAAACTCAGAACTTTGTCAGCAAAATCAATTAATTGATAGAAAATTGTTTGGAATTTTCCAATACCTAAAGGTGTGCAAGGGACGGGAGTTCCTATTATCAATAGGAACTCCATTTCTTTCGCTAAATGTACTTGATGCACACATTGCATTTTTTGGATTGGAAACTGGGGGTTTGGCTCAGTGATGAAGTAGCTGCGCTCAGATAGTGATGATGCAGAGTGTTGGCCTCTTTAATGCACTCTAAATGATTAGACAGGAGCAAACTTTCATTACAACCTTCACTTTATTCCACTTCCTTCCAACTGCCTTTCCTCCTCCTCTGCCCCTCCCCTTCCCCTTTCTTCCCAGTCTCCTCCTTCTAGGGGCTCTGCCCTTTATTCACTCGCAACACCTCCCCCGCAGTTAACATGAGACTTCCTGGGCTATATCTGTTCGATCAGCCCTTGTGGTCTCTTGATAGTTCGAGGGGGTCTGTTTGGCAGTTTGCGGGTCTCGCCCGCATTTCCACAATGTGGTGCTTCATATGTCTCTCTTCTCTCTGTTCCTTCCCTCTCGACCGTTCCTTCTTTCATTGGTTCAGGTTCCTCTAGGCATAGTTTGTGGAGGATGGAGGCTTTTGGCGTCCTTTCGCTGTGGTCTTTTCTCGTTGTTAGCACTTTATTCCCTGTAACTGGGAGTAGGTCTGCAGGTATGTCTTTTCTTTGGCTTTCCTTGTCTCTCCCACGCCTTGCTTAGGTGTGCAGTCCTTCACCTGGGTGACTTTGAATGATCTATACTGGATGTTGATGAGGGCACGCTGTAGTGCCTTCCGATGGCTGAGACGGCCGTTACCTATAGCGAGACTTGGTATCATGTGGATGGTGGCGGGTACTCCGAGGTCTCCCTGTGTTGGGTTGTAGTGTGACTGCACATTTGACTGTACTGGCTGTGTTGTTGTCCACTGGGTTACATGGGCTTGAGGTTTGTCCAGCGGGTATGCTTTCTCTCCTGTTCGGTGACTTTGCCTGTTGCTAATGTTTATTGTGGTGTCCACGATCCCCCCCGTACGACATCCCGTAGGGTCCTGGGCGTGTGTATGACTTGTGGTCATCTCGCGGGACGGCTGGGGTTTGTGTGCTGTCTGCTTACTCCAGTCTGTATTTCCTTGCACTACTTAGTTCTGGGCAGAGTGGGTGTTCATGTCTGATGGTCTTCCTGACGTCTGGCTGTTCTGTCAGTGGTATCTGTTGTCTTGTTTGGGGCGGTGGTGATTGGGTCCTTTGCCACTCACTGGGCCCACTTAATTGTTCGAGTCATCTGGGTAGGTTTGGAGGTGGTGTTGGCTGGCCTGTCTAGAGTGTGAAGTTTGTAGGTGGTTCCACACTGCACACCGCCTTGAAGTGGTCTTCCTCGCCACATTGCCTACATCTCCGTCCTATGGCTGGGCATGACCGTCTGTGTGGGACCTCTAACCCGCATTTGCAGCATTGTACGTTGCTCAGGGTAAGGTAGCGGTGGAGTCTGAGTCTTCTTCTTCTCCTGGGCCCTGTGGGCCTGGAGTATTCCATCCGTCCTACCATAAGGGCCGCAATGGAGTTACCTTTGTTTTCGATGGCGGCTGTCTGTGCTTCTGTTCGCTTGTATGTTCTTGCCAGATTGAGTATCTTCGTTAGGGGCAGAGGCTTTTTGAGAAGGTGTTTCCTGAGCATTGACGAGTTGCACCCTTCTATGATCCTCAGTCGTATTGCCTCCTCATTATTGAAGTTGTCGAAGTCGCAGCTGCTTATTTTCTATTGGAGACGGATGACAAACTCATCAATGGATTAATGTGGAAGTTGCACGTGTTGATTGAATGCGTAACGCTCATAGTCCATGTTG
The DNA here is from genome assembly GCF_040938575.1 of Ambystoma mexicanum. Lineage (NCBI taxonomy): Eukaryota > Metazoa > Chordata > Amphibia > Caudata > Ambystomatidae > Ambystoma > Ambystoma mexicanum. Next base: position 7,203,428 of record NC_090938.1, read on the forward strand.
GTGTGTATAATCAGCTTGTCGTTGACTGTAGCGAGGAGGCATTGGTAGATGTTCCTTTCTTGCGTGGGGATTGTTTTTATGATTCCTTTGATTTCTTTACCTGCCAGGTTGGTGAATATGGCTATTTTGTTTGGCGGGTCGTGGTCGCCTATTGCCCGCAAGCAGTCCTCAAACTCTTCGACCCATTCTTCCCACCTTAGGCTTTGATCGCGTCATGGATGGAGGGTGAACGGTTCGGGCCGTCGTAGGAAGGTGGCGTAGGAAAGGTGTTCTAAATCTTCAAGGGTACGTGCTCCCGCGTCAGCCGCTAGTTGTGTATGGTCTCCCATCTTGATGGGTCCGTGTGATGCGGTTCCTCCTTTCCACTGGTGGTGTTGTCAGGCAGTTGCTGCTGCAGTGTTGAGCTAGGCAGCTTTGTTGCCCTATGGTCCTCTTCCTTCAGGTCTGAGTTTGTGGTGTCACGGTCGGTGGTGCATTGCGGATCTGCCAGTGGTTGGGACCTGCTTCTTTAGTTTGGCCCCTGTATTTGGGCATTGTCTGGTTGCGGGCATGGGGTCCTATGTCCCATAGTGGTGTGGTGGGCTTGCAGACGTTCAGGGGTGTCTCGTGGCCATGTATCTTTGGTGCTGGCCTCCATCAGGGCTGGTAGTCTTGTGGTTGTCCGGGCCTGGCGCTGATCAGGGGTACCCCATGGCTCTGTGGTGGTGGGTTTGCAGCCTCCTGGGGTGGTTTACTTTATCACTGTTCTTTCTGCCTCTCCTACTTTGGGTGTTGGGCCCCCATTACTTGTGTTTGTGCACACACGTGGTGACTCGTGTGATACGCAACCTCTATGCACGTTTATTGGCACCACCGTAGTGCAGAAGTGGGCTCGTAGTCTGTGCTGTCCTGTGTGTGTTAGTTGCAACGAGTGTCACAGGCTCGTTCTATCATGGGGCCAGGCGCTCCTCCTGTCACTCTGGGAGGTCTCTTGTGGGCCACGTGGCATGCTGTGCTTGTGGCCCTTGGGGGTTCCTGTGGGTGGTGGGCGTGCACCCTGTGTAGTGCTCGCTGCTGTCCTGGGCGATGCAGGGTTTCCGTCCTTTCAGAGCCCTTCCTTTCAGCATAGTATGAGGTGTGCTGCTGTAGAGTGGGATTCCCTCACCAGTCTTTTGCCCGGCTTCTCTGGATCTTCGGCACAGTGCTGCTGGGCTCACCCTTTTCTTCCTCTGCCTTGTTGCTGCGCTCTTCTCGCCCTCTTCCTGGTCCCGGTGTGGGCTGCTGTGTTTACTTTCTCTGCCACACATTGTCTCTGGCACGGGTCTTCTCCGCTGCCGGTGCACGTAGTGCAACACTGCTGTGCTTCTGGCACTTTGTTGCTGGGCCGAGTACACCGCGCCCTCCTTCCTTCTGGGCACCTGCTGCCCGCCACTACGCTGGGCTTGTTTCTCTCCGCAGGCTGGTGTCAGCTGTGCTGGGCACTCCTCGCCTTCCACTGCTTCCACTGTCTTGGCGGGACCGTCCGGGCGCCGCACTGCTGGGTTTTTCATCTCCCGGCTCCGCTTCTGTGCTCCACACGTGGCGTGTCCCGCTGGTCTCCGTCCGGCGGGCTCACCTCGTCATTGCTGGCCACGGCACCCTTCTGCACTGCTGGTCAGGCGGACTACTGCCGGCTTCTCACTGCTGGGCACCACGTCCCTCTTCATTGTTGGTTGTGTCGACCATCTTGCTACCGGTCCACTGCTGGGCACGCTAGAGTCTCTTGTACCCTACTGCTTCAGCTGGGCTCATCAGTTATTGACCGTCCTCCTCCGTGGCTCCGTTCCTCGCTGCGCCTTCCACGCGGCGCGTTTCCTCTTGTTGTAGCCTTCGTTTCTGTGCTGCATTTTTACTGCGCTCCTGCTACTGGGCTCCACATTGCGGGGTGCTGTCTTTGTGTCATTGCTGGCGTTCGTTTCGCCTTGTCGCCAGTTGTTGGCCTCTTTCACGCACTCTAAATGATTAGATAGAAGACAGCTTTCATTACAACCTTCAATTTATTCCACTTCCTTCCAACTGCCTTTCCTCCTCCTCTGCCCCTCTGCTTCCCCTTTCTTCCCGCTCTCCTCCTTAAAGAGGCTCTGCCCTTTATTCACTCGCAACACGGAGTGACACCAGATCACAGTAAATGTCAAGATGGCCGCCGGCGAGCGACGTCACGCGTCACGTGGCAAGGACTCTAGGACAGCGTGTTCCCGCCTGCTGTGCCCGAGGTTCGGTTGCATCACAGGACAAGATCAGACTTTACTAAATGGCACCATTTGGTTAAATTACTAGAGGTGTTTGAACCATGAGATTTGAGGAGTACTAAACCTGTGTATTTCGGCTTTTTTGCAGGACATTTTTCTGCAGATCCTCCAATGAGGTTTACGCAGATTGTCCAACTACACCCAATTGTTTATTACACTCTAGCCCAATGTTCTCATTGCCTAGCCCGGGCAAGCGACAAGTCAAGCGGCCTTGATCAATAGATTACTGGTTTGTAATGCGCCATAATGGCAGCTATTGAGCTGAGTTTACTGACTATTTCTAGGTGCAGAGTTTTTCATGATCCATGAGGAGTTTGCTTATTTAGAAGATTGAGGTTAGTGGCTTTAAGAGCTTTGATTTGCATCAATATTAGTAGTATTTAAAGGTTCATCTAGTATCTATGTATAATTTTAGCAAGACCGTCCTTGTTTCCCTGAAGGATAGGGTCTGTATCCGAAACGCGTTGGTATTGAAAGGGCAGAAGATGTAAAGACTGTTGTTTAGGTCTCCAAGAAGAACCGTTCATTGAGAGAACCTCTTTCCATTGCATTCTAGTTCATTGTAATGCAGTTTGAAAAAGGTTGACATTGTGCAAGTTTTATATGAAACAGCGTTTGTGTGGTTTAATCCAATCTACTGGAGACAAATATTAACACATACTAATGTATGTGTTTTAAATCAATAACAAACATCATTTACGGTTTTGTGTTTATTCCTTAATCTATTGAGGACATACACGAAAAAAGTAGGTCTATGTCAAGACCCGGAGGCTCAGATTATGCTTTACTTTCAACTTTACAACTCGAGCAGCATCATTAAAAAAAAACATAACAAAGAGAATGAACTGCATTCTCCATGAGTTTTGAGTCCTTTGTAGTTCTTAGTGTTATTGGTCCCTGGAAACACGTGGCCTTTTTTATCCCATCGTCCATTTCCACCCCTGTAAAGAGAGTCCATTGTAACACCTCCTCTGCCTTTGCTGCTCGGGCAGCCAGTTAAGTGCATCACATTGTATTCAAGGATTGTGTGTAGATAAGTGTTTATACCTGAAGCGAGCGCAACGCAAACGCAGCCTAGGGGTGGTGTGGCCGAGCTTATCCGGGTCACAGCGGGATGCAGGATTCCAGCGACCACAATGATCTGAAGTGTGGAGAGGGGGCACTGCGGTCACGGACGTGATCGGGGCGAGACGGGACCAAATGATTTCCTGGATCACACTTCCGTGACCGCTTTAGTAGTGTGCAGCCCAAGAGAGAAGGTCCCTGGCAACAGTCGTGTATTTCCAACAGTAAAAGGACAGAACGCAAGAACCACTGAAGATACATCAAGCGCATAACAGAGGAAATCAGCACCACTGATGGCCACAAAAAATACTCTCGTGTGACAGATTGTAATCATGAATTCACGGGCACAGTCCCCTGAAAAATGAGGGTGGCAAAGGATAGCCACAGTGTGCAATACTACCATTGCATAGATTCTCTGCCATCACATATTTATACTTGAACGGGTCCAGGCCTAAGATACCCGTTTTGATTAATTGGTGACTAATCTCTCCTGTTGAGGTGCAAGATATCCAGCTCCAGTGAAGAGGGAAAGGCTCAAGTCAGACAAAAAAGAATTCAGGCCAGAATGGAGCAGGTTTTACAGGCTCTAGGAGCCAGTTTAGGAGATGGATCCCAACAGTTGTCCATCATGGTGGACTGGCTAAAGTTCTCCAAAGGTACGGAAGAACACAGAGGAGCAAATGGACAGCGGAGAGAGAAAGGGGGAAGAAAGAAAACCCATTATGCCAGGACCCCCGACCCCATGGGCACACCACAAAAAAGGAAGGGCAAGAGAAAGGCAGTGAGCTCCAGATCTAAAGGGAGCAGATGGCAAGTTGCAACCTCAGAAAGTTCAGAGGAGTACAAAGAAGGCGATTGACAAAGTTAATCGTCAGATGAGGAGGTTGAAATATCCTCTGATGAAGAGGAGTGAAAAAGAGCTTCCAAGAAAAAGAAGGTAGATGGCAAGTAAGAGTACGCCGGGGACGATTTTCGACCCGGAGGCCTTGATTCACTCACGCTCTTCAGAGTGAGAGCCGTCGGCAAGAATGGCGGCGTACATAAAGAAGTGTCTCAGTATCCCTTTGACGAAGGAGGCCAGGAATAAGCTACAGGCGGAATGCCCGAGGCCCCATCTGCCTGCGGGGATAGCGGAGACCCCGGACATCAATGACTGGATGGTCACGTTCATGGGAAGATATGTGAAAGACATCATGAAAAGCAACTGAGATATTTTACAGCAAGGGGACTGGCTAGTCAGAATAGACCTCAAGGATGCATATCTGATCATTCCCACTGCTACAGAACAACGGAAATTTCTAAGGCTCAAATGGAAGGGTTGTATATGGTAATTTACATGCCTACTCTTCAGGCTGGTGTCAGCCCTGTGGTGTTCCACAAAAGTAATGAAACCAGTGCTAACCTTCCTGAGGGAACAAGGGATCAAGCTGATCATTTATCTGGACAAAATATGCTTAATGTGTCAGGACAGGTTTCTAATCGAGGAACAGGTGGACACCACTAGAGATCTCCTGCTACAAATGGGTTTCCTGGTGAATCGGGAGAAATCTATCCTACAGCCGGAGCCGAACATGGAGTTTCTGGGCTTCAGGATAGATACAGTGAAAGGGACACTGACTCTTCCCTTGAACAAGGGGAACAACATCAAAAAAGAAATAAGGAGTACGCTAGCAAAAGAAATTACGTTTTTACGAGAGATAGAAAGACTGGTGGGACGCCTGGCATAGTCAATACAGGCAATATTCCTAGGACCGCTACACTGCAGAGCCCTCCAAATATTAAAGATACATCTCAGGAGGGGCATTTCTTGCGAACAAAGAATACCTCTATCGCAAGATGCGAGAGAGGAGCTGGATTGGTGGCTTCAGCACATGAATGTATGGAATGGAAGGGCAATATTTGGCTCATCCGCGGACCTGGTGATAGAGTCCAATGCCAAAAGATGGGCTGGGGAGCCCGATGTGGAGATCTGTTGACAGGGGGCAGATGGTGTGAGAAACCAGAAAGTGTCTCTCCCAATAGTACCAAGGGATCTGTCATCCAGATGGGCAGGACACGGCCATCGCTTTTGGATTCAGTTCTTGGGGGTGGACCAGTGTGGGAGGATCACCTGGGTGAGTGGTCTTCGGGTATTGGGGGTGGGACACTGGATAGAGAGACGCAGTATCACCTTCCCTGTAACACCTTTACCCCATCCTACCGTGTAGGATATTTAGGAACTCTACCCCCTTTTTTACAACACAAACACTTTCACACGGACAGCCCGCGATGAGGGAAACCAGATTAACATCCGAGCCATATGCTTTACGTGCCAAAATACAATGGTTGACTTCCATTAAGCTTCCCCACACAAATAAAAGGCGGAGCATGAGAGCACACGCTGAGCGAGGTAAAGCACTTGAGAAAGCAGCAGTTTCAAGATGGCAGTTTAACAAGAGAAGAAAGACAGCAAAACAGATGGGGATTGCAAGGAGGGAAGTTCCCTTGACCTTTTTCAACAAGGAACCATTACTTTCATGAAACCTCGAGAATGGAAAGCGTAAGACCAGTAAACCAGGCTGAAGAATCCTGCATTGTGTGTCGCAGGTATCCAGGGCCCTCCTGTGTCATTAATCAAGGCAGGGAGAAGCGCCAGTCGCTGTGGTACTGTCCTTGGCTCCAACAACAAAGCAGCGTCACTGAAATCAACACAGCTGGTGGGTTGGGGAGACCGATACAAAACCAGCTTGTGTTGAAGCCAAGGTTGCAGGCAGCAACATTGTATGGGGAGCGCTGGAGCAAACATTGTCAAAACGCATGTGATAAAAGAACGCAAGTAAAGTTGAGCAGCTGATTTGTGATTGAACTTTTAAAGAAACCCTTGACAGAGTGGTCCTGCACCATGTGGATGCTCTGTCGCAAATCTCTGTAAGGTATCCCCTGATCGAGTTTTGGCTGGTGGAAGTGGAAACTACTTTTTATATCCGACCCCAAATATTTTCCTATGGGATTTTCCCATTGTTCGAGGCTACCAACTTTAATTATTTAATTCTCATAGCCTCGAACATACCGCCGGTTTATTTAATTAATATTAATTCGCCGGTTGGTATTTTTTGCCACGACTCGATTCAAAAATGGTGTCTGTGTTCTCTTCTGTGACTCCAACCCAAGTCGAGCCCTTTGTTCCACTTTTTGGCGGGCTTCTCCACAGAAACCTCCAAAAGTGGTGCCACTCTGTCTGGGTCCCACAGGGGGTATGGGAGGGGGTTTAGGCACCCTGGACTGAGTTACCTTGGTAACTCAAGTCGCACTCTTGTGTGATTGGCCCAAGTGATGAGCCGGCTGGCTCACCACTTAGCATGTTTGATTGACAGCTAAGCTGAGTGAATGGGGGTATGCTGCATAAAAGCAGGGCTTTGGGGACTGGAACTTCAGAAGTCGCCACAGGACCTGAGAAACCAACGAGGGAGAAGCTGAGCCGACCTACCACAACGACACCACCGGTGGAGCCCTGCGGAACCGACTCACCACTTCCCGATGACAGAGAAGATCTCCCGGCTGGAGAGGCTTCTTCCCCTGACTGGTGGGCACAACCAGTTCTACCTTCTTTCTTCGCATCCCAGACCGGTTTGTGGTCGAACTGCCCGTGCCAAGCACCCCGGCAGCCGGAGAGCCACTCACCACTGAACCGCGAATCAACGGACCGCTCCTTGTACCTGAGAAACTCTGCGGCTGATTTCTTCCCTGGCAGTGCAACGGACTCCTGTCTTCCTCCACGACGAGATCCTCTCTTCCCCCGGACGAAGCACCGACTTGCATCCGCTGCCAGGAACAACTGCCCCCGCTGGAGTATTCTCACCACTTTAAGGTACCCTGTCCGCCAGGCCTCCCTTTCTAAAGATTGCTACAAGGTAATAATAACCCCTTAACCTTCTGGACTGGGCTGGCCGCCTTGACCCTCTAACTGGTCCCTTTCTTTGGTCCAACTCCTTTTTTGAACCTTTACAAGACTTTTGTGCACTGCAACCGTTTGACCTTGGACACATTTCGTTTTGATCCCCTTAAAGTGGATTCGGCCTACTGACTCTAAACCCACGGTGTTACTTTGCCTTCCTCTCTTGTTATGTTCTTGTAAAAGTGTTGGGATCTGTTTCAATGTATTCTCTTCTTTTCTCTCCCCTTTTTAAAAACAAACTATTAGAGTGCCATCTACGTTAAGCGCTCACCGCTGTCTGAAAATAAGTGGGGCTTTACTTAAGACTTGTCTAATATTCTTTTAAGGGAGTGTATATCTTTTAGTGACCGTGTTTTTTTAATTGCTTACTATTAGTGCCTGTGTGTTTTTCTAGATGTGGTTTTAAATAAATAATTATATCTCTTTTACACCAAGCCCTGGTCAGCGTTTACTTGTTCTACTGTGTTCTCTTGACCTATTGTGAATACTCTGTATACTGCTTAACTCTTCTTGAGGGAAGTCTGACTGCTCAGCCACAGCTACCAAGTGAATCTGTGTGGTACAGACTGCTACCAAGTGGGTTTACTGCCAAACACCTGTAGTCTTAAATCTTTTGCAGTGGTTCCAGAGGAGGGAACTGCACATGTTTCTGCCTAACACAGCCGAAAGTCTTCGATTTCTGAAGTAAAGAAAGCTTGGAAAAGTAGAGAAAGTTGAACCGAGCCCAACGGAGGGAGATCAATTGAAAACTTTGCATTAAAGTGGGTTTGAGCCCAGCAGAGGGGGACTCGGGGTGAACAGTGAATCACCCAAGAAGGTTTTGTGCTAAAGTGGATCTGAGCCAGACAGAGGGGGACCCGGGGTGAACAGTAAATCACCCAAGAAGTTGTACATGAGAATCCGGAGGAGAAAGGAACGTTTGAATGTTTGTCGCATCAGGCCCTCTGAAGTAAGAGACTTTAAATGGTAAAGAGATTTTGGTACAGAAGGCCCTGATACTGAGATTTGAACTGCATCCTCGTGCTAGAGAAGGCAGAGACTGTGCTAAGCTCTAATGTGCCGCCTTGTCCCGTGCTGAAAACGTGTGTAAGGGAAGCCAATGGCTTGAATATCCTGACATCCTTTCTTGAACACTTTTCTTTTGCATAACATTGTTACCACACTATTTGTATTTAGCAGGAAGTATTGGCAATAGGTTTATTAGTATAGGCCCTTTTATTTTATGTGATGCTGGTAGCTTGCTCCCATCTTTAGATTTAGAATTATACAGGCGTTTCTCACACTCTTGTTGAAGGTCCCTGTGATCACTGTTTGATACCATGCCTTCCTTACATATGGTGTCAGAGGAGCAACTGAATCTTCACATAAACTGCCTGCAGCTACTAGCGGGTTAATTCGCAGTGAAATGCTGGACGCAGGAGACAGCATGTTGCTGTGTTCTCCTCAAGATGGACAACATAAAAACACTCAGAGGCGCAAAGTACAGAATTTAGCTAAGGAGTTTTGGCAACTCTGTCTGCAGAGGGAAGTGGCGGAATATCTTCCAGGGCGTCAGAACAAAGTGGCAGACTGGAACTCCAGATTCCTCAGAGATGCCAGCGATTGGAAGCTGGTCGAAAGAGTGTTCGAAAAATGTATGACAAGATGGGGTCAATGCCAGACAGACCTATTTGCGTCGAAATTGAACAAAGAAATGGCTTGGTTCTTCAGTTGGAGACCAGACCCAGAAGCGGAAGCGATAGACACTTTCCTACAGAATTGGGGTACGAAAACAGAATATGCGTTCCCACCATTTGCAATGATAGCGAGAAGGCTGGCACGAGTGAGGAGGCAACAAGTGTCCATGATTTTTATCACTCCGGACTGGAGGGATCAAGCATGGTTCACAGTTTGTTAGAGATATCTTACGACAATACGATAGCTCTACCAAGGTTCAAGCTAATAATGATGGACCCCTCAGGGGGGCGGTCACCCGCTGGTGAAGACAGCCAGCCTCAACTTCATTGCGTGGGCAATTTCAAGGGATCCTGGTCTAGGCCAGGACTATCGGACGAGGCTGAACATCATCGAGGATTCCTGGGTACCAGGATACAGGAAGGAATACAGGTCAGCTTGGTCAACATGGCATAGTTGGTGCATGTAAAGGAACGTACAGCCCTCTGCGAGAAGACCCTTTATATTTTCAGCATTGAAGGCATTCAGCAACATTTAAAATAGATATTCACTCATTCGCATCTCGTTCCCCTGGAGCAAGTCCCAACCGTCCCAGGAAAAGCTTTTGCAGGAGATGTAACCCACACTGGACAGGGATGGCAAATACCCAAAAACACTTAGAAATCAAGGCTCAGGGTGACGAGACACCCACTCCACTCCCCCAAGACCTCCCAAGTCACTACATCCACTCAGTCCCCCAGGAACATGATGCCTCCTCCCCCCCCACCCGAGACCCATTACCCCACCCTGAGTTAGTCTGAATGATTAATTGGCTGGTTTAGTGCCTGTTGCCAGGATGGAAGGTGTGTAGGACAATCCAGAATGGTAAGTAAGCCAGTTTGTACACACCCCACAAAGGATGTATTGCACAACTTTAATAGAACACGATGACACCCCCCCCCGCCCACCCTGCCACCACTCCCCCCAACCCCTCCCCGACTGTCCAGAAGTCGGGGACGGTAGTGGGTCTGCACGAAATCTTTGGAAAAGAATAGGAAACAAATGCAAGTTTATTTATACCAGTTTCAACATTAGCATTGCACTTTCTGGAGGCTCGGTGGCGCCTCCTGCTGGCTCTATTTCTCATTGCACCATTTTGCCATCTTGCCGTTGATGGGAGTTTTCATGAAGCGGCCCGATTTCATGTAGATGTTGATCTTCTCCAAAGCCTGTTAACAAAAGGAAAAATGCATAATGCAGAGAGAGAAGCAGAGAACAGAGACAGACACGGGGTTAACGGGAGCAACCTCCCTCAGGCCGCACCTCCCCAAAGCTGCCAACGCTCTAGAACACAACAGACCACCCATCAGGGGAAGCAGAGACAAGTTAACTGCCTAGTGTTGACATCTGTAAAACTCGCAGGTAAAGCCAGTGCCGAGAACTTGGCTACCCACATTTTGGGCAACAGGAGAGCCAAGGTCCTGAGCAGCCACACACCATGAGCAGCACTGGGGCAACAGAAGGAGAGACAAGGTCCTGTGCAGCCACACACCATGACCTGCACCGGGCAACAGAAGGAGAGACAAGGTCCTGTGCAGCCACACACCATGACCTGCACCGGGCAACAGAAGGAGAGACAAAGTCCTGTGCAGCCATACACCATGACCAGCACTAGGGCAACAGAAGGAAAGCTGAGGTCATGTGCAGCCACACCATGAGCAGCACCAGGGCAATAGGAGAGCCCAGGTCCTGTGCAGCCACACCATGAGCAACACTGCGGCAACAGAAGGAGAGCCCAAGTCCTGTGCAGCCACACACCATGAGCAGCACAGGGGCAACAGAAGGGGAGCCCATGTCCTGTGCAGTCACACCATGAGCAGCACCAGGGCAATAGGAGAGCCCAGGTCCTGTGCAGCCACACCATGAGCAGCACTGCAGCAACAGAAGGAGAGCCCAAGTCCTGTGCAGCCACACACCATGAGCAGCACAGGGGCAACAGAAGGGGAGCCCATGTCCTGTGCAGCCACACCATGAGCAGCACCAGGGCAATAGGAGAGCCCAGGTCCTGTGCAGCCACACCATGAGCAGCACTGCGGCAACAGAAGGAGAGCCCAAGTCCTGTGCAGCCACACACCATGAGCAGCACAGGGGCAACAGAAGGGGAGCCCATGTCCTGTGCAGTCACACCATGAGCAGCACCAGGGCAATAGGAGAGCCCAGGTCCTGTGCAGCCACACCATGAGCAGCACTGCAGCAACAGAAGGAGAGCCCAAGTCCTGTGCAGCCACACACCATGAGCAGCACAGGGGCAACAGAAGGGGAGCCCATGTCCTGTGCAGTCACACCATGAGCAGCACCAGGGCAATAGGAGAGCCCAGGTCCTGTGCAGCCACACCATGAGCAGCACTGCAGCAACAGAAGGAGAGCCCAAGTCCTGTGCAGCCACACACCATGAGCAGCACAGGGGCAACAGAAGGGGAGCCCAGGTCATGTACAGCCACACCATGAGCAGCACCAGGGCAATAGGGGAGGCCAGTACCTGTGCAGCCTCACACCATGAGCAGCACCAGGGCAATAGGAGAGCCCAGGTCCTGTGCAGCCAAACACCATGAGCTGCCCTGGGGAAACAGAAGGAGAGCCCAGGTCCTGTGCAGCTACACACCAGGAGCAGCACCACAGCAACAGGAGAGCCTACGTCCTGTGCAGCCACACAAAATGAGCAGCACCAGGGCAACAGAAGGAGAGCACAGGTCCTGTGCAGCCACACACCATGAGCAACACTGGGGCAACAGAAGGGGAGCCAAGGTCCTGTGCAGCCACACAACATGAGCAGCACCAGGGCAACAGAAGGAGAGCCCAGGTCCTGTGCAGCCACACACCAGGTGCAGCACCAGAAGAACCCAGGCCCTGTGCAGCCACACACCAAGAGCAGCACCAGGGCAACAGGAGAGCCCAGGTCATGTGCAGCCACACAACATGAGCAGCACCAGGGCAACAGAAGGAGAGCCCAGGTCCTGTGCAGCCACACACCAGGAGCAGCACCAGAAGAACCCAGGCCCTGTGCAGCCACACACCAAGAGCAGCACCAGGGCAACAGAAGGAGAGCCCAGGTCCTGTGCAGCCACACAACATGAGCAGCACCAGGGCAACAGAAGGAGAGCCCAGGTCCTGTTTAGCCACACCATGAGAAGCACCGGGGCAACAGGAGAGCCCAGGTCCTGTGCAGCCACACAACATGAGCAGCACCAGGGCAACAGAAGGAGAGCCAAGGTCCTGTGCAGCCACACAACATGAGCAGCACCAGGGCAACAGAAGGAGAGCCCAGGTCCTGTGTAGCCACACACCATGAGCAACACCGGGGCAACAGAAGGAGAGCCCAGGTCCTGTGCAGCCACACACCAGGAGCAGCACCAGTGCAACAGAAGAACCCAGGCCATGTGCAGCCACACAACATGAGCAGCACTGGGGCAACAGAAGGAGAGCCCAGGTCCTGTGCAGCCACACAACATGAGCAGCACCAGGGAAACAGAAGGAGAGCCCCGGTTCTGTTCAGCCACACAACATGAGCAACACTGTGGCAACAGAAGGAGAGCCCAGGTCCTGTGCAGCCACACAACATGAGCAGCACCAGGGCAACAGAAGGAGAGCCCAGGTTCTGTTCAACCACACACCAAGAGCAGCACCGGGGCAATAGGAGAGCCCAGGTCCTGTGCAGCCACACAACATGAGCAGCACCAGGGCAACAGAAGGAGAATCCAGGTCCTGTGCAGCCACACAACATGAGCAGCACCAGGGCAACAGAAGGAGAGCCCAGGTTCTGTTCAGCCACACAACATGAGCAACACTGGGGCAACAGAAGGGTAGCCAAGGTCCTGTGCAGCCACTCACCATGAGCAGCACCAGGGCAACAGAAGGAGAGCCCAGGTCCTCTGTAGCCACACACCATGAGCAACACTGGGGCAACAGAAGGAGAGCCCAGGTCCTGTGCAGCCACTCACCATGAGCAGCACCAGGGCAACAGAAGGAGAGCCCAGGTCCTGTGCAGCCACACAACATGAGCAGCACCAGGGCAACAGAAGAGGAGCCAAGGTCCTGTGCAGCCACACAACATGAGCAACACTGGGGCAACAGAAGGAGAGCCCAGGTCCTGTGCAGCCACTCACCATGAGCAGCACCAGGGCAACAGAAGGAGAGCCCAGGTCCTGTGTAGCCACACACCATGAGCAACACTGGGGCAACAGAAGGAGCCCAGGTCCTGTGCAGCCACACACCATGAGAAGCACCCGGGCAACAGAAGAGCCCAGGTCCTGTGCAGCCACTCACCATGAGCAGCACCAGGGCAACAGAAGGAGAGCCCAGGTCCTGTGCAGCCACACAACATGAGCAGCACCAGGGCAACAGAAGAGGAGCCAAGGTCCTGTGCAGCCACACAACATGAGCAACACTGGGGCAACAGAAGGAGAGCCCAGGTCCTGTGCAGCCACTCACCATGAGCAGCACCAGGGCAACAGAAGGAGAGCCCAGGTCCTGTGCAGTCACACCATGAGCAGCACCAGGGCAACAGAAGGAGAAACAAGGTCCTGTGCAGCCACACACCAGGAGCAGCACTGGGGCAACAGAAGGAGAGCCCAGGTCCTGTGCAGCCACTCACCATGAGCAGCACCAGGGCAACAGAAGGAGAGCCCAGGTCCTGTGCAGCCACACAACATGAGCAGCACCAGGGCAACAGAAGAGGAGCCAAGGTCCTGTGCAGCCACACAACATGAGCAACACTGGGGCAACAGAAGGAGAGCCCAGGTCCTGTGCAGCCACTCACCATGAGCAGCACCAGGGCAACAGAAGGAGAGCCCAGGTCCTGTGCAGCCACTCACCATGAGAAGCACCCGGGCAACAGAAGAGCCCAGGTCCTGTGCAGCCACTCACCATGAGCAGCACCAGGGCAACAGAAGGAGAGCCCAGGTCCTGTGCAGCCACACAACATGAGCAGCACCAGGGCAACAGAAGAGGAGCCAAGGTCCTGTGCAGCCACACAACATGAGCAACACTGGGGCAACAGAAGGAGAGCCCAGGTCCTGTGCAGCCACACACCAGGAGCAGCACCAGGGCAACAGAAGGAGAGCCCAGGTCCTGTGCAGCCACTCACCATGAGCAGCACCAGGGCAACAGAAGGAGAGCCCAGGTCCTGTGCAGCCACACACCATGAGAAGCACCCGGGCAACAGAAGAGCCCAGGTCCTGTGCAGCCACTCACCATGAGCAGCACCAGGGCAACAGAAGGAGAGCCCAGGTCCTGTGCAGCCACTCATCATGAGAAACACCGGGGCAACAGAAGGAGAGCCCAGGTCCTCTGTAGCCACACACCATGAGCAACACTGGGGCAACAGAAGGAGAGCCCAGGTCCTGTGCAGCCACACACCATGAGCAGCACCAGGGCAACAGAAGGAGAGCCCAGGTCCTGTGCAGCCACACACCATGAGCAACACTGGGGCAACAGAAGGAGAGCCCAGGTCCTGTGCAGCCACTCACCATGAGCAGCCCCGGGGCAACAGAAGGAGAGCCCAGGTCCTGTGCAGCCACACAACATGAGCTAATTGTAAAATGTCCATTCCTTTAACAAGAGAAAGAATCAAGTCGGTGTGGAGGGGAGGGGTTGGTTATCACGACATGATTGATGAAACGGGGACTGGGTACCTTCCTGCTCCCTTGTTTGACCAGTGCCAGGAGCACAGAGTAGACAGAGGGGACGGGTGAGAAACCCCAGAGGAGCATTCCATGTGTGGATAGAAAATGCCAATTGATTCACCTCAAAGCGATCCAGAAAGGTCTTGAGGTTGGGGAAGGAGTCGAGACACTTGGGTTCCAACATGCGATGCTGGTCAAGGACGTCGTACACAAGGAAATCTGCAAACGTGATCTGGAAGAGAGAATACAGAGTCACAGCATCAACCACCAGACACCCTGCATTACCCAGCAGCATCCCCACAAGGAGAGACTGCACACAAGCCTGCCAGTGCCATATGAGAGCCAGGTCAAGCACTCCCCAGGTAACCAAAAGGAGAGGCACAACTCTGCAGCAACCAAGAGGAAAAGCCATCACAATAGAAGCAGGGCACCTCAAACAGATAAACCCCCCCGGCACACCCCCAAGGTTGCCTTCATCTCCAAGTAGCCAGATCAAAACCCTTCACATGCTACACAGCAGGTGAGCCCCTGTGGGCTTGAACACCCCCAAGAAGCAATCTCAGTTCCATCACCTCTACCCATGGAGCTGGGGTAGACCACAGGTAGACCCCTCGCTGCTGCACCCATCAGATGCCGGCGGGATGCCTGATGCTTTTGGTTTGTAGCGAGCAGCCAAATGCCTCTGCAGGAAGTCCCTCCCCGCTACCTCCTGTAAGTTGGAAGCCAAAAATGGTGCCATGCTTGACACCAGCAGTTGTGACCACACCGCAACAAGCATTTGAGAAAAGGTATCCGTTAAGAAAACCCTATCAGACGTATTCTCAAAGAGGTGACAATCTCTTGGAGGAGAACCCAAAGGAATATGAGACTGAGAGAAAGAGAAGCTGGTGACGTCACAAGAGACGAGCGGGATCCACTAAGAAAAGTGGTTGAAGAAGATGTATGGACCTCATAGAAATTGACAGCGAAATAAAGAACCAAGTGAACTTTCCTATGCGAAAAGAAGATTGCACGTGTGAAGAGCACTGCAGAAAATGCAAGTCATTCAATAACTGTATAGATGCAGAAACACAAGTAGATTAAGTGATCTTAGAAGCTGCCTATACGTAGTGAATAGACTGCAGGCGGAGCCGCCATTATATAGAAGCTGGACATCGGTGTCACAATCGTTAGTAAGTTCAGATCCACAGAGAAAGAAGGATCGAGAGCTGTGTGTCGCAGCAAAGAATAAGCTGAAGATCGCAGACTCGAATGATGAAGCTGTTTGACCTGGTATCAAAGTTGGAGCAAGCCAAGGCCGGTTATCTATTCTCAAAGGCAGCAAACGTGAAAAGCTGAAATTCTCCTTGTCAAGGTGCAAAGAAAGAACACCATGCATGCCAAGTTTTATTCAGTTAAGACATTTCATTATTGCAAAATGGGCCGAATTACGGTCTCCTGTCACGTGAGCTGAGGACGAGAATAGCGTTGGGCATGCAGTTTCAGAACTATGATAAGAGCATACTCACACTCCCTTATATTCCCAGAGACAAGAGTACACTGCAAGGCCAAGTTCAAAGACAATCTTCATGGCAGAAGGCATGGACGATGAGAGATGTTGGCCTAATTGGGTGGGGAGGTACCATCAAGTTCACCTCCTAGCACATGGGTTTAGGCTTACGTGCTGCTAAAGTGAACCGAATGTTCCAGACATGGCACAAGCGTGCCAACCAATTGTAGAGGGCCATATAAGAAAGGGTGTTATAGTTTGAGAGCCAATGAGGTACCGGGTCTCGAGGGGTGGGCATGAGTTGTTCACATGATCATAGATATCCAATCACAACCCAACCCCTTATAGAAAGTATACTTAGACGTTTCCCTTGAGCCAACCACAGCCTCCCGTAGGTTTTTCTTGTTTGCCATGTAGTATGACGCCAAGTATGACACATTCTTGCTATAAAAGTATACTTTTTTATGAAGTGCTTCTGGAAATAGCTGTGCGATGTCCATTGTAACTCCCTGTTTTAGACACTTGATAATAAAATAGTAAATTGGACTTTGCCATCGTCCTGAGTTGGTTTGATTATTTGGTGCAAGAGTTATTCTGCAACCCATCCACTGCATGACACCTTGACCACTAAAGGACCACGAGTTCAGGTTGGCACACCTGCCTTGACACAGTGCCCCTGCTGGCTAATTGGGAAATATATCCAGAACCCCTTCCAACATTCCCGCCTCAGAGCCATGCCCTGGATAGCTCAGGTGGCTTTAACTGTGCGGCAGAGAGGGCACACATCCCAAGACAACCTCAGACCTAAATGGTCAACCCAATAAAGCAGTGGCCAGCAGGGCAGCAAGGAAGAGCAAAATACCTTTTTTCCAGCAAACCATTTCCGCTGCCCCAGGAATTCTGAAAATTGCTTGAGTTTGTCAGGAAGTTGCTTCAGATATGGACCCTTGAGGGCCTCCTGCAGAGAGCAAGCAGAGCAGATAAGTCAAGGTGTACAAGAGAGACTGCATGCAGAATTTCATCAATCAGCACCAGAACAGGTGACCCCTCTTTCCCCAACATTACCCAGGCCACAAGCCCTGGTCACAGGAACCTTCTCCAACCCCCACCAGGTGAACTTACAAAGTCTGGGCTGTATGTAATGTCTGAGAGCTGGGTCCTGAAGTCCATGACCTGGCTCTGGAGTAAGTCCACTCTGACCATCTCCTCCTCACTTTCACCGCCTGGAAAGGAACAGAAAGGGACACCTCAGAGGCCGAGGAGTGGAAACGGGAACTCAGACAAGAATTGGCAAACACATGGGAGCACCTGGCAGAGTTACTCCTGCAGCCTCCCCTAACGGCACAAAGCTGCCCGCAACACAGGGCACCTACTGGGCTCGAGTGACCCTTTCATAGAAGCACCCTTAGAAGCAGAAGACAATGGAATACATAGGGGTGTCCACCCTTTGACCACCCTTGGTCCAATTCTTCACAAATTAGAGCAAACATAAACTGACTGAAAGGCCTGGATTCATTTGGAAACAGGCACGTGCTTGTTCTCAGTGCAGAGAGAAACAGCACCTGCAAATCAGTTCGAGTGATCAGAGGCGGTCACTGAAAATCCCGCTGCACCCATCGCCAGATGGGCAATTGGACCAGCCAGTGAGCCCCTTAGATTCACAAGTTCACATACCCGCCCTACAAAGGACCCTTTCACAGATAATGTTATGTTGCATCGATATAGCGCTGAGGCGGTCCAGACCTACACTGCATCCATAAAGCGCTGAGGCGGTCCAGACCTACGCTGCATCCATAAATCGCTGAGGCGGACCAGACCTACACTGCATCCATAAAGCGCTGAGGCGTCCAGACCTACACTGCATCCATAAAGCGCTGAGGCGGTCCAGACCTACGCTGCATCCATAAAGCGCTGAGGCGGTCCAGACCTACACTGCATCCATAAAGCGCTGATGCGGTCCAGACCTACACTGGATCCATAAAGCGCTGAGGCGGTCCAGACCTACACTGCATCCATAAAGCGCTGAGGCGGTCCAGACCTACACTGGATCCATAAAGCGCCGAGGCGTCCAGACCTACACTGCATCCATAAAGCGCTGAGGCGATCCAGACCTACGCTGCATCCATAAAGCGCTGAGGCGGTCCAGACCTACACTGCATCCATAAAGCCCTGAGGCGGTCCAGACCTACACTGCATCCATAAAGCGCTGAGGCGGTCCAGACCTACACTGCATCCATAAAGCGCTGAGGCGGTCCAGACCTACACTGCATCCATAAAGCGCTGAGGCGGTCCAGACCTACACTGCATCCATAAAGCGCTGAGGCGGTCCAGACCCACGCTGCACCCATAAAGCGCAGAGCTCATCCAGAGCTACGCTGCACCCATAAAGCACAGAGCCCATCCAGACCCATGCTGCACCCATAAAGCACAGAGCCCATCCAGACCCACGCTGCACCCATAAAGCACAGAGCCCATCCAGACCCATGCTGCACCCATAAAGCACAAAGCCCATCCAGACCCATGCTGCACCCATAAAGCACAGAGCCCATCCACACCCACGCTGCACCCATAAAGCGCAGAGCCCATCCAGACCTACGCTGCACCCATAAAGCACAGAGCCCATCCAGACCCACGCTGCACCCATAAAGCACAAATCCCATCCAGACCTATGCTGCACCCATAAAGCGCTGAGACGGTCCAGACCTACACTGCATCCATAAAGCACAGAGCCCATCCAGACCCACGCTGCATCCATAAAGCGCTGAGGCGGTCCAGACCTACACTGCATCCATAAAGCGCTGAGGCGGTCCAGACCTACACTGCATCCATAAAGCGCTGAGGCGGTCCAGACCTACACTGCATCCATAAAGCGCTGAGGCGGTCCAGACCTACACTGCATCCATAAAGCGCCGAGGCAGTCCAGACCTACGCTGCACCCATAAAGCGCCATGGTCCAGACCTACACTGCATCCATAAAGCGCTGAGGCGTCCAGACCTACACTGCATCCATAAAGCGCTGATGCAGCCCAGACCTACGCTGCACCCATAAAGCGCTGAGGTGGTGCAGACCTACGCTGCACCCATAAAGCGCTGAGGCGTCTGGACCTACGCTGCATCCATAAAGCGCTGAGACGGTCCAGACCTACGCTGCATCCATAAAGCGCTGAGGCGCTCCAGACCTACGCTGCACCCATAAAGCGCTGATGCAGTCCAGACCTACGCTGCATCCATAAAGCACCCAGACCTACGCTGCACCCATAAAGCGCTGAGGTGGTGCAGACCTACGCTGCATCCATAAAGCGCTGAAGCATCCAGACCTACGCTGCATCCATAAAGTACTGAGGCGGTCCAGACCTATGCTGCTTCCAAAAAGGGCTGAGGCATCCAGACCTACGCTGCAGCCATAAAGTACTGAGGCGGTCCAGACCTACGCTGCATCCATTAAGCACTGAGGCGGTCCAGACCTACGTTGCACCCTGGAAGCGCCGAGACGGTCCAGTTCTACGCTGCATCGAAAAAGCACTGAGGCGGTCCAGACTTACGCTGCACCCATAAAGGGCTGAGGTGTTCGAGACCTATGCTGCATTCATAAAGCGCTAAGGCGTCCAGACATCCGCTGCATCCATAAAGCGCTGAGGCATCCAGACTTACATTGCACCCATAAAGCGCTGAGGCATCCAGACCTACGCTGCATCCATAAAGCGCTGACGCGGTCCAAACCTACGCTGCATCCATATAGCGCTGAGGTGGTCCAGACCTACGCTGCACCCATAAAGCGCTGAGGCATCCAGGCCTATGCTGCACCCATAAAGCGCAAAGGCGGTCCAGACCTATGCTGCACCCATAAAGCGCAAAGGCGGTCCAGACCTATGCTGCATCCAGAAAGCGCTGAGGTGGTCTAGACCTGCGCTGCATCTATAAAGCGCTGAGGCGGTCCAGACCGACGATGCATCCATAAAGCGCTGAGGCAGTCCAGACCTATGCTGCACCCATACAGCGCTGAGGCAGTCCAGACCTATGCTGCATCCATAAAGCACTGAGGCGTCCAGACCTACGCTGCATCCATAAAGCACTGAGGCGGTCCAGACCTATGCTGCATCCATAAAGCGCAAAGGCGGTCCAGACCTATGCTGCATCCAGAAAGCGCTGAGGTGGTCTAGACCTGCGCTGCATCTATAAAGCGCTGAGGCGGTCCAGACCGACGATGCATCCATAAAGCGCTGAGGCAGTCCAGACCTATGCTGCACCCATACAGCGCTGAGGCAGTCCAGACCTATGCTGCATCCATAAAGCACTGAGGCGTCCAGACCTACGCTGCATCCATAAAGCACTGAGGCGGTCCAGACCTATGCTGCATCCATAAAGCGCTGAGGCAGTCCCGATCTATGCTGCACCCATAAAGCGCTGAGGCATCCAGACCTATGCTGCACCCATGAAGTGCTGAGGCAGTCCAGACCTACGCTGCACCCATAAAGCGCTGAGGCGGTCCAGACCTAAGCTGCACCCATAAAGCGCTGAGGCAGTCCAGACCTATGCTGCATTCATAAAGCGCTGAGGCGGTCCAGAACTAGGATGCATCGATAAAGTGGTGAGACGGTCCAGACCTACGATACATCGATAAAGCAGTGAGGCGGTCCAGACCTACGCTGCATCCATAAAGCGCTGAGGCAGTCCAGACCTACACTACATCCATAAAGCGCTGAGGCGGGCCAGACCTACAAAGCATCCATAAAGCGCTGAGGCGGTTCAGACCTACGCTGCATCCATAAAGCGCTGAGGCATCCAGACCTACGCTGCACCCATGAAGTGCTGAGACAGTCCAGACCTACGCTGCACCCATGAAGTGCTGAGGCAGTCCAGACCTATGCTGCATCCCTAAAGCGCTGATGCGTCTAGACCTAGGCTGCACCCATAAAGCGCTGATGCGTCCAGACCTACGCTGCACCCATGAAGCGCTGAGGCGGTCCAGACCTACGCTGCACCCATAAAGCGCTGAGGTGGTGCAGACCTACGCTGCATCCATAAAGCGCTGAAGCATCCAGACCTACGCTGCATCCATAAAGCACTGAGGCGTCCAGACCTACACTGCATCCATAAAGCACTGAGGCGGTCCAGACCTACACTGCACCCATAAAGTGCTGAGGCGGTCCAGACCTACGCTGCATCCATAAAGTACTGAGGCGGTCCAGACCTATGCTGCTTCCAAAAAGCGCTGAGGCATCCAGACCTACGCTGCATCCATAAAGTACAGAGGCGGTCCAGACCTACGCTGCATCCATTAAGCACTGAGGCGGTCCAGACCTACGTTGCACCCTGGAAGCGCCGAGACGGTCCAGTTCTACGCTGCATCGAAAAAGCGCTAAGGCGTCCAGACATACGCTGCATCCATAAAGCGCTGAGGCATCCAGACTTACATTGCACCCAGAAAGCGCTGACGCGGTCCAAACCTACGCTGCATCCATAAAGCACTGAGGCATCCAGACCTACGCTGCATCCATAAAGCGCTGACGCGGTCCAAACCTACGCTGCATCCATAAAGCGCTGAGGTGGTCCAGACCTACGCTGCACCCATAAAGCGCTGAGGCATCCAGGCCTATGCTGCACCCATAAAGCGCAAAGGCGGTCCAGACCTACGCTGCATCCAGAAAGCGCTGAGGTGGTCTAGACCGACGATGCATCCATAAAGCGCTGAGGCGTCCAGACCTACGCTGCATCCATAAAGCACTGAGGCGTCCAGACCTATGCTGCACCCATAAAGCACTGAGGCGTCCAGACCTACGCTGCACCCATGAAGTGCTGAGGCAGTCCAGACCTACGCTGCACCCATAAAGCGCTGAGGCGGTCCAGACCTAAGCTGCACCCATGAAGGGCTGAGGCAGTCCAGACCTACGCTGCACCCATGAAGTGCTGAGGCAGTCCAGACCTACGCTGCACCCATAAAGCGCTGAGGCGGTCCAGACCTATGCTGCATCCAGAAAGCGCTGAGGTGGTCCAGACCCACGCTGCATCCATAAAGCACTGAGGCGTCCAGACCTGCGCTGCATCCATGAAGCACTGAGGCGGTCCAGACCGACGATGCATCCATAAAGCGCTGAGGCGTCCAGACCTACACTGCATCCATAAAGCGCTGAGGCGTCCAGACCTACGCTGCATCCATAAAGCACTGAGGCATCCAGACCTATGCTGCACCCATGAAGTGCTGAGGCAGTCCAGACCTACGCTGCACCCATAAAGCGCTGAGGCGGTCCAGACCTAAGCTGCACCCATAAAGCGCTGAGGCGGTCCAGACCTAAGCTGCACCCATAAAGCGCTGAGGCGGTCCAGACCTAAGCTGCACCCATAAAGCGCTGAGGCGGTCCAGACCTACGCTGCACCCATAAAGCGCTGAGGCGGTCCAGACCTATGCTGCACCCATAAAGCGCTGAGGCGGTCCAGACCTAAGCTGCACCCATGAAGTGCTGAGGCAGTCCAGACCTACGCTGCACCCATAAAGCGCTGAGGCGGTCCAGACCTATGCTGCATTCATAAAGCGCTGAGGCGGTTCAGAACTAGGATGCATCGATAAAGTGGTGAGACGGTCCAGACCTACGATACATCGATAAAGCGGTGAGGCGGTCCAGACCTACGCTGCATCCATAAAGCGCTGAGGCAGTCCAGACCTACACTACATCCATAAAGCGCTGAGGCAGTCCAGACCTACGCTGCATCCATAAAGCGCTGATGCATCCAGACCTACGCTGCACCCATGAAGTGCTGAGACAGTCCAGACCTACGCTGCACCCATGAAGCGCTGAGGCAGTCCAGACCTATGCTGCATCCCTAAAGCGCTGATGCGTCCAGACCTAGGCTGCATCCATAAAGCGCTGAGGCATCCAGACCTACGCTGCACCCATGAAGTGCTGAGACAGTCCAGACCTACGCTGCACCCATGAAGTGCTGAGGCAGTCCAGACCTATGCTGCATCCCTAAAGCGCTGATGCGTCCAGACCTATGCTGCACCCATAAAGCGCTGATGCGTCCAGACCTATGCTGCAACCATAAAGCGCTGAGGCAGTCCAAACCTATGCTGCACCCATGAAGCGCTGAGGCGGTCCAGACCTACGCTGCACCCATAAAGCACTGAGGTGGTCCAGACCTACGCTGCACCCATAAAGCGCTGAGGTGGTCCAGACCCACGCTGCACCCATAAAGCGCTGAGACGGTGCAGACCTAGGCTGCATGACACAATCATTGATTATTGCATAGTGGGAGAATACTAAGCTGGGCATTAATGTGTTAGGGCTGGCATGTTGCCTAAACTGGGGTTAGATTTGGATGAGGGACGAGTTGCAGGTGTGACTCGGGTCACTTTTCTTGTGGAGTTTCTCACAATCAGGTGGAATCGCATGTGCCGTTCTGTCAAAAGAGAAATTATATCGTGCCTCCTATCGCAATAAATATATGTATATTGGCCTACGCCAAGCTGCTCACAAGTCGCTTGCGAAGGAATCCGTGTTATAAGGTCCTGACCTTAGAATCAATGTAAGCTGCCATTTTTGGTCAATCCGCCATTTTAGGTTTGCTTTGTAAAAGTCACCCTGTGAGTTAAAATGGTGGACGATGTCATTCCAAAAATACAACATTGCCGTCTTGACCTCTGTATGTAGCTAATATGTAACTTGCCTGCAGGCCACTTGTTGAGGTCGTGAACTGAGACCTTGTCCTTCGTTGACCTGTGTGTAAAGGATTACTCGTGCAATGAAACTAGTCCACGAGCATACGATAAAAACAATGTATCCAAATACTGAACGTAGAACACTTGTTTAACTGCATTGTATTAATGTTTAAGAAGACCTACATGGAAAATCCCAGAATACACAGTTGCCGTATAGGCTTGTTGATATATGTATTAAAAGCAAACCAGTTATTTGCGGATGTGCGAGACTTGGCATGAACCCTAGATTGGTGATGTATTAGTGGAATATTAACCCGAAGTGGGGCTGGACATCGTGCTCACAAAGAGTATAAAAAGCCAATGTATTCTAATGTACAGCGTCTCTCACTGAACACATTGAACCACGCTGGAGTTCATTGTGTTGCACTGAGGGCCGATAGCTAACTGATTTTTGCTCTGTTTGTAGTAACTGGATTCAGTATAAAATAAAGTACTTTGTATGGTCCTTTGTAACCCGTGTTCGGTGTGTTTCCTTTTGGGGTTCTCAGCCTCAATATTTTGATTTTGTTTTCACATTTCATTGCAGCTCAAGAGAAACGTAATCCAGGTAATTAATAGGATCTGCAAATACTTTCACGTCTTTTAGGCTTCTCAAAAAGGGCAAAGCGGGGCCAGGCTGGTGATGCATGGATTACTTTCAAAGGCAGCAGCGATGTGCCAGCCACATGGACCTCAAACCAGCCAGGCGGTAACCCACCCTTTTCAACAAGTGTGGGCAAGGGGTGTCCAAGCTGCCCTTCTAAGGGGAAGATATGCACATTGCAATTTTCCCTGAGCGCAGCCATTGCAACATGCTGACCATGAAGATGGGGTGCCCCAGTGAGGGAGGGGGAGCCGGATCCAGAAGAAGTTATGTTGCTTGTGTAGCACCTTAAAGGCATTTTGGTGACCTCCGTGAAGGCATCATGAAGCAAGACAGAGACAACAGATGCACTTGTCTTAATAAAACAACTATTGGTCTTTATTTGCTGGGATGGAGTTGGGCCCAACTTGCTCTAAGCTAAGGTGGGCTCTCCCTACCTAAAGAAACTAAGAATATTCTGAGTCGCCATGGTCAACTCAAAAACCTGTCCATGTCCAAAACCTGTACTTGCCATCACAACTAAAGCTATACAATGTGTAGGGATGTCGGGAACAAGAGAAACATTGCTCAAAGTAAAGTTCTGAGCTTCTACCAGCTCTGGCTTGTTTTCAACTTCACCTTTCCCAAGTTCAAAAATAGTTCTAAAAGGTCTTAGTCTCAGGGTTCCCTTCCCCAAGTTCAACACAGTTCACAAAGGCTCAGGGTTCCCTTCCCCAAGCAGGCACGTCCGCCAACAGAGCTGCTATGAGGCTCTTGATTTGAAAGAACGCTGCCAGTTTCACTTTGTAATCCTCTAGGCTCTTTAATGGCTCAAACTAATGCTTTCTTTCAGCATAGGTTGTATATCGTAGCTT
Source organism: Ambystoma mexicanum (assembly GCF_040938575.1). Classification (NCBI taxonomy): domain Eukaryota; kingdom Metazoa; phylum Chordata; class Amphibia; order Caudata; family Ambystomatidae; genus Ambystoma; species Ambystoma mexicanum. Next base: position 7,228,668 of record NC_090938.1, read on the forward strand.
TCTTTGGTGCTTTTCTCCAGTAGGGCTACTCGGTCTAGGTGTAGTTGTCGGACCACACGGTCCACCCAGCACAGGTCACGCAACCGATTACCCTTGGCACTTTGGGATGCTCTTGGTTTTCCTTGGCCAACACAGGTTCTCTCCCTGGACCGGTCTCAGTAATTCACATTCATTGTAGCTTTCACAATGGCAGTCTCTTGGCTTTGCCACAACTTGTATTCAAGTCACTGTCACTCTGTGGTGTAAATCCTTTTAACACTTGGCTTTTCCCAATGTCCACTCAAGTTCATCAGCTTGTCTTTCACACTTGCTTTTCTGCTTATCATGAACTTTCACTTTGTTCATCAAATGCTTCCGAACAGTTTAAGCAGTGTACACAACTCTACTTCATTCGTTTTTCACTCGTGCAGTATTTTCACCTGATTTCCTTATCTTTTTCTGTAATTCGGTATTCAATAAATCTTGAACATTTCAAAAGGTACTTTGCAGGTTGTTTGGTGTTAAATCTTCTTCACTTAGGGTTCCAACCCCCACTCTTAGGAGTTTTAGCTGAATCATTACTTGCAAATGTGCAATTCCCGCCCCTGGAGAACCCTGGTACAAGTGATGCCTCTCTCACACTCACCAGTACTCGGCTGCTCCTTCGGGCGTCTCTGCAGTCTTCTCCCTCTTCCACTTTCTTCCCGGGTAAGCATCGGGAGCTCCAGAGAGCACCTCTTGCTACTGGGAATCCTTGCTGCAGCGGCCCACTGCGCTTGGGAGTCTTCCGTGTTCCCCAGCTCCAACTGGGAACACGCGGCTCAGGTAATTGCTGGGGCTCTGGCCCTTTCATGGCCCGCTCAGATCACAGCGCCACTCTCACCCCCTGGCAACACATGGCGTCCTCTGCGCTGGCCCTGCTCCTCGCCTCGCAGCTGCCACCTTCTCCTTCTCTTCTCTCGGTCTACCATATTATGCACCACTGGCCTTTCAATTGGTCGCAGGTGCAAGTCCTTTGCCTGGATTACTGACAGACATTCGATTTTGAAATGGCCGATGTAGAGAAAAAGCAGATGACACCTCTGCAACCCCCAAGCCCAGAATGTCAATCATGGGGGCTGGGGGACACCCCCGCAACCCCCAAATTCATTAATTTTCACCCAACACCATTTTCAGAGTTCTCCCTTCGTTTTTTTCACTTCTTTTCTTCAGATTCCCCTTTGCCTGACCTCACTTATAGTCATTAATGGGACATGCCTGACCTTCCATAGTTGTCTTCAGCTCTAAGGGAGCCCGGCCAGTCTTTGGCTCTAAGGGAGCCCGGCCAGTCTTTGGCTCTAAGGGAGCCCGACCAGTCTTTGGCTCTAAGGGAGCCCGACCAGTCTTTGCGGCCAGTCTTTGGCTGTAAGGGAGCCCAGCCAGTCTTTGGCTCTAAGGGAGCCCAGCCAGTCTTCGGCTGGTAGGAAGCCCAGCCAGTCTTCGGCTGGTAGGAAGCCCAGCCAGTCTTCGGCTGGTAGGAAGCCCAGCCAGTCTTCTAATGGTAGGAACCCATCTGTAGGAAGCCCAGCCAGTCTTCGGCTGGTAGGAAGCCCAGCCAGTCTTCTGCTGGTAGGAACCCATCTGTAGGAAGCCCAGCCAGTCTTCGGCTGTAGTTACCTTTCTGGCAGAGGCCGGATGCATTGTGTTATTTACAACACATGGACCGACAGTGCAGTAATAACACATTTACTCGTTGCTGGCTAAAGAGTGCACAAAATGGCCGTCCAACTGATCTGTGCAGACTTATATGTGACGCACATGACGCCTCCATGGGTGCGCACCGGCACCCTGCAATATAGTCTTGCCAGCCCAGGTTTGGCCGCAGCTATTTAGGGAGCAAGAAGTGTCATGGAAGTAGATGCCAAGAAGACGTGAAACCAGAGTCCCAGAGCGCAGGTCAGAGGTCAAAGCAAGTCCAGTTGGGCAGCACCATGCAAGAGTGATCCACAGAGTTGGGTTGATCACGGGGGTCGGGGAGGGACGGGACGTTTGCTTCAGGGCGGTTATACTTGTTTGAGTTTTCAGAATGGGGAGGGGGGGGGGGTGGCTTAGGAAGGATCGTTCCTTTTGAACTCTTCTGGTTTGGCTGAGTTTCAGATAAGCCCATCCGGTGTTCAAGAAGTGACCTAGGTTGGCTGTACTCAAGGCTATTGATAATCTCTATAAAGCTGTGATATATCGAGTGTCTGTGGATAGCCGTCCAATCCTGCATCGGTTTCAAGCAGGCATTGATGGGGGATCGGGGTTGGGGGCAGTTTTGCTCCCTTTTGTTCAAAAGAGGAAAATCTTCAGCTGAGCTGCCTGGTTAAGTTGATGAGTAGGGCAACTCTGCAGGTGGTCTTTATCAACTGGTGCGCCATGCCAACTTCATGGTGGCTTGGGGCCCTGTCCCTGAAAGCTCGACTGGTGGGGCAGAGGGTGGCTGGAAGCAAGTGAGCCTAGTGCGATGCTCTCCTCCGGCTGTTTGGTTGGTAGGGCTGACAAGGGTTGCACATTCATGTGGAAACACATGCAAAAGTGCAGTGTGTTTGGTGCAGAGCAGTGTGGGTGCAGGGAGCCATGTGTTATACATGATTAAAAGGGACACAGTCCCTTTAAGAACAGACACAGGGGGAAGCGGGAAGAGGGCGGAAAGGGAGGGGCCAAAAGGAAAAAACAGCAGTTACGTTGTAGGAGTGAAAAAAGGCAGTTCACAGCAGGCAAGGCTCCGTCTCATGATTGCGTGTGAATGCATGAGAGCGAATGAGAGCCTAACACTGGCGACAAGGCCGACGAACCCTCGTGTGTCGGCAGCAGTGGAGGGCTGTGAGCCCAGCAGGTCTGAAGAGCCGTGTGCGCTCTGTAACTGAGCAGTGGCCCGTGTGCCCAGCAATTGTGGTGGGCCTGTGCGCCCTGTGAATGTAGAGGCTTGTGTGCTCTGCGAAGAGGTAGCGGCCCGTGTGCCCGTGACGGAAGTCCCAGTAGCTGCGGAGCTTCCAGAGAAGAGAGGACCGGACCAGCAACTGCGGAGCCGCCCGCGGAGAAAGGAGAAGACGCCCGCGACCGCACTGCAGGCCCAGCTGATCCATCACGCCCGCCAGCGGAGAAAGGAGAAGACGCCCGCAACCGCATTGCAAGCCCAGCTGATCCATCCCGCCCGCCCAGAGGGAACGAGAAGAATCACCCGACCGACGTGGTCACAACAACCCAAGTAAGGAGTTTGGACGGGGGCTGGGAACGCAAGGAGCCACGGCCGAGGGAAGCCCCGTGTCTCCCAGAGTGACAACTGGGAATAAACTGACAGAACCCAGCGTGGTTAACCCTGCGTCTCCCGCCCAGTGACACCGAAAATAAAAAGTGGGAAACCCACGTCTCCCACAACGTGACATTGCAGAGGGTGAAACACAGACCCAACAACAAAGAGAACGTATTACGGGCCTAGCAGGATCAAGCCCTGTGTTTCCCACCCAGTGACATTATAACAAGCAAATAAAAAAAATAGGCGGGAAGCCCAGTGTCTCCCACAACGTGACACGCCAGAGTGAACATATTACGGGCCTAGCTGGATCAAACCCAGTGTCTCCCACCCAGTGACACCAACAAAAAAAAAGGGAAAGTGACACTATTAACAGTGACGCATGCTCCTGAGAATAATGACCCACGTGAACACCACAAAGTAAAGACAAAACGTCACAGCTGACCCACCCCACCAAGCCAGCCAACTCAAGTTCCCAGAAGGAAAAACAACACCCTAACACCTGACAAGCGACCACAGTGTCACGAGAAACAACTACAACCGGCGCCCACGTGCCACCTGAACCACTAAAGCGCACCCAGCGGCGCCACCATGTCGAATCAGGACGCAGCGAACCCCAATGCCCAACCACCAGGGCCACCAGGGACACCCTCCTCTCATGCTAGCTTAATGAGGAGACCCGCCCCCCTTCACACTGAACCCACACCACGATCAGGGTCAGCAATGGGAAGAGTGGGTGGAAGAATTTGAGGACTTCGTAGGTGCCATCGGCACCCAAGAACCACCCAACATACTCAGCATCTTTGCCAATGTCGCAGAGAGAGAAATTAAAAACATCATACGCACGGTCCCCCTGCAGGACCGCACCACGTATGCGAAACTCCTACAAGCAATCAATGAGAAAATTGTCATCTCACCCAATTGCGACTATGAACGATACACTTTTAATCAATGTGGTCAACTCCCCCATGAATCAATAGGAGAATTCGTCATTCGAAAAATAACGAAGTGCGACTTCCCCAACTTTAATGACGACGAAGCCATCAGGCTGCGCATAATTGAAGGATGCGTATCCTCGTTGTTCCGGAAACACCTCCTAAAGAAGCCCCTATCTCTAAAGGAAGTACTGGACTTGGCCAGAGTTTATGAAAGAGTGGGCTTCCAGGCAGCAGCCATTGAAAACCCCAAGAAGGGCGACATTATCGCAGCTGTAAATCCCAATGCCCGATACCCCGCCTCACAAAACAGAACAAACCCAAGATACCCATCTCAACGGACACAAAATGACCGCCAATGCTACCGCTGTGGATTTGAGTACCCACACAGAGGCCAGTGTCCCGCCATCGGGCAACGCTGCCTAAGATGTGGAATGGAAAACCACTTCCAAGTGGTGTGCAGGGAACAACTACCGAATGGAAGTTCAACCCGCCAGCGGCCTGCCAACCGCACAATAGAGACCCACGCGAAACATCGTCCTGCAGATAGAAACGCTCCATCTACCATAAAGGCCTACCAACGCCCGAACACCGTAAAGGCCCTCGAAGGACTCCAGATCGAACCAGACAGGAAAGATCATGAGCTATACGACATCCGTCAATGAGACTTCATGCAAGCGCCAGAACAAGGGGCGACATACATGGGGGAAATCCTGTTTCCCCATGAACAGGACATGGACCCGTACCTCAACTCCCCACCAAGATATCTGGCAAGGGAAAACGAACATACTGAATACCTACAAGATGGCTATGACAGGGAGTACGTCCGCCTCCTCAGTGTTGACATGGAAGACACTTCAGCTCCCAGAGTAACAATTCAAATGGGGGACACCAGAAACAAATTCGTCATCGACACAGGAGCGACGGTAAACGTCATGAACGAAGACCTATACCGGGACATCGCCCTTTCATACCCCCTACGAGAATCCAGGACACACATCTTTCAATGGGGAGCGGCCCTAGCCATGACCTCCAGAGGACAATTCCAATGTGACCTACAACATCATGACCTCACAGTGACTTCCACGATACATGTCATAAAGAGCCCATCCATCGGCCACTGCCTCCTCAGTTACCGAACAGCCAGTGCCCTGGCACATATTGACCTATACTGCGACCAGTCGGAAATCATAGAGGGACACCCATCGACACGTGAATCCATCATGGCGATAATAGACCGACCCCTTATGAAAGGAGACCTCAAAAGCCAATTCCCCAAACTATTTGAAGGGGTGAGGATGCTCAAAAACTCGCCCATCAAGCTACACATCAATGACACCATCACGCCGGTACCACAGCACCCCCGCAAGGTGGGCTTCCACCTTCAGGAACAGGTGTCGAAGGAGATCCAGCTCCTCCTTCTCAACGACATCATAGAAAAAGCAGAAGACTCAACACCATGGGTATCCCCAATAGTTATTCTGCCCAAAGACAATGAACGCCTCCGCATATGTGTCGATATGCGCATCCCGAACACTGCCATCCCGAGGGAGAGGCACCCAGGTCCGAGCCTTGAAGACATGTTAATCAGGCTAAATGAAGCAAGGTTCTTCACAAAACTAGACCTCAACCAGGGCTACCACCAACTCGTCCTGGACCCGGAATCGAGATCCATCACCACCTTTGCAACCCACGACAGACTATTTAGATACAAAAGACTACATTTTGGCATATCATCTGCTGCAGAGATTTTTCAGGAGACAATCAGACGCCCGATAGCATCTGAAATGAACGCACTAAACTGTAGTGATGACATCTTAATCTTTGGGAAAGACCAAGAGCAGCATGACAAAGCCCTAAGAGCTGTTTGCAACATCCTCTAAGAAGCAGGGTTGAAGCTCAATGAATCCAAATGTGACATTAACAAGACCAGCCTCAAATTCTTCGGGCACATATTCTCCAATAAAAGAATCACAGCCAACCCGGACAAGATAAAGGCCATCACTGACCTCCAAGCCCCCACTACTGCTGCAGAACTGCGCTCCTTTCGAGGCATGGCAGGATACTGCACACGCTACCTCCCGAACTATGCCACAATAACTGACCCACTCCGCACCCTCCTAAAGAAGGACCAACCTTTCATCTGGGACGCACCTGGCCAAGAAGCATTCAGGACCATAAAAGAAGGTCTCAACAACAACCGCCAGCTGGCATACTTTCATCCAGAATGGCACACCATCATTACGGTTGATGCCAGTCCAGTAGGACTCGGAGCAATCCTTGCCCAGACCGACGCCACGGACAACACCCACCATGCAGTGGTAGCATACGCCAGCCGCGCCCTATCACACACAGAAAGGGCCCCACTCGCAAGCGGAGAGGGAAAGCCTAGCTGCAGTATGGGCCTGCGAGAAATATCACCACTTTATCATCGGCCGGAAGTTCACTCTAGAAACCCCAAAACCAAGATGCCACCCCGTATAGAGTGATGGGGAATAAGACTACAAGAATACGACTACGCAATTGTTCACAAATCTGGGGGAGACGCCAATCCAGCGGACTACCTGTCCAGACACCCCCTGATGAACAAGGAAGACACCCTGACCCATGAGGCCACTGACTACGTCTCTTACCTGTCCTCAAACGCCATGCCACCAACAATTCAATTGCAACCTTCGAGGAAAGGAGCAAAGCTGACCCAACAATCAGAGCCGCCGTCTCTCTCACCCGCTCTAACAAATGGAGAGAGCACCAGAAAAGAGGTAACGAGGGGGAGGATGCAGACAAGAAGGAACTTGATCGGCTAGCCAAAGTACACGATGAACTCATAGCCACGGACTAAGGGATATTGCTGCGTGGGAAGAGACTAGTAGCTCCGAGAGACCTAAGGAAGACCCTGGTAACACTGGCACATGAAGGCCACAGAGGAATCGACAACACGAAACAAATTCTCAGGAACTACGTCTGGTTTCCATACATGGATGTGATAGTCGAAGACATGCTCATGCACTGCAGACCCTGCCAACTGGCAGCAAAGGGGCCAACCCCAAACCCCCTCCAACTAACCACACTTCCAACAAGGCCCTGGCAAAAAGTTGCGATAGACTTCTATGGACCCCTAGAAGAAGGGGGATACCTGCTAGTGATAATAGATGAATACTCAAGGTTTCCCTTCATCAAGCAAATACCTTCAACATCGTTCACGGAGACAGCACCCATCGTAGACAAACTATTCAGTGAGTGGGGCATCCCCAACGTTGTCAAAACAGACAACAGATCCCCATTCCAAGGACGAGAATTTGCAAGGCTTGCGAGCCACCTAGGATTCCACCACCAGAAGATTACACCACTCTGGCCCCAGGCCAATGGGATGGTGGAACGGTTCATGGCCACCATCAAACTAACCTGACAGAAAGCAGGAGCAGAGCAGACACCTCACCCGCAAGCCATCTGCAGTATGCTCAGAAGCTACCGAAACACTCAACATGACGCAACGGGAAAATTACCAGCCGCACTCATGGTGAGGTACCAACCCCGAACACGCATTCCCCGATGGGAAGACTACTCGCCAGAAGAGGACACAGCCATCAGAGAACGGGAAGCCGAAAAGAAGAGGAAAGCCAAACAGTGGGCCGACAAAAAGAGGAGAGCGAAAGAACACCAACTAGAAATAGGACAAACCGTCCTAGTGCGACAAACTCAGCGCAAGAAAACAGACACACGGTACAGCCCTGAGCCTCGGGTCATCAGAGCCATCAAGGGACCCATGATCACGGCGACTGGAGAACCGGGAGACATCCCCCGAAACTCCTCATTCTTCAAGAGACTATCTTGAAGAACCAGAGGTACAGGAGGCCGCAGAGGAGAGTTCAAGCGAGGAAGAAGAAACAGAGCCCCCGGTGGAAACGACCGGCGAAAGCAGGGAATCCCCAGGGAGACCTCCCAGGACAATAAAGAAACCAGTGAGACTCATCAAACAGATGTAAGTGGGCTTTCGTGTTCAGCACAGGGGAGGTGTTATACATGATTAAAAGGGACACAGTCCCTTTAAGAACATAGACACAGGGGGAAGCGGGAAGGGGGCGGAAAGGGAGGGGCCAAAAGGAAAAAACGGCAGTTACGTTGTAGGAGTGAATAAAGGCAGTTCACAGCAGGCAAGGCTCCGTCTCATGATTGCGTGTGAATGCATGACAGCGAGTGAAAGCCTAACACCATGTATCTTGAGAAAGTGGGTGCCTGTGATTCGGGTGGAGGGACACTCAGTGTAGTGATGAGGGCTGAGAAGTCTTCCACTCGGACACTGACAACGCACTGGTCTAAGAATGTACCCTCCGCCCCCCGCCCCTCAGCTCCCTGGTACTTACACAAGTTGTGTTTGCGCGCAATGTAGCGAAGGATGGCGTTGCTCTGGGTGAGTTTGACGGATCCATCGATAAAATATGGAAGCTACAGAGAAAAAGCAGGACAATCAGTTATAAAAATAAACCGTTCATAGACCACCTCCTTAAAGTGGGGGGGGTGATAAAGAGCACGGGCTTGGGTACAGAGGAGACCATATGCAGTCAATGGGCGTCAGTGACAGCAGATCCAGGACAGCCAAAGAGGTGATGTACAAGGGGACACAAAGAGCCACAGGGTTTGAGTGACTTCTAGGGGCCACTCACTGGCGAGCGGGGCATCCAGACAGGACCAATGCAGGCCACCCCCACCCGACCCCAGACATACAGACCCAGGAACAGGTCACCATTCACGTGTCCGTGGAACCAGACAACATGGCCAGAAGGAACAGTCAAACCTGAGTGGCGTGTGGGTCCCTTCAAGGCCGTCTCCCCACCCCCACCTGCTCCCCACGCACCCCCTGTGCTGCTTACATTTGGAAAGTCCAGTCCCAGGGTCTCCTTCTCCTTAAGCCATTCACTTGGGTCATAGTCTGGAGCTGGAAGAAAACAAGCACAAGTTTCCATATAACCCCAATGTGTGGCCTCTCGCCCTAGCACACCACAGCCTTACTGGCGACAGCAGAAAGTACTGCCACGGGGAGAAAGCAGCACTGCTACACAACACTGGATTGGTCCTCAAGCCCCAAATCTCACCTGAGCACTATACGCACCTGAGTTCAGATGATATGATAGGTTATTTATAACGCGCGCGCTTAATACCCAGAGGTTTCTAAGCGCGGACCCGGAAATCGAACCTGTGGTGTTCTGTGTCGCCTTGCTCCCAAGGCAGGTACGTTGCCACTGAGCTATCCTCGCGAGACAACAGAAGCCCAGCTGTGCCAGTGCAACTAGAATCATCTTGGGCCGACAGATGACCTGTCCCATTGCTGCTGGGAATTTAGTCGCTCACTAGGTTTGGACCTACAAGTCCCAGAATGCAATGGAAAAAAGCAGTACTGGCTCATGCCGTCACACATGACACACGGCACATTGGCAGATATGATCCAGCTCTTGAAGAGGCTGAAAAGGTGTGGTCAACCAGGATTTTAGCCTTTCTACAGCGCCCATCCGTAAGACTAGGCACTATAGGGCCTGAAAACTTCTCATGGTGCAAGACATTAGGGAAGGACAGTTAACCTCTGACATGTCAGGTTCTGTTCATCAGAAAAGTTGTTGGCTGGTGGTGAAGGAGCGCAACACATGGTCAGAAGCGTGGCCTTAGGCTGCAGCCATGTGGAGCTGGTGGTGATTGAGTGACAGGCGGCTGCCAGATGCCATAACCACGGTGCTATGGCGTTGTGGCACTTGTGCCCAGGCTGATTCTTGAAACAAGCACTTTACGACCATTGGCAGAGTTGGTTGCTTGAGAGTGGTGTTTCTGTGGTGGCACTGGGTAATGGCATGCACAGCATTAGACTGATGCATTGAGGCATAGTGTTGCTGGCATCGGCGAGAGATGTGCTGCTGCCAACCGAGTAGCCTTTGGTGTGGTTAGGCGTTGTGCCACGTATAGCACCAACTTCTCAAGATGCGTAGTTTCTAGGCACCCAGCAACACTGGCACCCTGGCAGTGCCATCTCACTTCTTGGTTTCCTCTGCCAGGGCTTTCCCAGCTTGTGTGGCTTTGGCACTGGTCACTTGGTTTAGGTTACACTTTGGCATGTGATATGATACGATAAGTTATTTATACCACGCCTGTACACAAGTGTTTCTAGGCGTGACAAGACAAGGAAGGGGAGACAGAGGGAGGACATACAAACAATCTTACTAGGCCTTGTGTCATTCAGATCGTGCAAGTGCAGGGAAGAAGGAAGAGGAGAAGTGCCAGGGGGAGGGGAAGGGAAAAGTGCAGGTAACTCCATAAGTGCAGTCAGCGGGTGGCACATAGGTCCAGAGAGAAGGGACTGTAGGGTCAGAGATACAGACCCTTAAGTGCTGGGGAGCCCAGAGGCAGTGCAGGGGCAGCGGAACATGCAGGAACCTGGCCCCGAGTTCTGAGGGTGACCAGGTGACCAGGCGCAGAGCAGTCAGGCGCATCAGCAGGGGAGAGGAAGAGAGGAAGAGGAAGTGAAAAGGAAGGTCTTGAGTTGCTTCCACAACCAGAGGTGGTTCGGATCAAGTTTCAGAAAGGCAGGTAGACTGTTCCAGAGGGACGCCCCAGCTGTGGAGATAGATCTGCCCCCAACTCTCTGCTTGGAGAAGCGACTGACCCTCAGAGAATTGGAAGTGGTTTAGCGGAGAGCTCGAGAAGGAAGCTGTTTAGGATGAGAAAGTTGGAGGTAGTGCATCCCAGGCCCCAGAAAGCCTTGTGGACGATGCAAGGGGTCTTAAACTTGATCCTTGCAGCCACAGGGATTCTAGAGCTGGAGAGATATGATCCCTGTGCTTGAGGCTAATGACTAGTCTTGCAGTCCTATTCTGAATAAGTTGTAAAGCTCGAAGACTAGAGACAAGCAGATTTCGAAAGAGGCGGTTGCAATGAGGGCTCTGGAGAGACAGTGAGCGTCTGGGGAAAGTGAGAAAAGACAGAATACCTCTGAGGAGGTGCAGCTGATGGTGTGACTTTTTAGAGACAGAGATGTGAAGAGAGAAGGAGAGGGTGGAGTTGAAGATGACACCAAGGTTCTTGGCCTCACAGGAAGGAGCAGGAAGAGGACCCAGGGTGGGCAGCCAGAGAGAGAGAGGAAAGGAGGGAGCAGGGGTCCAGATGAGGAGGATCTCAGTCTTACTGGCATTAAGGGAGAGATCATTGGCTGCACACCACTCCTGGATAGCAGACAGACAGTCTGGTATGAGATAAGGAGCAAAAGTGGCCGAGGGGAGCCTGAAGGAGAGCTGGGTGTCATCCACATAACACTGAAAGTTAGAGCAGAATTTAGCGTTGCGGTGGGAAAGAGGTGCCAGGTAATGGTTCAAAAGCCAGGGAGAGAGGTTAGACCCCTGGGGAACACCACAGGTAGAGAAAGAGTTCGAGAGAGGAAAGACCCCGGTTGTATCTAGGAGTGCGGGTCAGTGAGAAAGGAGGTGAACCAGGCCAGGGTCTGACCAGTGATACCAAGATTGTCATGGAGGCGATGCCATGTTTTACCATGCCAAAAGCAGAGCATAGATCGAGGAGAATGAGGACAGAAGGAAGATTAGAGTCATAAGTAACACAGTCACCCTCACTTGGCAGCGCACCTTACCTGGCCCCCAGGAATACATCTTGTTTTTATACTGGGTGCCAGTGTATTCCAGCAGCAGACGGATGGAGTGTGCCAGCTGAAAGGAGAGCGGGAGAAGAGTAAAAATAATGCAGTAAAGGGGCTGAACATCATTGCAGGGAGGGGTCCACACTCCATCCAGGACATTCATAGGCTCAAAACCTGCCTCCCGCTGATCCAGTCTTGAATGCCGAGTGCATACTGGAAGCTCAACCCCTCCAAGACCAAATTCCTGCTCCTCACCAACAACACCAAACACCCAGACCTGGCCATCAACCAGGAACCTTAGGGCTTTACCGCCAAGCTCACCTCCAAGTTCCTCGGGTTCCACATTGACAAGAGCATCTCCTTCAAGACACACATAGCTAAGAAAACTCAGACAGCTTGGTATCAGCTCTCCCTCCCGCGGAAAGTCAAGCCCTTCCTCCCTCTGGGCAGCTTTAGATCCACTGTTCAAGCACTGGTCCTATCCCACCTGGATGGGGGGAATGCCCTCCTGGAAGCCCTTCCATCATCCACCCTTGTGCCCCTGAGAAGTGATCTACACGCAGCTGCATCCCTCATCAAGGGTCTACGCAGATCCGGCCACATCCCACCAGCCCTCATCTACCTTCACTGGACCCCACTGCACGCACAAATCACCTTCAAGTCTTGCTGCAGCATCTATAAGGCGGTCGCCCTCAAGTCACCTAGCTACAAAGAGAAACTCAGCATTTCTGTGGACAGTGCACCACCAGAAGCCAGAACATGTGCAGACTTGAAATCTGCCACTGTAAAAAAGAACGGACAAGAAAAAATGCCTTTTCGGCCCACGGCCCAAGGCTATGGACCCTCCTCCCCGCATCAGATTCGCCCCACGCTCCTGCAATTCAGAAAATAACTCCTCATCTCTTCAAGGAATGTGCCCGCCTCAACACCTATGCAATCACATCGCCCCTCCTGATTCCATAAACAACGCCCGCCGCTCCCCACCACCCAGTACAGCTGTATCCCTCCGCTCTGCCCCTCTATATCCTACCCCTGCTGTATATCTGCTCTGTTACCTCTGAAAACCGCTCCGTTATGTACCTGTACTGTTGCATACCTCTAAAGCGTTCCATTGCTTCCCAAAGCCAGGTCCACCCTCAATACATACAATATTAATAATAGTAATACACAGGACACCAAGTGTGACGAACAACTTCCGGGGCGCCAGTGGTCCAGGAATGAATATCGGTTTCTAAACCATCAATCAGCCCCACACCTCTAGTGCACCAGAAGGGATCCGAACAGATTGGAAACACAAGCAAATTATAAGGCATCCTGTCCAATTTTGGTAACATGGACGGAACGGCAGGCTTATCTCCGCAAGGTCGTGGATCGTTGGTTAGTTGCAACACAGCGAAAATACAATTATTACCCAATGATAAAAGGGACTGTCCAATCAAGGTTGTATAACAATATCTACTTTATTGTTTCTACAACAGACAGTTCTACCACAGTACAATTACAACCCACACTGTAAAGGAATGCAGAGGACAGAGAGTTTCAAAGATGGAAAGGGATGCACTCTGGCTACTGAAAGGAGGGTAGTAGGTGTGATTAATAACCACAGCAGTTTAAGGTTACTTTGCTTCAGCACAAAGGGAGCAATGGGTCTTTATATGTCTCCAGGGGCCTTCAGAGAAGGTCCATTGGGACAGAACCACTATGTACCTTGTGCTCTTGATTCCTATTCTTGGTGCTTGACAGTGTAGAGTCGGTATCGTAAATAATCGCAACAGTTGAAGGTTACTTGGCTTCAGCACAAAGGGAGCAATGGGTCTTAAAATGTCACTAGGGGCTTTTGGAGAGGGACCAGGGGGACAGAACCAAAATGTACTTTGTGCTGTAGGTGTTCTTGTTGCTCGACAGGGTTGAGCCAGTTTAACGGCGCTTTGCAGTCTTCTGTGACAGAGTTCAAGACGGGGGACAGCTGCGGGTCTCAGGCAGCAAGACAGTTAGGAGAGCGAAGCTGGATGAACAGCTGCAGGCTGGCCTACACGGCGGCTCTGGGTCAGGAATCATAGCCTCAATGCTGTTCAGCAAGTCTGAAGCACTGGTCGAGACGTCTAAGATGTATTTGCAACTGCAGCTTGACAACGATCAGCGTTGAAGTACAGGTTGAGGGACTCGACTTGCTCAAAAATGTCCTTAAAGGCAGACGTCGGTAGATGCTCATTGATGTACTTGTCCCAGCTTCTTCACTGGGCTTGTGTCGCCCTTTAAGGTGGACAGCCCAAAGCCGAGGAGAGTGTTGCAGGCACCGGCCTTGTCCTTGGTTTGGTTCAGAGATTCTCAGGCACTTCCACTTGTATAGCCTAGCAGGGCACGCTGAGTGCCGGCTGGGTACCGGTGCTGGAGCTGCGGAGGGTCCTCTGGATTCAGTATCTCCCTCTGTTCCCTGGGAGATGTTTAGTGGAGGGATCTTGCTTCCCTCTTGGAGGTCTTCCCTTTCTTCTCTGGCGGACGATGTAAGGCAGACTGTACCTTCAGCCATGGTCCAATGCTGAGTTCTTCTTTCCTGCTTCTGGTGAAGCCTTCAGATGATCTGCCCAAAAGAGGGGCTCAGCACTCCTTTCAAAGCTAAATGGGCCACAGGAATTGGTTAGGCTAAGCTTACCTTAATAAACCGATCCTGTGGTCCCCAACAATCTGTTGTATGCATGAGGTCATAACCAGAGTTCTATGCAATAGAAAAGGAAAAGGGGTGAACACATGCAATACGAAGTGCCAACCATTTCCCGGTCTTTCGGGTTAATTGAGCTCTCTTTGGTTCCTGATTAAAGTGGCAGATCTCCCTTTAAACTGAGACAAGAAAAGACTCTTTGGCTCCTGCAAAACACACTTGTACCTTCTAAATGGGGTCCCCGTGTGGGGTGAACTACTGTAAACACACTATCTCACACATAACAGCTCACTGTCAATGATACTGAAGCAGGAGATGGCTTCAGATTGACACAGTTACATATGAAAGGTTGTTGGGGTTTTCTGTCTCCTTGGTTAGCCTCTGCCATGTGGGCCTGTTTGAATGACCCTCTAATTGGTATGCAAATTGCTGCCACTACCTGCAGAGCATAACAGAAGAGCAGGGTGGATTCATTGAGCCCTTGTTAATCAATCAGGCTAGCCATGGCAGGGGGAACGTTTGGTCCTCCCTCTTCTGGAGCTGCATTGGGTACTCCTGGCTGTCATATCCCAACTAAATATGACAGGGGTGACAGCGCCTGTAGTAGGGTGACCAGATTATTTTTTAAAAAGGGACATGTGAGCGGCATTGAAGTAGGACTACAGTATAAAATGGTAGTCCTACTTCTATCTCGTTGGCCTGTTGCGCGGGTGTGTTCCAGGCACACTCCTCTCATAAGAGGAGAGTGACCAGGGAAGGAGAGCGACCAGGGAAGGGAAGGGGGGGAAATGGAGGCGTGAAACGCCTACATGAGTAGGAAGAGCGTGCCGGGCTCCACATTTCAGAATCGGTTCCCGGCAAAAACTGGGACCGCAGTCACCCCAACATCCAATGCTGGGAAACGCTGGGGACCCAGGGACGGAGGGCGATTTCCCCGGACTGTCCCGAGAAAACCAGGATGTCTGGTCACCCTAGCCTGTAGGCTGTGTCCATGCAGAGTACACGTGTCTATGTGTTTGTCATGCTGTGAGCATGGGAAAATGTGTGTGGATTAGCCCCACACATTTTCTTGAGTTTGGTTTACCACCATTCCATTTAATTAAAAATGTCAAAAAGTCCAGGTGATCTCACACCCACCGTGTGGTTGCTCGATGTACTTACACCAAGGGGCCATGGAACAGTGGGAAGCGTCAGGGCAGGGTGATGCCCACACACAGGACAATGAGGGTCCATGCAACAGGTGGAAGCCATCAGGCAAGGCGGTGCCCACACACAGGACACTGAGGGTCCATGCAACAGGTGGAAGCCATCATGGCGGGGCGTGCCCACACAAAGGACACTGAGGGTCCATGCAACAGGTGGCAGCCATGAAGGCAGGGCGGTGCCCACACACAGAACACCGAGGGTCCATGCAACAGGTGGAAGTCATCAGGGTGGGGTGGTGCCCACACACAGAACACTGAGAGTCCATGCAACAGGTGGAAGTAATCAGGGTGGGGTGGTGCCCACATAGGACATGAGGGGCTATGCAACAGGTGGAAGCCGCCAGGCAGGGTGATGCCCACACACAGGACACCGAGGGTCCATGCTACAGGTGGAAGCAACAGGCGGGGCGGTGCCCACACACAGGACACCGAGGGTCCATGCAACAGGTGGAAACCATCAGGGTGGGGCAGTGCCCACACAGGACACCGGAGGTCTATGCAACAGGTGGAAGCCAACAGGCAGGGTGATGCCCACACATAGAACACTGAGGGTCCATGCAACAGGTGGAAGTCATCAGGGCAGGGCGGTGCCCACATACAGAACACTGAGGGTCCATGCAGCAGGTGGAAGTCATCAGGGTGGGGTGGTGCTCACATACAGAACACTAAGGGTCCATTCAAGAGGTGGAAGACATCAGGCGGGGTGGTGCTCACATACAGAACACTGAGGGTCCATGCAACAGGTGGAAGCCATCAGGCGAGGCGGTGCCCACACACAGGACGAGGGTCCATACTACAGGTGGAAGCAACAGGCGGGGCGGTGCCCACACACAGGACACTGAGGGTCCATGCAACAGGTGGAAGCCATCAGGGTGGGGCAGTGCCCACATAGGACCCCGAGGGTTCATGCAACAGGTTGAAGCATCAGGCGGGGCGGTGCCCACACACAGGACACCGAGGGTCCATGCAACAGGTGGAAGCCATCAGGGCGGGGCGGTGCCCACACAGGACACCGAGGGTCCATGCAACAGGTGGAAGCCATCAGGCGAGGCGGTGCCCACACACAGGACACCGAGGGTCCATGCAACAGGTGGAAGCCATCAGGGCGGGGCGGTGCCCACACAGGACACCGGGGGTCCATGCAACAGGTGGAAGCCACCAGGCAGGGCAGTGCCCACATACAGAACACCGAGGGTCCATGCAACTAGTGGAAGCCACCAGGAAGCGTGGTGCCCACACACAGGACACTGAGGGTCCATGCAACTAGTGGAAGCCACCAGGAAGCGTGGTGCCCACACACAGGACACCGAGGGTCCATGCAACTAGTGGAAGCCACCAGGAAGCGTGGTGCCCACACACAGGACACCGAGGGTCCATGCAACTAGTGGAAGCCACCAGGAAGCGTGGTGCCCACACACAGGACACCAAGGGTCCATGCAACTAGTGGAAGCCACCAGGAAGGGTGGTTCCCACACACAGGCCACCAGGAAGCGTGGTTCCCACACACAGAACACCGGGGGTCCATGCAACTAGTGGAAGCCACCAGGAAGCGTGGTGCCCACACACAGGACACTGAGGGTCCATGCAACTAGTGGAAGCCACCAGGAAGCGTGGTGCCCACACACAGGACACCGAGGGTCCATGCAACTAGTGGAAGCCACCAGGAAGCGTGGTGCCCACACACAGGACACCGAGGGTCCATGCAACTAGTGGAAGCCACCAGGAAGCGTGGTGCCCACACACAGGACACCAAGGGTCCATGCAACTAGTGGAAGCCACCAGGAAGGGTGGTTCCCACACACAGGCCACCAGGAAGCGTGGTTCCCACACACAGAACACTGAGGGTCCATGCAACAGGTGGAAGCCATCAGGCGAGGCGGTGCCCACACACAGGACAACGAGGGTCCATACTACAGGTGGAAGCAACAGGCGGGGCGGTGCCCACACACAGGACACTGAGGGTCCATGCAACAGGTGGAAGCCATCAGGGTGGGGCAGTGCCCACATAGGACCCCGAGGGTTCATGCAACAGGTTGAAGCATCAGGCGGGGCGGTGCCCACACACAGGACACCGAGGGTCCATGCAACAGGTGGAAGCCATCAGGGCGGGGCGGTGCCCACACAGGACACCGGGGGTCCATGCAACAGGTGGAAGCCACCAGGCAGGGCAGTGCCCACATACAGAACACCGAGGGTCCATGCAACTAGTGGAAGCCACCAGGAAGCGTGGTGCCCACACACAGGACACTGAGGGTCCATGCAACTAGTGGAAGCCACCAGGAAGCGTGGTGCCCACACACAGGACACCGAGGGTCCATGCAACTAGTGGAAGCCACCAGGAAGCGTGGTGCCCACACACAGGACACCGAGGGTCCATGCAACTAGTGGAAGCCACCAGGAAGCGTGGTGCCCACACACAGGACACCAAGGGTCCATGCAACTAGTGGAAGCCACCAGGAAGGGTGGTTCCCACACACAGGCCACCAGGAAGCGTGGTTCCCACACACAGAACACCGGGGGTCCATGCAACTAGTGGAAGCCACCAGGAAGCGTGGTGCCCACACACAGGACACTGAGGGTCCATGCAACTAGTGGAAGCCACCAGGAAGCGTGGTGCCCACACACAGGACACCGAGGGTCCATGCAACTAGTGGAAGCCACCAGGAAGCGTGGTGCCCACACACAGGACACCGAGGGTCCATGCAACTAGTGGAAGCCACCAGGAAGCGTGGTGCCCACACACAGGACACCGAGGGTCCATGCAACAGGTGGAAGCCATCAGGGCGGGGCGGTGCCCACACAGGACACCGGGGGTCCATGCAACAGGTGGAAGCCACCAGGCAGGGCAGTGCCCACATACAGAACACCGAGGGTCCATGCAACTAGTGGAAGCCACCAGGAAGCGTGGTGCCCACACACAGGACACTGAGGGTCCATGCAACTAGTGGAAGCCACCAGGAAGCGTGGTGCCCACACACAGGACACCGAGGGTCCATGCAACTAGTGGAAGCCACCAGGAAGCGTGGTGCCCACACACAGGACACCGAGGGTCCATGCAACTAGTGGAAGCCACCAGGAAGCGTGGTGCCCACACACAGGACACCAAGGGTCCATGCAACTAGTGGAAGCCACCAGGAAGGGTGGTTCCCACACACAGGCCACCAGGAAGCGTGGTTCCCACACACAGAACACCGGGGGTCCATGCAACTAGTGGAAGCCACCAGGAAGCGTGGTGCCCACACACAGGACACTGAGGGTCCATGCAACTAGTGGAAGCCACCAGGAAGCGTGGTGCCCACACACAGGACACCGAGGGTCCATGCAACTAGTGGAAGCCACCAGGAAGCGTGGTGCCCACACACAGGACACCGAGGGTCCATGCAACTAGTGGAAGCCACCAGGAAGCGTGGTGCCCACACACAGGACACCAAGGGTCCATGCAACTAGTGGAAGCCACCAGGAAGGGTGGTTCCCACACACAGGCCACCAGGAAGCGTGGTTCCCACACACAGAACACCGGGGGTCCATGCAACTAGTGGAAGCCACCAGGAAGCGTGGTGCCCACACACAGGACACTGAGGGTCCATGCAACTAGTGGAAGCCACCAGGAAGCGTGGTGCCCACACACAGGACACCGAGGGTCCATGCAACTAGTGGAAGCCACCAGGAAGCGTGGTGCCCACACACAGGACACCGAGGGTCCATGCAACTAGTGGAAGCCACCAGGAAGCGTGGTGCCCACACACAGGACACCAAGGGTCCATGCAACTAGTGGAAGCCACCAGGAAGGGTGGTTCCCACACACAGGCCACCAGGAAGCGTGGTTCCCACACACAGAACACTGAGGGTCCATGCAACAGGTGGAAGCCATCAGGCGAGGCGGTGCCCACACAC
Source organism: Ambystoma mexicanum (assembly GCF_040938575.1). NCBI lineage: Eukaryota > Metazoa > Chordata > Amphibia > Caudata > Ambystomatidae > Ambystoma > Ambystoma mexicanum. Next base: position 7,248,244 of record NC_090938.1, read on the forward strand.
AGGACAACGAGGGTCCATACTACAGGTGGAAGCAACAGGCGGGGCGGTGCCCACACACGGGACACTGAGGGTCCATGCAACAGGTGGAAGCCATCAGGGTGGGGCAGTGCCCACATAGGACCCCGAGGGTTCATGCAACAGGTTGAAGCATCAGGCGGGGCGGTGCCCACACACAGGACACCGAGGGTCCATGCAACAGGTGGAAGCCATCAGGGCGGGGCGGTGCCCACACAGGACACCGGGGGTCCATGCAACAGGTGGAAGCCACCAGGCAGGGCAGTGCCCACATACAGAACACCGAGTGTCCATGCAACTAGTGGAAGCCACCAGGAAGCGTGGTGCCCACACACAGGACACTGAGGGTCCATGCAACTAGTGGAAGCCACCAGGAAGCGTGGTGCCCACACACAGGACACCGAGGGTCCATGCAACTAGTGGAAGCCACCAGGAAGCGTGGTGCCCACACACAGGACACCGAGGGTCCATGCAACTAGTGGAAGCCACCAGGAAGCGTGGTGCCCACACACAGGACACCAAGGGTCCATGCAACTAGTGGAAGCCACCAGGAAGGGTGGTTCCCACACACAGGCCACCAGGAAGCGTGGTTCCTACACACAGAACACCGGGGGTCCATGCAACTAGTGGAAGCCACCCGGAAGCGTGGTGCCCACACACAGGACACCGAGGGTCCATGCAACTAGTGGAAGCCACCAGGAAGCGTGGTGCCCACACACAGGACACCGAGGGTCCATGCAACTAGTGGAAGCCACCAGGAAGCGTGGTTCCCACACACAGAACACCGAGGGTCCATGCAACTAGTGGAAGCCACCAGGAAGCGTGGTGCCCACACACAGAACACTGAGGGTCCATGCAACAGGTGGAAGTCATCAGGGCGGGGTGGTGCCCACAGGAAACACACAGATCGTGAAGTGAAGCAGAAGAGGGACGAGCCACAATCCCCCGGTCCTCCTTTGCCACCAGATTGGTCCCCCTTTCGTGACGCGGGCAGGGGAATACACCCGATTTTGGCGAGTAACACCCGCCAAAAGTGTACGAGTTGAGGGATGTGTGCCACACCTACCGTAAACTAAACGCGTTAAACATGTACCCTCGACCCCATGTCACAAGTGACTCACTGGGGGGTACACTAAATAAAAACGTATGGATCACGCCCTCCCACGGTGGCCTCGGAAAGCGTAGTCTAACCCTCACACACGCACCCGCCCATGCACTCCTTGGACACACACCTCGCATGCATGCACACGGCCCCCACCCACCTACCCACCGCACGGCGCTGTGCACTCACCCCGCGGATGTCCCAGTACCCGAGGGTCGCAGCCATGGTGGTGAGGGATGAGTCGAAGGAGAGGAGAAAAACTGCCTGCAAACCTCCCTTATAAACCCTGCGGCGGAGCTCAGCCCCCCTTGGGGGGTGGGGGTGGAAGAGGGGGCGTGGGGAAGTCGAGACACCTGAGCGAGGAGAGGGGGGAGGAGCTGGGCAGTTATTGACCTCTCCCTCCCTCCCACTCCAAGTTCAAGGTCCAGCAGCGGCCCTTCGGAGCCGGGGACCCCCTGGAAAACGATTCAACTAAAAGGAACGTATGTTTAGATGGAGGCTCCTGTCCACTTAAGCGACTGTATGTATATACGCCAGCCCTCCTTTATATATTCACACGGCTCTGCGCACGTTATCCATAAACACATACATACATCAAAGATTTCATTATTAAAGAGATGTCAAAATGTTTCCGAAATGTGGGGTCTGTGCCCCAGAAATCAGGACACGTTGGGCCCCTTCCCTCAATATATACTGACCCCGCCCGAGTTGTATCAATGCCCTGCTGCGTGCGTTCTGTTTCCCCACTTTTACCCCCACTGTGACTGGTCCCACGCTGTATTTCGCTCCATGGTGACCTGCGTGCATTATCATGCATTATTTGCCCAGTGCTTAATTTGTAGAACATAAGTGACACCGGGACAGGCAACTCCCGGCCCACTCTGTGCACCACCCACCACTGCTCCCCACGGTGTCAGCATATTTGGGGTTAAATCTGTAACCCCCAACGCCTCATGCGGGGTGGTGGGTGCCCCCCCCCATAGGTGTGTTTCGCAGATACCACTCAACATAACACAAAATACTATAAGTCAGACACATATTGTAGTGCTTCTTTAAACCCCACCCTGGCTAGCATTTCCCTCTGATTCTATAGGTTTCAAGTGAAACTTGTTGACCATCGAGACGCAGAAAGAAGAGCAAAGATGCTTCCCTCCTGTAGGAAATCCATGAACACATCCAGGAGACATCCTTCCTGAGCTGAAGAAAATCTGGCGCGAGAGGATCTTGGGTAGGTTGGCACCCAGGGCAAGGCGCCCTCTTTGGCACAGGCCTTTTCCATGGCCTTGTCTCTTTGTTGGCGCTGCTGGCTGTGAACTGTCCTGTTGTTGTCAACCCACAGGAAGGCTGCAGACCCCAGCTGGTCCACCCCAAAGAGCCTCCCTCAGGGGCCATGACGATGCCTGCCTTGGCCTGTCCTGGACCGGACAACCCACCACCTACTCCACTAGTCCCGAGGAGTAACCTGAAGAAGGGAGGCCACACAGATGAACAGGTAACGTTCTCGCCGCCATCCTCGCTGCGGTCGCGCGGCTCTCATTCGAAACGTAAACACGAGAGCACGCGCGACCGCCGCGAGAGACTTTATGTTCTCTACACATCTTCCCCCTCAAACAGGGCAAATATATTTTTTAATAATACTTATAACTGTAATGTAAAAACTTAGCAACAATTAAAATTATTCAACAAGTTTGTCTGAACCGGAATACAATAAAAAATTAACAGTAGCACATAGCTTGCGCATGACCTGAGAACCCTCAGTGTCCATCTACATCATGTATTCCTTAAACATGACGTGAGCACTTCAGTGTCAAGTCTCGTAATCCCTCATCCACACCGGCTTAGACCTAGCCCTATGTGAAGAATCTTCTTCGACCTTTGACCTCTGAATGTCATCTTCTCTGACCTTCCCACCTGTCTTTCCCATGTTCTCATCCAGCACCCTTCCTTTCACCTTCTCATTCAATCTCGTATTATCCTCCTCCACCTTCCTCACCTGCTTTTCACCTTCACTCCTTTCCTCATCACCCACCTTCGCCAACCTTCCTTTCGACCATACTTCACCACCTTCCAGAATTACCACGTTACCTTTTACTGCACATATCTTCTTAGGACCCAGAAATCTACTTTCCACACACTTGTTCACTAGTCTAGGGTTTTTGACATACACTTTTTCCCCAACCTTCCATTCACGTTCTTTCACCCTCATCCTGTCATCAAACAGTTCCTTATTTCTTTCCTGACTCAATGCAATAAGTTTCATAATCTGATTCCGGTCAACATTAACCACTTTGGCCATTCCTAGCCATCCTGGACAAAGCCTTGTCCCAGGCTCCCTTCCCTTCATCGAAACAAATGGAGATACTCCCGTCACAGAATGTGGCGTAGTGACATAATTCCATGTCATCATCCTCAATACTTCCCTCCATGGTTGCCTCGACTTCATGGCCAACTGCAGGCCCCCCTTTATGTACCTGTTAACTCTTTCAACAAGTCCATTGGCTTTAGGATTATACAGAGCAGTCCTTGTGTGTTTTATACTGTATCCTGTAAGAAACTTCTTCATCGCTCCCGACACAAATTGTACCCCATTATCCGACACAATTTCAACCGGCACCCCCTTTTTAAGAAATACCTTTTCTAAGAATCCAATCAACTCCCTTGCCGTGACCTCCTTTACAGCTTCCCACTCAAACCATTTGGAATGAAAATCTACTTCGACAAACACAAACTTTAACCCATCTCCCAGACCCGCCACCGGACCCATTATGTCCACTGCTAACTTGCTCCACGGCTGGCCGGTACCACATTTGGTATCATCGGAGCCTCTCTCACCACCCTGCATTTGTCACTCGTTTGGCAAATTATACAATCCTTGACGCACCTTTCTGCACACCTGTCAATTCCCGGCCACCAAAAATTCTGCCTCAATTTCCTTTTCATAGCCGCTTCTCCAGGATGCCCCTGATGAGCCAGCTCAACTAGTACCGACCTAAGGGAATGAGGAGGAACAATGCACCTCCCCCTCCTTAGCCTATCCTCACATAAGTTTAACTCATTTTTTACTTCCCACCAAGTATTGAACTTACCATCCAAACTTTTCCTTTCTGGCCACCCCGTCACCGTCCAACCTTTGACTAACTTGAGGTCATTATCAGAGTTCTCTTCCTTCGCCCATTCCTCACTGTCTCTCGAGCCCTGGTTCTCTCAAGGCTGGACTACTGTAACAGCCTCTATCTTAATCTGCCTGCCTCCACTCTCCGCCCTCTGCAACTTATCCAGAACAGAACTGCGAGACTTGTCCTTGGCCTCAAGCCCAGGGACCGTATCTCTCCAGGACTGAAATCTCTTCACTGGCTCCCAGTGGCTGCGAGGATTAAGTTCAAAACCCTCTGCATTGTCCACAAGGCCTTCTGGGGCCTGGGACCTAAATACCTCCAACTCTCTCTTCCTAAATATCTTCCTTCACGAGCCCTTCGCTCATCCGTCTCCAACTCCCTCATGGTCAGCCGCTTCTCGAAGCAACGAGCTGGGGGTAGATCTCTCTCCGCAGCTGGGGCCTCCCTCTGGAACAGCCTTCCTGCCTCCCTGAAACTTGAGGAGAACCATCTCCGGTTCCGGAAGCACCTCAAAACCTTCCTCTTCGCTTCTGCCTTCTCTCTCCCTCTCCCCTGCTAATCCTGCTTAACTCCCCACTGAATTCAGCACTAAACCTGCATCTGGGCCACTCTCAGCAACCTCGGTCCAGGGCCCAGCCACTCTCCACTTGCACTGCCTCCCCGGCTCCCCCTGCACTGTGGGACTGTCACTGTATCCCTACAGCCCCTTTCCCAGCACTTGCTCTGCACTTACCTCGCACTTGCCACCAGCTGGCCCTTTCTATTTATTATTTATTATTATTTTCTACGCTACTTACCTTGTACTGCACTCCCCCCCCACCTCCTCCCCCCTGCACTTCCTCCTTTCCCCTTACCTCTGCACTTGCGCGATCTGAATGACACCTGGCCTAGTAGGATCGTTTGTCTGTTTTCCCCTTGTTTCCCTCCCTCCCTGCCTCGTCGCGCCTTGAAACACTTGTGTATAGGCGCGTTACAAATACCATATCATATCATATCATATCCTCCTTACTGACCGCACTTTTTACCTCTGCTACCACTAACTCCTCCTCTGTCTCTCTGTCCCACATAGGTTCACCCTTAAGAGGCAGTCTGGAAAGGCAATCTGCCACAACATTCCGCTTTCCTGGTAAATAGCTCACTTCAAAGTTAAAATTTTGGAGTCCTAGACCCCACCTGCTTATTCTTGGAGAACCCATGGCCCACCTGCCACTCTCAAACATCTGAACCATGGGTTTGCGGTCCGATCTGACCACAAATCCTCTTCCCCACAAGAAAAACTTAAAATGATTTACTGCCCAAAACATGGCCAACGTTTCTCTTTCAATGACTGAATATTTGCTCTCTGCCCCTCTCAGCGTCCTAGACGCAAATGCTATTACTCTCTCAGTATTATCCTTGTTGTACTGCACTAACGTCGCACCCAGTCCCAACATGCTCGCATCTACTACCAAAACCGTTTTGTCCTTAGGGTCGAACCTACCTATGGATGGTGCTTCACCCACTGCTTGCTTAATGCACTCAAAGGCCACGTCACACTCCGCCGACCATTCAAACCTCACTCCTTTTTTGAGTAACATTCTGAGGGGCACTGATACTTTGGCAAAATCCTTTACAAACCTATGATAATATTCGGCCAAACCAAGAAATTATTTCACCTGCTCTTTATCTTTTGGTACAGGTGCGCATCTTACTGCTTCTACCAAGTTCTTTTTAGGCCTCACCCCTTGCTCATCTATCTCATGTCCCAGATATTCCACACTATGTACCGCAATCTTACACTTGCTCCTTTTCACCGTCAACCCTGCCTCACTCAATCTGCTTAACACTTGTCTCAACACTTCATCATGTTCTTCAGTAGAACCAGCATATATCAACACATCGTCCTGGAACACAATAATGTTCTTTACTCCACTCAACACCGTCTCCATGACTCTTTGAAATACGGCTGCCGCGGACGCAAGCCCAAATGGCATCCTGCAGTATTTAAATGAACCAAACACTGTGATAAATGCTGTTAGGTGTTGACAATCCTCCTTCAACGGAATCTGATGATATGCTTGTGAGAGGTCAATAACCGAAAATACTTTGGCATTGTTCAGTACTGATAGCTGGTCACCTATTAATGGTAGTGGATGCCTATCTACTAATATGTTTCTGTTCGGATCCCTCAGATCCACACATAACCTAATGTCTCCATTGGCCTTAGCTGCTACTACAACCGGCGATAGCCATTCCGAGCTTTCACTCTTCTCTATTATTCCCCTTTGGAGTAACAACTTCACTTCATCCTTGAGTTTCTCATTCAATCCATGAGGTACTGGTCTCACCCTGTGCACTTTCGGACTGGCCCCTGCCTTTAATTGAATTTCATGTTCAAAACCCTTCAATACTCCTAGTTCTTCCTGAAACACCATGGGATGCTCCTTTTCCCATTTATCCTTCAGTTCAGCCACATCAACTGGTCTCTCCACATTCGCCTGTATTCTAATTCCCAATTTCCACTGTTCTCCCCATCCCAGAAGTGAAGAACCTTCTTGGGTAACGTATATCTCTGTTTCACAGCTCCTCCCTTTGTACTTGATAGAAGCCTGGAACATCCCTATAATTCCAATCTTAACATTTCCATATGCATATGGCTCTATATTGTGCTTCTTCAATTTTGTCACGTCTCCTTGCATGCAACTCAGGAATGTCGCCTTGGACATCAATGTCCATGGTGAGCAACTGTCCACCTTCATTGTCACCACCCTTCCATCGACCATGAATACATCTGTGGGTGAACCTCCCTTGCTTGAAACTTCTGTTACTTCCAATACATGCTTTGTTTGGTTGCTCCTTCCCATTTCTAACTCTTCACTTTGTTCCAACATTCCTCCACCTGCTTCAATGCTCTGCACCATCCCAGATTCCCGACAAACTCTCGCGAAATGCCCTTTCTTTTTGCATTTTAAGCACAAGCTATTTCTGGCTGGGCAAAACATGCTTCTGGAAATATGACGGTTACTACCGCACTTATAGCACTTGATTTCTTTATTGAAGCCAGCCTTGCAAAATCCCTTCACCGCAGCCACTTCTCCTTCCGACTTGTCTCCCTTCATAGTGGTCATATATTTATGGGTCTGTTCCATACTCCTTGCCATGTCTATGGCCGACTCCAGCGATGCATCTCTAGATAGTAACCTCTCTTGTATCTTTATATTGTTTGTGCAACGAACTAATTGGTCCCTTATAAGAGAGTCAGTGAGCAGCCCAAATTCACATGTATGACTAAGAGACCTCAATGCTGCAATGAAGTTCTCCACTGGCTCTTGCGGATCTTGTACTCTTTGAAAGAACTTGTGTCTCTCAAATGTTATATTTTTCTTGGCTTCGAAATGAACTTCCAACTTCTTTTCTGCCATGGAATACTGGTCCACCTCTCCCTGGCCTTGTTGTGGAGGATCTGGTAATCCATCATAAACACTTCTGCCTTCAGTTCCTAGATTATGGAGCAGGATCGCCTCTTTTCTGGCTGCTGCAAACTTATCCCCTCCAATTGAAATCAGGTACGTGTCAAACAGCTTCTTCCACCTATCCCACCTTATAGGTGGAGCACCAGGTTCTGACAGGAACTGTGGTGGAGGTGACATACTAGCCGCAGCCATTTTCTTGTAAATAGTGGCTTATTTACCAAATTCACTCCTTGCGTTACTGTGCCTTTATTTCCAATCCTATTCCCTTTTGTTATACTTATTTCCTACTATTTGCCAGTTTCATGTACTTGCCCTTTTTTGCCACTCTTATATCTGAAGAGCACAGGTTCTCTGTATTTCTGTTTTCCTTTGACACACAGTATTGTGTGAAGTCTGCGCAGTTACTTTACTGCCCTCTGGGAGGCCTTCTTCCTGCAAAACTGCAATGACATAAATGTCCACTAGGGGCGCACAGTTGCCCAGCTTCAATTAACTAGACACACTTCCTTCATAATGTGGCTCTTGTTATCTTTGAGTTCTTCTCGGCTGTACCTCCTCCCTGGCTGTGCCCCCAGCCTCTCCCCTCTCCCTGCTCCTCACCTTCTTATCCTATGAGAGGGGGAGTGGGCGGCACCCACCAAGGGAAACAGCCTTTCCTTGTCTGGCAGCACGAGTGAAAGTGGGGAGGGCGTCCCCCTGCAGCGCCACGCTCCGAGGCGCCGCGGAGACAGTCCCTCTCAGGTCCCCACCTCTCCACAGGGCTCTTCTCGTCTCCGGACCTGCTCTAGCGACGCGTTCCGCTTCCAGGAAGCCGTCGCTGGGCTCCGTGGCAAGCTCCGTGTGCCCCCTCGTCGCCACTTGAAGAAGGGAGGCCACACAGATGAACAGGTAAGTGAGTTTATTTACACGGAGCTTGTCCGTCGCCCTCCTCACTCTGAGCCGCTTCACCTCACGTTCTCGCCGCCATCCTCGCTGCGGTCGCGCGGCTCTCATTCGAAACGTAAACACGAGAGCACGCGCGACCGCCGCGAGAGACTTTATGTTCTCTACATAACCCCTACATCAGAGGTTCCTATGATGGAAACCTAGTCATCAGATCCACACAGGCCCCCAAAGGTAACCTCTCGTCCACTGTGGCCCTACCGAGCCCTGCCTAAACCCTTGTCCCCCCTTCCCACTTCCTACCCTCTTGTACAGCTATCCGCGCCTTCACGCACCCACTCAGCACCCTAGGCGCACTCATCGAGACACGTACCTTATCCCAGAAATCGCCTCGCTATCCAGTCCAGCTGCGCGCTCTAGGCCTGGCACCCACATTGGAGCCCAGCTCAACCCGGAGGGCCAAGTAGGGCACCATCTCGAACTCCACACCTCGAGTGATTCCTATAGCCACCCTATTACTCCCACCGCTAACTTGCATCGTCTCCCCCCGTAGGTCTGCCTGCACCCCCGCCACACTTCTATCATCACTAGTAATGACAGTGTCCTCCTGGCCACCTCACCTCAGCCTGGAGGACACAGCACCCCTCGTCTGCAAACACTGGACCTGGCACTGGATGACAGCAGGCGCTCTGCCCGGCCCCCGCCAGCCTCCATCCAGAGTCCCTCCATCCCGCAAGACCACTCAATGAGGAACTCACCATGCCGAAAGCAGCCTTCCTTTCCACAACCTGTTTCCCACAGAAAGTCCCGTTTAGGAGACCGCAGAATCGCCTCCCTAGAAGTACCCTCCAGGGCACTAGCAGGGCTGTCACAAAATGTGGTGAGGCCCGGGGCAAAAACATTTGGTGAGGCCCCCTATTGATGTTAAACACTGGGCCAGCGGCAGCACCTTCGCAAACAGGGGACTTGAGAAATCTCCCCTTGAGTTTGTGTTGAGGAACCCAAATATGGTTTATTACTACAACTGCAAATCAACTACAGCAAAGATAGATTTCCCTACTGAAGACAGGTTTCATGCCAGACTAACCTTTGTATCATAAACATATACAGGATGGCATGACAGCATGTGGTGCCTGACGCCAGCATTAAGGAGCACCCTGCCCCTGTGTGCGCATTAAAACACACATCATACGCAGTGACAAATGATGTACAGTGGAGGCTGGTAAATCTCGGAACTGAAGAGGCTTACATGTTCGTGCCAATTAGGCAGGATTGGCAGATCACAGTGAGGGTGCTCATACCAAACAAGGGTTGCTTGAGGGGGGTTCTCACTCCCAAGAAAATGTTTGAAACATCGGGTTACACTTATGCATTTTACAGCACTTTCTTTGTAAAATTGGGTAGAAATCCATACAGTTTGCAATTGGTTTTCTATGGAAGCACATGGAAAAACCCAATAGTTGCAAGTCACCAACCGTGCACAGGAACATTTTCCAGTACATTTCATGCCGCCGTTGCACACAACATATGCTAGTATAAAGATATATTCATGCTGGTTGTACCCATGTGTTCCATGCAGGCTGCACCAATATATGCCATTATTACCATGTACGCCGTCCCAGCCTGTAAACATGCCACAGAAAGTATGTCCAGGCTGACCTGTGCAACATGGGTAAAGCAAAACAAGCATTGGCAATGCTAACAGTTTGGGCGTTCATCTAGGCATGGTAAAGGCACTGCTGTATTGGTATTAACTGGCCATTGATGGTAGCAGGTGCAAACTGGTTTGAGTACCTGAGCATCTAACAGCAGTGCCTGGCAAATGCCTAATACTTATGCACAAGCCAAAACTGTTGGCTTTGCCAATGTTTGTTTTTAACAGGACTTCAGTGAATGACACATAGGGTGCAACACCATTCAGCGGATCAGGCTCTAGCCCCCTCCCAGAATCCCCTCCCAGAATCCCCTCCCAGAATCCCCTCCCAGAATGTTGGGTTTTGTTGATTCGACCTGGCTGCATGGGCAGAGCCAGCCCCTGGCTAGGAGGCTCTAGCCCCCTCCCAGAATGTTGGGTTTTGTTGATTCGACCTGGCTGCATGGGCAGAGCCAGCCCCTGGCTAGGAGGCAGAAGCCCCCTCCCAGAATGTTGGGTTTTGTTGATTCGACCTGCCTGCATGGGCAGAGCCAGCCCCTGGCTAGGAGGCTCTAGCCCCCTCCCAGAATGTTGGGTTTTGTTGATTCGACCTGGCTGCATGGGCAGAGCCAGCCCCTGGCTAGGAGGCTCTAGCCCCCTCCCAGAATGTTGGGTTTTGTTGATTCGACCTGGCTGCATGGGCAGAGCCAGCCCCTGGCTAGGAGGCTCTAGCCCCCTCCCAGAATGTTGGGTTTTGTTGATTCGACCTGGCTGCATGGGCAGAGCCAGCCCCTGGCTAGGAGGGCAGAAACCCCCTTTGAGGCAGAAGGCCTCTGTCAATGTGTTGCCATCCCGTAGCTCTCGTAATGGAGCGGCAGCAGCATCCAACATGCAGAGTAGAAACGCCTATCCATGCGATATCAACAGACTCCCTTTGATAAAGCCAAAGTCTTAACTTCTGGCCTCAGCTTTTAGATGGCCCACCCCTCCAGAGATTAGCATAGCATTATGAAAGTAAAGAGCCTTTGAATTGGGGTGAAAGGTACGACTAGTGGCCAAAGGGAAGGTGAAATTTCTATTCAGCTTCCTAGCTGAGCTCAGGGTGTTGGGAGGGAAGTGGGAGATGGGCTGGTTGAAGATGTGTCAGGGCTGGAGGGGGCCCCTTTCTTTGCGATGTTTGTGGGGCACCCCAGGCCTTACAGATTGGAAAAATAGGCCAAGGCACCTGTGGCGTGCTTAAATCAATAATACAGTGAGGTGGTTAAAAGCTGCAGATCATCAATAGGTCTCTGTGTCATAAGATTGCCAACATGGGGGCAGCTACTCGGGGGCCCATTTCAACTGCAACACTGAAAGACCCGGACACCATCCCTCAGTGTGGAGATTGACAGCGCAATGGGTGTATTGGCCCCACATTGGCCCCACTCAATATCCGCTTTCAAAACTGTCATCCAGCCCCTGCGGGGCTGAACAACAGAGCCATGGCCAGACGGAACAGGACACAGACATTAAACGGGGCCTGGGCTTTGCTGTTTGTAAAGGCCCTGAAATTACTAACATAAAACATTTCACTTTTAGCACCTGCATTCATATCCATACATTTTTAGGTAATTGAAATCGTGATGTGGGGTTAGCAGTTGCATGCCGGGGGAGTGATTAAAAGGGAAGTGGTGACATGAGACATCTCATTCTCACAGCAGTCCTTCAGTGTGATGTTTAAGAAATGAGGGCGATAGTTAGCTGCTTGTAACATTGAAGCTTCGTCAGAATAGTCACATTCGAAATGTGGAAAGATGTTAGGTGCCCCCACACAAGTAAGTTTGCCCCTCCCCCACAGACTCTGAAGTTAGCACCCCTTCCAACATTTGAAGTGTTAGTCCCACTCCGTCGCCCCCCAAAATTTCTGCCTGGGTGCACTTATGATGCCATGACCCCACCCCTTAATTAAGTGGACCACGGGTCTGCTAAATTTAGGGGTGAGGGCTGGCGCACACACTCACATACAACACTTTCACCCATGCATTCATCCACCAGTCACACAACTCCTTGCATTCACGCATACATGAAACCAAACACAGCACAACATAAACACCAACATACAAGCACACATTCATGCACATATACATACTCATTTAATTTAAATACACATAAATACTACACATATATACACGTATACATTAAAATAAAAACACTTACCTTACCTCCATGCACCCTTGAAAAACACCCGAGCAGCCACGGGGGACCGGATGGCCCACACTCCGACATGTAGACATGCTGCCTGACAGGAGAGAACGCCTCTCCCATCAGCCAACGTGGTCAGGCTGAGCAACGTGAACTCACTGACTGGCAGGAGAGGAGTCCTCTCTTGTCATTCAGCATGTCCATGTTTTCAGCTGAATGACGGGGGCAGCAGAGCCCACTTCTGAGCCCTGCGGTCTCCCATTATTTTGCTGTTTGTTGCGGAGCCAAACGGCTTCGCAAAAAACAGCAAAATCATTTCAGGGGCAGGGAGCAGACAGCACAGTCCCACGTGTGAATAATGGACACGGGTGGACTGTGCTGCCTTCTATGTAGGAGAGGGGGCCGTGAGGCCCCCTGCAAGTGCGAGGCCCGGGGCAGTTTACCCCTTCTGCCCCCCCCTATGACGGCCCTGGGCACTAGAGCAGCAGGACTCAAAAAACGCCTCCAACCACTCCCCCCATCCCAAGACGAGATCTACCTCCACCACACACACACCAGAGCCCTGTGACCACATAGTAAGACTGCGGCCAAAACGCCACTTCCCTGCCCACCCCCCAGTTCTAAACTGTGCATTCATTAATGCAAGATCTATTCCTGCTGATGCCCTCGACATCCACAACCTGATTACCACCCGTAAGCTTGACCTCCTTGCAACCACTGAGACATGGTTACAAGATGCCACAGGCCCTGCCCTGTCCACGGCTCTCACCCCAGGCTTCACAATCTACCACTGTGACAGACCCAGTGCCAGGGGCGGAGGAGTGGCACACATTGCAAAAGACTCCTTAGCCATTAGAGTATGCAGCTCCACGCATCTCGACTATTGCAACATCCTCTCCACTAAACTCTTCCTCTCAGATTACAACCCCATCACCCTCCACACCATCTACCGCCTCACAGGCCCTGCACCTTCCTTCGAAGAGAACCTCCTAGGCGCTCTGGGTGCCAATATCAAATCCACTTCCAAAATTATTCTTCCAGGAGACTTCACCCTAGGGTACAACGACCCTCTAGACCCTGCTGTCTTATCACTCGCAAGCTCACTGTCCTCCCTAGGCCTTCAACAAACTGTCACCTCCCCGACACACAACAAAGGTCATACCCTTGACTGGATTGCAGACCTCAACTGCCATGTCAATATCTTTACTATTGACCCTTGCCCGTGGTCGGACCACAACATTGTACACTTTACTATGCCTCCCCCATCCCATTCCACACCTACTGCCCTCCCCCTACCCCGACCTTAGCTTGTAGCTCTCAGAATATCACCAAAGAGCATATTGCCCGACTGCTTAACCCTCTACTACAAGCTCCTAACCTTATCACTAACCCCAACACACCGGCTGACCTATACATAAACATCATTGCCCCTCTAAAGCCACGCAAACTCAAAACTTCTGCACACAAGAGCTCCTGCTTCACCCCCGAACTGAGTACACTTCGTTCCGAAAAATGGCTGGCTGAGGCAAACTGGAAAAAAGCTCCCTCAGAAGCCAAGAAACGTTCTCTTGCGTCCCGACAATACAAAAAAGCCATCATCTCCGCAAAAGCCACTACCTACAATGCCCGCATCACTAATGCAAAATCAAACACTTGTGAACTGTTCACCATCCTTCGGGCATTGGAAATCCCCACCAACGCCCCTGAAACCATCCTGAAAGATGGTGCCTGGTGCTCCTGCATCCAGAACACTATGCTCGAAAAAATCCAAACCGCACATTAAAAAATGGATATTAAGCAAGCCCTGCTCAATCTCCCACTCATCAAGAAACCATCACTGGACCCCACAATTCCTACTAACTACCGACCTATAACCACCGTCCCATTCCTCCTAAAAGTCGTAGGCCGAGCTGCTTTGCTGCAAAGCCCAAAATATTTGGAAACTAAAAATATTGTTGGCCTGAGCCAGTCCAGTTTCCGGCCAGGCCATAGGACCAAATCAGCACTACTGTATCTAAAAATCCAGATTGGTGAGATCAGAGACAATGGGAAGCTCCTCCTCTCAGGTGATTCTCTCCAGAACGCCACTACTCTTAACTCCATCTACACTTCTATCCAGGCATGGATGGCAACTCAACGCTTATGTTTAAATGATGACAAAACAGAAATCTTGCTGGTGGGCACCCCATCCATGATCAAGAAACTCGACTCTCAGTACTCCGCCTTTGCTATCGAAGGCACCGTGATACCAATCTCACCTTCTGTGAAAACCCTGTGAGTGTACCTGGATGATACTATGTCCCTCTGTCGGCAAGTAAGAGCCAGACCCTTCCTCTCTCCGGAGAGCTGCCTCTCCGGAGAGCTGCCTCAATATAGCCAGACCCTTCCTCTCTCTGGAGAGCTGCCTCACTATAGCCAGACCCTTCCTCTCTCCGAAGAGCTGCCTCAATATAGCCAGACCCTTCTTCTCTCCGGAGAGCTGCCTCACTATAGCCAGACCCTACCTCTCTCCGGAGAGCTGCCTCACGATAGCCAGACCCTTCCTCTCTCCGGAGAGCTGCCTCACTATAGCCAGACCCTTCCTCTCTCCGGAGAGCTGCCTCACTATAGCCAGACCCTTCCTCTCTCCGGAGAGCTGCCTCACTATAGCCAGACCCTTCCTCTCTCCGGAGAGCTGCCTCACTATAGCCAGACCCTTCCTCTCTCCGGAGAGCTGCCTCACTATAGCCAGACCCTTCCTCTCTCCGGAGAGCTGCCTCACTATAGCCAGACCCTTCCTCTCTCCGGAGTGCTGCCTCACTATGGCCAGACCCTACCTCTCTCCGGAGAGCTGCCTCACTATAGCCAGACCCTTCCTCTCTCCGGAGAGCTGCCTCACTATAGCCAGACCCTTCCTCTCTCCGGAGAGCTGCCTCAGTATAGCCAGACCCTTCCTCTCTCCGGAGAGCTGCCTCACTATAGCCAGACCCTTCCTCTCTCCGGAGAGCTGCCTCACTATAGCCAGGGCCACAATAGGATCAAAACTTGGTTACTGCAATGCCCCGTTTGCAGCCACCTCGGCATATAACATCAAACAGCTGCAGATCATTCAAAGTAATGCACTAAATGCAGCTCTGAATATCCCTAAACCAGAGCATATGACAGCTCAAGAAAACAAGCCCACTGGCTCCCCATCAGCGAGACCCTCTCCATCACCCACAGATGCCTATCCAAAGATGCCCCCTACTTTGCACAGAAACTCCAAAAGGGATATCCTCTAGACCGACGAGAGCTGCCTTCACTCATCGCATTATTCAACCCAAAGTCAAATGAGCCTAAGTGGGAGGCTCCAGCTTTCCTGCCATATCCGCAAAACACTGGAACCTGCTCCCCCCCTCCTTGAGAGATGAGCACTCATAGTGGACCTTTCGCAAATCGCTAAAAACGTTGCTTTTCACCTAACAGCCCGTGCACCAACACAGCCTCAACACTTGGACAATGGCCGCGCTGGCCCCAGACTTTGATTGGCCCATTTCCTAAATGTACTTCTATGTTCTTTGTCTTACATGTAACTCTGCTTGTAACAGCACCTTGATGCCCCGGGCTTAGCAAGCTTTATAAATGTAAAAATAAATAAATAAACACACACAGGGCAGCTCTGCCTCTCACACTCTGCAATGTATTATCCCACCCACCAGACATCAAACAGCAGAACTCCAGACCTCGTCACCCACCACTACTGATAGAGGGAGCTTTCGGAGTGGAGGTTGAGGGATGTCCCTCACTACTCGCACAATGAGGTCTAGCGTAAGATACGAAGTGATGTCTGTAATGATTATCTGAAATATATTTCCATACATTTGTGCACGAGGGACCCCAGCCGGCCCGTAAGACTGGGGTTTTCCCAAACGGCACTTTAAGATGGAATAGCAGCACCCGTGAGATGGATGGGGTTACAGATTCGTACTCAAGCATCAAAATCAATAATGACAACTCAATGGTTTGGCAAAGGGAGTCGTTTAATGACAAGTACAAAAAACGGGGAGTTATGAACATCAGCGGTTGCTCGATCTTCCTTCTCGCTTCAACTCCAACTTCACAAAAATCATATCCTTCATAATAAAAACTCATCATCGCTGACGTGAAACGCTAGAAATGTTGCATGCAATTCTATTGGTTCTAGGAAGGTAACTTTACTATAGGTACTATATCTGTATATGGTAATGGAGAGGGGATTGGATAGACAATGTCAGGTGGGGCAACTAAGCCCTTCCTTCAAAATGGCTACTGTAAACATCACTAAAAGTACAACGTCTCATTGGTTCTACAGACTATAGGATCGTAGATTACTTGATACATTGTGATTGGGGTGATACCACGTCACCATGTACTTTTCCACTTTTCTTACCAGCATGCAGAATGGTCGGCCAGGTGCAGGGTGCCCGTCAGTTCCCCTAGTCTCCCACCAACCAGTACCACCATCCATCACTGACCCACTGGCCATGTGTCAATTTGTTTCTAATTTATAGGCCTCGATGCTGCCTCTCTGTCTGGGAGAACTCGGATATCTGTGTATGGCTCAAGGCTGCGCGTAGGTGTGAAGGCCCCAACTCTTCTTGCTTGGCAGGTCACATGTTTTAGACACCGTGAACTCGTCTCCATCTCCATTTAATTTGCGTATGTGCTTTTAGCTTCCTGTCCACCAAGTGCCTTCTGCTGATTATCTCGACTCCTTTTAACAGGATGCTCTGCTCTTGGCGTCATAAATTGTATCAGCCTGTGTCAGCTAAGATGACCTTAGTTTCTTTGCACAGGCCTCATGCATCTGAGTTTCATTTCTGTTTTTGGCTTTTGATTCCCGTGTTGGAGGGCCTTTGCTCCTGGGGCCTCTAGTAACTTGCAGTTGGTTATGCCCTTTTGCAAAGTGGACATATATGTCATATAAAGTGCTCCTTTGATGTAGATATGTGTATCTGGCGCTGCACTATAAGTTTCTACTAAGCATAGCAAGCCACACGATTTCCTCAGCTTTCTTGCGTTTCCAAGCATATGTACATGTGTGAATTGGTTGCATATCTTCGTCGCTCTTATGGCATAAGCTTCTTATACTTGACATCGTCCTTTTAACTTCAACTCAGGATGTCGCTTATCCATGGTGTTTCGTCTCTTTTTGTCATTCAAAGGTCCCCGTTTTCTTTATCTAAGAGTCAGTCCGAGTTCTTGTGACGTCACCATTCATCTTCTTTTAAGACTTTCTTGGCCTCTTCAGAGACTGTACTCGGACGATCTTCATTCCGTTTTATTTGTTCATATGGTTTCCTCAATGGGTACTTTACTGTCCATGTTTTCTTTGGTGTCGGCACTTCAATAGGTGTTGTTGGTCTGATCGGTACCAGGCAGAGCCCCAATGTGGCTCTCTGCTGGTTTATTTGATCATCGTACATCACGTATCTTGGCGTGAACGTTCCTGGCGCTTCAAACTGGGCACTATGAGTGCGGATCGTGCTTGGGACCTCCTCTACACATTAAAAGGTACATCAATTTGGCTTATAAGGAAAATAGATGAAGGCGTGGTCAGCAGACAGCGGGTGTGGACATAACCCTCTAAGGCTCCCGCAAGCGCCTGACGTGATCCTTTAATTATCCTGCTGGCAGACCACCACAGCTGACTCCATGCAGTGATCCAGAGAGAGGCACTTCTCAGGCGTCTAGAAATCTGTCTTGCGAACAGTAATGTGTCTTGGCTATCCTTCAAATCTCAAAGGGCCCGAGAGGAGAGAAGCATCTACGCAACAACAAGATGGCTGTGACTCGCATTTCCTGAATGAAGAACGCTGCGGGATGGCAGTGGTGTGGCAGACTGGAAGGCAAACCACTCAGTCACTGATGGGGCAGACGAAGCGCTACAGGTGATATGGTGAACGCCACCTTTGTTGGCAGTGAAACATTTTCAGACAGCCCTGGAGTAAAAAATCAGCAATTTTGACAAAGAGCTGAATCTTATAAGGGCAGACATGCATAAAACGGCGTGAAGCAGAAAGCAATTGACCTCAGGGTCATTACTACTGAAGAGGAGGTACAGACACTCAAACAACAGGTTTCTGCATTGCTAAAGACAACCAAGATCCTAGAGGCACGGGCGAAAGATGTGGAGGACCGCTCAAGAAGAAATAACCTGTGCCTAATTGGCCTTCCTGAGAGTGAGTAGGCAGACTCCATATAATTATTCCTGGAAACCTGGCTACAAAATAAGCTGGGCTCAGAAGGACTCTCCAGATGGTTCACAGTGGAGCACCCCATAGAGTCCCTGTGCAGAGATCACCACATGGAGCTAGACGCAGACCGGTGGAGGCCAGGATTTTCAATCACTGAGACCGCAATGAACTCCTGAAGATGGCCAAGCAGAATAGTCCGTTACGAGTTGCCAATGTTTCTGTCCTGATATTCCCAGACTACACAAAATAAGTGCAACAACAGGGACAGATCTTTGATGAAATAAAAAGGGTTTTGCGAGAGAATGGAACACGATACATGCCATTGTCCCCAGCCAGGCTCAAGATCATTCACCGTGACAAACATTGGTTCTCTAACTCTCCGGAAGAAGCATGGGAATTGTGGGAAGCAGAGGGAAGCTGGTCTACTAAACTGTCCACTAAACAGTGAGGAAGCAAGCCACCTAATCAACAGGAATTCAGAGGTCGTGCTGGTTTGGGAACAGGAAAGTGGAAGAGGAACGGGCTGGAGTCCGGGAGAAATACTGTGACGGAGGATTGTACTTTACAGGTGACCGAAGAAAAAAGAGAAGAGGAAGCCAAGATAGAGGGGCCTGTTTGTTGGGGGAACTAATCATGAGCACAAAATACAGTGAATTCTATATCGGAGAGCTTCCCCTGTCTGTCCATGTGCTCTTAACATCACGGCAGAGGAGTGCCTCCAGGAATCGAGGACACATACCCCTGTTCCGTGCACATGCCTGTTGTCTCACGGGTCCATAGCTAAGGTAAGCCCTGCTTGGCTTTGCATTTCTACATTTGAGTGCCCTTTAAACATGGCGGCTGCCATGCTGACACTGCCCGACTCCACCTGCAGTCGATTGGATGTCCACCTAATTTCTACTTCCTGCTATAGGGAGCCAGCAGGCAACGCCAGCCACCTACAAAGGCCATCTACTAAGACCTCCTGCCTCTTCACCTGTCTGGCCCGGTGCAGCAATGGCTGTTGTGCCAGGTGTCCCCTGGCAATCCAAAACAAAATCCACTTTCTCTGAGCCATATGCCCATCGTATCGCTATGTCACTTATGACTCGAAGCCAGACAACCTAAATATCCCCACCGTAACTTGCTTCGATAAGCAATGGCCCTACAACTATAACTATGACCGTATACTTCCTAAAGCTACCAGCACATACAATTCCCCCGGGTTCCCACCCATGCTGCATCCATCATGCGTGCACCAATCCCGGTACGCACCTTGTACCCACATCTACTTGCAGCATTGCAAATCGTGGCTCACAAAGGACCCCTTGTCGTACCCCCTACCCCTACACACTTCAAATCCAGATACTGTTTCTGACTGCCACATCTCGCCAAGCTCCCAAGCTGCTCTAGCTCCCCTGAACTCCTGCTGTGAGGATGCCCTGCACCTCCATCCACAGTCAGGTAAACCACAGCATGGGACCATTGCCTGCGCACTAGCCTTACACTATAGCGCACGCCATTGTCCCGCACCTACCATAGGTGGTGTGACTATCCCACCTTCCTCGATACCTGCATCCTCCTCCCGGCTCTCTGCCGTTCGCACCATACCACCCTCCCTCATATCACGCTTGGCTAGCATCGCACACCTAACTTCCTCTGGAGCACTACTTGAGATATTCTGTTACCCGTTTCTCAGCCTGATACTATTATTGCTTTATTACCCAAACTGCCACCTGAAACATACCGGGTGTGCACCTTGCGACCAACCATCATATTGTTCCCCATTTATGCATTCGCTGTGATCCTGCACACCCACTGCACTTTAATATGGATCCAGTAAGTGGGGCATGACTCAATTTCTTTCCTGCTGACTCCAATCTCAGTATCCTTCACCTCATTGTAATACTCTTGTAACTGTGTAACCTGTTATCATCTTTGCAAATTATGTAGCACTTAACTGTCTTGTAACATATAACCATTTTGTAACTGTAACTAGTGCCAAGATGCCTCTGGGCTTTGTGCGCTACTATACATGCAAAAACAAATAGATTAAGACGTTCTGGGACATGATTCCTGTGAAACAAAAGAGTGACCGCAGGAGGAGCTATGTTGTTGAGCACAGGTGACAGTGGAAGAACTGGAGAAGCATCATGTGACGCGAAATCACTGCTCACTTCACCTTATACTAGCGCTCGGATGCCAAGCCCCACATGCAGAGATGGGAGCCATATACTCCCTTCGGTTGGGGGACAGGCAACTGTCGAGTGCCAAGGCTACAAGTATTGAGCCGGGGGTTCCCTCATGTTAAGGGTTATGTACCAAGTTGTCTGTTTTGGTTGGGAGTTGGAGGAGTTGTGGGGGAGTAGGCGTTGAGGGAGGGGTGGGGAGTTTACAGGAGGCAAATCCGGCTTCTTAAGAGATCCCGAGACCTGACTTTTGTGATATGGAATATAAATCGGAGGTGGAGGTGGGACTTGCTAACAGTACCACAGGGCTTCTCACAATACCGATTTGCTCCTACCTGAAAGGCAAAAAACCTCGGGGTCATCTTCGACTCCACACTCTCCTTCTCTCCTCACATTTCTGATGTTTCTAAGAAGTCACACTACCAGCTGCACCTCCTCAGAGGTATCCTTCCTTTCCTCTCCTTCCCCCAGAAGCTCACTGTCTCCAGAACCCTGGTTCTCTCGAAGCTGGACTACTGTAACAGCCTCTATCTAAATCTGCCTGCCTCTACTCTCCGCCCTCTGCAACTCATCCAGAACAGGACTGCGAGACTTGTCCTTGGCCTCAAGCCCAGGGACCGTATCTCTCCAGGACTGAAATCGCTACACTGGCTCCCTGTGGCTGCGAGGATTAAGTTCAAAACCCTCTGCAATGTCCACAAGGCCTTCTGGGGCCTGGGGCCAAATTACCTTCAACTCTCCCTTACTAAATATCTTCCTTCTCGAGCACTTCGCTCTTCCGCCTCCAACTCTCTCAGGGTCAGCCGCTTCTCCAAGCAACGAGTTAGGGGGAGATCTCTCTCCGCAGCAGGGGCTACCCCCTGGAACAGCCTTCCTGCCTCCCTGAAACTTGAGGAGAACCATCTCCGGTTCCAGAAGTACCTCAAAACCTTCCTCTTTGCTTCTGCTTTCTCTCTTCCTCTCCCCTGCTAAATCACTGAAACTATACTGAATCAGCAACTGGGCCACTCACCAAACTCGGTCCTTGGCCCAGCCACTCTCCCCTGCACTGCCTTCCTGGCAACCCCTGCACTGCGGGACTGTCTCTGTATCCCTACAGCCCCCCTTCCCAGCACTTGTCTGCACTTATCTTGCACTGGCCACCAGCTGGCCCTTATTATTTATCTTGTTCATTACTAACCCTGTACTGCACTTTCCCCTCTCCCTTTCCCCCTTGCACTTTTCCCGTCCCCCCTACCCATGCACTTGCGCGATCTGAATGACACCTGGCCTAGTAGGATCGCTGTCTGTCTCCCCTTGCTCCCCCCTCTCTGCCTTGTCGCGCCTTGAAACACTTGTGTATAGGCGCATTACAAATGCTATATCATATCATATCAATATTAACATGGAACCTACGAGCAATGGGACCAGCTAACAAAGGGACATTCTGGGATGCTTGAAAAGATGGGGAGTCCAAATAGTGTTCCTCCTGGAGACGCATCTCACCATCTCACCACAACCGGACTCGGGAAGGTGAAGTCGAATTGGGGAAGAGAAGTACATCGCACCACCTTCTCTTCCTACTCACTGGGGTCTTAATGTGCAAAGACAAAGGGGTCCCCTTGCAGATTACCAAAATCATTCGAGATGAGGAGGGAAAGACACTTGTCCTTCTGGGGATTCAGGATGGGAAGTAAATATGTCACTTCATTTGCCCCTAATGTTAAACCATATTCGCATTATATCATCTGGTTATGAACATTGGCCTAAGCACATTCACATTGTACAGAAAACCGCGTTTAAAATGCTCCGATTAGAATTGACTTTGCCGCCATCTTAGAACCATCCGCCATTTTGATTCTAACTCTTGCTCTGTGTCCTAAAATGGTAGACTGTGTTTTCAGCTACAGCTGTGCAAAGTGAACTTTGAGCTATGTCAACATTAAGGCTGCCGAGAGCGGAATGTTTGTTCTGTGCTAAGAAACCTTGTGACTAGAATGAACTGCAATCTAAGGGTTGTCTATGCCCACAGCCTCATCCTCATTCAAACAATGGAACACAATGTGAGACAACTAGAATCATGTGCTTTGGATGAGACATATTGTGTTCATTCTTGAAACTAGACTTACCTTAAGGTCGAGAACTAACATCGCCATTGAATTTTCATGGACAAGCAAATATGTTAAATGTGTTAAACAATATTGTCATATTTGTCATATGAACTGAGCATGAACCCTTGTATGTAACTTATTAGTGTGGAGAAGGGCTGGACAATGACTGGGCTGGGGTATAAAAGAACAAGTATTGGGATGTCCAGCTCTCTCTCCTCTCACAGTGTTTGCTGGTACACACTGAGAGGTGCTGAGAGCCAGATAGCTATCTGATTTTGCTTTGAAACTGTACAAAAATAAAGGTACTTGTATCTTTTGACCCATGATTGGTGTATTTCATTTTGTGGTACTAAGCCTCGATATTTCTTTGGTCTTTCACTAACATTGACAACACAAATATTTTCCACTGGTAGTTCAAATGATAAGGGGCAAAGACACTAGAAGGTGATATGGGGAGGGGATTTCAAATGCTTGCTTGATCCACATCTAGACAGGTCAGACTACAAGGCGAACTATACAACGTTTGCCTAAAAATCCTTGAACCGAAGTATATTGAATCTCGATTTAGTTGATTTGTGGTGAGAGCAAAAGGGGGAAGAGAGAGCATTCTCTTTCTATTCACATCCGCATAACACATATTCTTGCATCGATTACATACCAGTGGGCAGCAATTAGTTTCTAAATTTTAAGGAGGTCAACTATTTGGGGAAAATTATGATTTGGGGGAGGATGAAGGGGGCGATACCCAGCTGAAAACTAAGAGTGGAGCGGTAAAAGGATGAGATCTATATGAGAGGGATCCATCAAGCTGTATAAGACTACTTTGGATTTGATGACGAGTTGGTGGAAGATTATGGAATAATCGGGGAGGCGTTTGAGGTAACTATTACGGGGGAGTGCTGGTGGGATTCATTCTATGCTTCAAGCTACTTTAAAGGGGTGAAGAAACAAATAATGATGTGGGAAGGTGAAATGGTGAAAGGGATCTAATGTATGGCTGAACGTCTACGAGAACACGTCCTCTGACAACAGGCCCAAGAGCACATGAGGAAACAGGAGGAAGCATGATTATGCCCACTATACAGCAAAGGTTCATGGGGAGGGAGATAAGGCCGGTCACCTCCTGACTTGGCTTCTCAGAAGGGAGGAACCACGGGTGCCATAACCCAGATCATATCAGAGGGAGGTGACCTGCTCACGACATAATGATTATTACGTTAACTTATATAAAAGCAGGGGTCCACTGACCACCGATGATATGACTGAGGTGCTGAGGCAGGGCTTGCTACCAAAGCTGAGTGAAGCAGCCGCAACGCCTGTGGAGGAATCAGTGATGGAGGGGGAGATTAGAATAGTGATCGATTCCCTTAGGAATGGGAAAACACTGGACGTTAAGGCAACTCTATGATTCCGCTTTTCAGAAGGGGAACCTTTCAGTGTCTATGAAGGAGGTGTAAGGAACTCATGGTGGCAACACTAAAGACAGACACATGAGATCACAGTGCAAGGGTGTTAATTAAACTGTAAATGCAGTGTGGAAAAACACCTAATCTAAACCTAAATCTAAGATGGGGGCAAGCTACGACCATCAAATGAAAAAAAGGCAGTCCTCATGGCGTCTTGTCAAAGTAAAAAGGCCTATGCTAAAAAAATAAGATTGCCAAATCCTTACAACTAATTACAGAAAGAATGTGGGATAGGGTTTTCAATTAAGAAAGAAGCGTTCACAAATAATAAGTCAGGATGTGATTGCCAGGGGTCTCCCTTGCCCAGGTTCTGAGCACAGGACAAAGTGGATCTCTTGAGCAAAGCACACACTTGAGCATTCCCAGCACGAGCCGAAAGTTCTGTATCAGCTATCAGGATCTTTGATGGTTAAGTCTCTTTCCAATAAAAAGTGTCTTGCCTTCGAGGCCTGATGTATCCAACAAACATACACTAAGTTCGGTTCCACATATACCTTGGGTGATGGCTTCACCGCTGGGTCTCCTTCTTCCGGACGTAGACCCTTCACAAAATTGTATTCAACAAATCGACTGAACAGTTCCTTTTTCAATGAAGTTTGGATGATAACTTTCCACCCCTGGATCTGCCCTCTTTCGGGCTCAGACCCCTTTCAAATGTTTTCCTCTCTCCTTCGGGTTCACTCTGGCTTTTCTCACTTTCACAAATCTTAAAGTATTTTCAAAGAGAGCATCGGGCTTCACACCTTTTGTTGGCTTCCCTCTGCCGGGTTTACTCCTGCCAACTTTTACAACACACTGTTCCCACGCTCATTTTCCCAAGCAGGTCTCATTTCTCTAAGCTTCGCAATCATCGGTCGGTCAAAGACATTCGATGGTACAGAGGATTTTACAAGACCCCTGTATGACCACTTTGACCTCTTCTCGCCTTTTCCCAAGGCCTTCTGGTTACGGTAGTTTCTACCATCGGCCCAGAGTTTCCTGCCTGAGCACCCACGTGGCGCCGGACTCCTCTATTGCTGGTTTCCCCCCCTCTTTCATGAATAGTATCTTTTAGTTTTTCAAAGTTCAAATTAGTTGTTGGCTATTTTTTGTTGAACATAGTTCGGTTTCTTATCAACACTCCCCTCGACTCACCGGCTGTGATGAGCTGCTTGCCTTTCTTTCTATTCGAGTCAAGATTGGTACCATGGAGTCCAGCGTCATTCCCCAGCTTGTTTATCAGTGGAGGAGGGTCTTATGTAGCGTAGAATTCTGCTGCAAAACACGCTGGCTATTGTTTGCAAACTTATGATTCCTTCTGCAGAGGTTTCATGGGCCTTGGTCGGAAAGGGCAAGGTTTTCTCTCTCCTTGTCGCTGTTTTGGTTTGTGCTGTCTTTCTCCGGGAAAGGGCCGCCAGGTGTGTGTGATTCTGGCCAATTGCCTGACTTTGCCTGACCCTTGTATTGGGACATGTCAATTAAACGGCTCTGGTGTTAGTCTGTTGTCTTTCGTGAGGTACGAAAATGTTTCTGCTGGGGAAGGGGGGGGGGCAGAGGTTTGGAATATCCTACGTGGTCGGATGGGAAAAAGATGTTGAAAGAAGGGGAATACCACGTCTCCACCATCGGTGCCCCACACCCACTCCCCAAGGACCCTCATCCAGGTAATCCTCCCTCACTGGTCCACCCCCAGGAACAGGATCCAATAGCGATGGCTGTCTCCTGGCCACCTGGATTACAGATCCCTGGGTACCAGCCAGGGACACACCTTCAGGTTTCTCACATGATGTGTTTGTGCGACTGTTGAAAAAATATATGTAGTTGCTTATAGTAGTCTTGGAACATCCCGTCTGGAATACCTTATCGGGCTGTGTCGCACCGGCCAATTGACAACATTCTAAGAGTGCTTATTAGCTCCTCGGCTGGATAACAAATCGTGCACCGACAGTTAAATCAGATAGTCTCCGGCAGCATTGTATATTGGGAGGGTGGTTAACTGTGCCAGGATGCCTGGCAAAGCTGCTAAGAAAAGTTACAACTTACGCAGTTCTAAGAAGCGCGCTCAGGCAGAGAACAACAAAGTGTGTGATGCAAGGGTGCACAATGGGCTACTGCATCACACAGTGGATCCAGTGGTGGAGGATAACTCAAGCAAGCCTACAATGGGTAAAATACAGAGTTATTTTAAGGGAGTGGCAGATAGAGCTTGTGCCACGTCTACAACAAAGGATCAAAACAAATCTGAGAGTAGCTCTGCTACACCGTTCCTCAACTTCTGCCACTCTCTACAAGCTGAAGTACAACACTATGCCATGACGAGCACTCAGTCGGCTGTACCAGCTTAGGAGCTAGCTTTGGTGGATACTCCCTGGCCTTCTCCTCCTACACAGAGACTGCTGAGCTGCCTTCAGCTGATGGGGTGAACCAGGAAGAAAACTAAACTCTAGAACAAGAAGTGTGGACGCCGACTCTGGTCACAACCCGGCTCATAATATAGTTATCAACTTTGCATTCCAAACATTTTGCTAAAGTTGTGAACGCACTAGAAAAGAAACTTGGTACCAGCCCGAGGGCGCTGAGTCGCCTCAATTATGAAAAGCTTGACCCGGCTCCACTAGGGTGTACCCCAGATACAGAAAATCTCCCAGATCAGGATGCAGTGGAGTCAACTAGTGCATCCTCATGGGATCCAAGATGACAACCCAAGTCACGACGAGCCTTGTACGACTCATCATTGATAAGAAAAGAACGCTGTAGGCTAAATAAGGCTAAGGGTCTGATGTACAAACGCGTTAGTGAATGGGGAATCAGGCCCTAAGAAATGTAACATGAATGAGAGCCACGAAAACATCGGCAGTGCCCCCTTGCAGTAGGAACATGCATGCAAGAAAGCAAGTTGACGCTCAGAGAGGGTAAAGAATAGAGCTGGGAGCTTGACTAGCTGCTTTTTTATTTTGTATTTTTATTTATTGTACTTATTTAAGGTACACAGCTGAATTTCATGAATTTGTAGCCATTACTTCCCTTTCACGAACAAGTAAAACGAAAATTAATTCATGGAATAAAATTCATACAATAAAACCATAACCATTCTAATCATACAATTAAGGACAATATAAAACATTTACCAAAAAATAAAAAGAATTCCATTACTCTTCTTATCATAAATGTAATCGTATTGAAAAACTACTACTGCTAACGTCAGGGATACTTGAGGCCCACTGACTAAAATCCATTACCACTTATTCAGAGTTAACATTCTGTACCTGCGTATAGAGTTATCAAGATCCAGCTAGCGTTAAATAATCAATTAATATAAGACGTATAGTTGCTTATTGCAAAAACGACATTCTTGGACAGCTCGAGGTAGCTTTCTCCGAATGCCCACTACCTGTCTTGTCCTCAAAAAATTCAAATGCATCCTTAAGAACATATTTCTAAAATTACAGTTCAGACATTTTTCCAGATATGTAAGATTTTGCCTGACTTTCAAAATTCTCAAAAACCTTATATTCTGTGCGTATTAATTGAGTCCTCTGCCAACCACTATCCCCCAACTTAGTCTTCTTTTTTGTTGGATTTCTTAACAATAAGTCATGGATAATATCAGCCTCTTGCAGAATCTTCCCACACTCAATTTCATCTGGGTTATTTTCCAAAATAGATTTTCATCTAAAAGAACAGAGAACCAGGATCCGCAGTCAAAATCTTCCTAAGTAAAGACAGTTTCTTCCATTGCACCATAGCCATCAGCGAAAAGCAGTCCCAGCCCCAAATGTAAAACCGCTATCGGAAAGCTCGTAGGGAGGGACAGCACCCTTTTCCAAACTATACGCTCTAGATATTGCCAATTTATTTCATTTTGGTAAAATAGAGCATCCGCTCCATCAGTTATAATCGGGATCGCTTTTTTTGTTTATAATATAGTATCACGGGGCATAAAGAAAAATGACCAAATGTTCTCAAAATAATGTGATCTTGGGCTGCCAAAGTTGTGCTTTAAAAATTAGTTTTAGTGAGTTGGGCTTGTTTCGCTTTTCGATGTTATAAGAAAAACCTAAATAACAGGATTCTTTCACTAAAACCAGTGGTATTCAAATACCATTTCTTTCTTTCCTCTTTGCGGATTACTCTTCATCAAGTTTGATTTGGGAATGTTAATTTGTAATGCATTTCTTTTCGCATAGTTCTCTAATGCAGACAACTGTCTTTGGAGACCAATCTCTGGTCAAGCAAGACCAAATCACCTGGGTACAATAACCACTGGATGTGGTTTGTACCTATTCTAAGCGGAAATGCTCGAATCTTTCCCAAATAAGTATATACATCAGAAATAAATAAATTAAATGAAAGAGTAAGTGGGCAACCCCGTTTTAAACCTCAATTTTTGGGGATGCTAACCGATAATTCAGCCTTCACACACAGCCGCATTTTCACAAATGTCTGACTATAAAGAGCTATCATCAATTACACCAAATATAAAGGACAACCCCATCCAATAAACTTGGCTCAAAAAAGACTCCTATGAACGCCATAAAATGCGAGTTTAAAATCTATGAAGGCTAGCTACAACGGAATGCTCCATTAAAGTGCTTGTGCTTTAAAATAAGATAAAATAAAACCATTTAAAGGGGTCTCGATAACTTTTACAAAACCTGTTTGATTTATGTCAGAGATTCCTGACAATTTTACCAAACCTTTCAATTTTGATAACAATAGGCTCCCCAAAAAAATTCACGGTGGAGCCAAAAGTGCAATCGGGGGCGATAACTATCATTGTGCTTAAAAAGTCTCCAAACTACATTCATTTTTTATTGGTCGATGCCGATATCATGTTTTCTGCATCCCTTTAGTGTTTTATCCATCTATGTCCCCTTAACCAGTTTTCTTTTTAGTGTTTACATTATTACGGATATTTCTGTATCCCAACAGTCCCCCACCAGCACTTATGTCTGCACTCAACTTGCACTTGCCACCAGCGGCCGCTTTTTATTATCTTATTTATTCTACTATCCCAGGTACTGCACTTCCCCCACGCACTTTTCCCTTTCCCCCTTCTCTTGCACTTGCGCGATCTGAATGACACCTGGCCTACTAAGATCGTTGTCTGTCCTCCCTTTGTTCCCCCCCTTTGCTTCGTCGCGCCTTGAAACACTTGTGTATAGGCGCGTTATAAATGCCATATCATATCATATCATATCAGACAGTTGTGTAACCTAAAGCTGAAAGTATTCTTGTTCATCTGCGCCCTGATACCTTCCGGTCTGGTGCGCATTACAAATAATAAAACAAAGAAATAAACAAGGTCATTATTGGTAATTCCATCTAGCACACCAGACGCTTCAAGGTGCTAGAGAACATTTGTCTTGTATTATGGGAAGCACGTAGAGGGTTTGAGTCAAATCATAAATGAGTCCTTTTGGATGCGATGTGTATCAGGTTGTGGCCCATCTCTGGTTCTGTATCTTACATGTGTGACGTGCCATCGCCACACTAGAAGATGAAGCTGCACAAAGGCCACATGATGCTGCAGTGCTTCTGATGAAGCCTTATGAGTTGCTGTATGTTATTAGAGTAAAAACGAGGGGACTTGCAACAAATATATGGTTGTACGATAAGTTTTGGGCTTGGGGGCTTAATGTTAGGATTTTAGGTTTGAGGCGGTAGGATAATAGAAATCAGGAAAAGCAAGAAATCTTTCTATGGGAACCGAATCCAAAATGCCCGCAAACCAAGTAAGGAACTACATAAAATCATAGCAGAATTCAAATCCCCCTCATGCTCGTGCCTGACCATCCCAAGCTCCCAAGCCTTATGCGACTCTCTCTGGCTCCACTTCTACAATGCCGCCAACGAAAGACACAGCGCCATCATTGCTGAACTAAAAATCCTACTGCCACCGCCCACTCGTCCGCAGCCCCCCACCCAAACCCCCCACAATCACAATCTTCTTTTCACTCTTTCTCCCCATCACACACCAAGAATTCCTCTCGCTTGTTGCAGTCAGCTGCCCATCCGGCTCCCTGGAAGACCCGTGCCCACCCTCAATGCGCCAAAAAATACTCACCTCCATCTGTGCAGGTAACATCGCACGCACAATTCTTAATCACTCACTCACACCAGGATCCTTCCCAAAAGCCCTAAAAACATCCTACACCAAATCCATTGTCAAAAAACCAACTCTTGACCGACTCCTCACCCAAAACTACCGTCCTATCTCCAATACGCGTTTCATCACCAAACTGATGGACCGCACGACATGCAAACAGCTTGGCCAATTTGCCAAAGCCAACAACCTCCTAGACCCACAACAATCAGGCATCAGACCACTAAGAGGAACAGAATCCTCCCTAGGCTTTAAGTGGGCTGACCTAAAAAGAACAGCCGACGCAGACAGCTGCGCGGTTCTCATCCTGCTAGATCTTTCCGCAGCCTTCGATACCATTGATCACTTGATTCTATTAGACTACAAACACTAGGAATCACAAGCACAGCCCTTTCGTGGAACTCCTCCTTTATCTCTAACTGGTGGACCAGTTCACAGCCATATCATGTCCAGTTTGTAAAGGTGTCCCCCAAGGAGCGTCCACGTCACCGCTCATTTTCAATTTCTACATACAACCCATTCCCGCAATCCTCCGCTCGTACAACCTTACATGCTACAATAATGCAGACGATGCCCAGATCATCCAGCAGCCCGAGCAGTCACCGTGCCTCTCTGATATTGATCACTGGATGTCGACCAACCACATCATCCTCAACTCTGGGAAAACCGAAATCCTAGTCTGCGGTAAAACATCACTCATCCCCCAACCAATCCCATGGCCCAAATCACTAGGACAAGCGCCTGCACCCTCTGACATGGTAAAAAACCTTGGATGCAAATTTCACTCAGATTTATCCCTCTCCCAACACACTACCAGCGTATCCAAAACCTGTTTCTTCCACCTACGTATCCTCAGGCAGATTTCCCCCTAACTCACCTATCCCGATCATTTCTCTGCCATCAACTCCATCATCCTTTCCCACCTAGACTACGCAAAGTGCCTCTACCTAGGAGCCACAGAATCCCAATTAAGGAAACTCCAAAGAATCCAACATGCGGCAGCATGCCTGCTCATTAACCTGCCCGCCAGAGAACACATTAGGCCTACCCTGAGAGTCCTTCACTGGCTACCTATTGCTGGACGCATCACCTTCAAAGCCATGTGCATCACCCATCGCGCAGTCCACAACACCGGCCCTGAATTCCTCAGAGACAAAATTGTGCCCTACCATCCTTCCAGGAACCTCAGATTTCACACTGCGTTTCGCCTAGTGATCGCACCACATAGCTCCATTAGACTTGGCAGATCCTCCCTCTCCGTCCAAGCGCCAATCATCTGGAATTTGCTTCCCTGACACATTCGCAACACGGAAAACCACCTGAAATTCTGGAAGGCCCTTAAAACCTGGCTCTTCCCAATGCTCTCCTGATCCACTGCACCCCGTGAATGCACCGGTAATAAACGCCCCTGCAGCAAGCACAACTCAGGGGCCGGCAGCTCTCGCAGCGGTTTCTCCTGTCACACCACCACATATTGCTCAGCAACACTCCCAGCCGACTGGTACTCCAGGTAAGCCAGCAGCTTGTGCTGTGGCACACCTGATCCACCATCAACCCACCCACAACAACACTCCCACCGGACAAGCACTCTGGGTAAGCCAGTAGCTTTTGTTGTGCCACATTTGCAACACTCACAACATTCTCACCGTGCTTCCGCCATCCAGGCCACATGAGAGATGACTAACAATGAAATAAGTAACCCAGGGTAGAACTCGCCCATCGCTAAGTAATTCACTGCCACTCGTAGCCTGCATCACTCACTCAGGGAAGCTCTCAACGCTAGCAATCGCCCACTATTAAGGTATCCCCAAATCTTGGTGCAACAAACCTTCAATTTCTGTTACACTACGGAAACCTACTGTAATATAGGCTGAAACCTACGGCACTGTGAAGCCTAGGCACTCCCCCATACCCCCTCCACCATGCAGGATTCTCGAATCTTGGTGTAGCCTCCTCCCCAGTTTTTTATATGATGAGACCTACTGCATTTTGAGACCTAGGCTTCTTGCACACTATACAGGATTCTCAAATATAGGTGCAGCCTCCCTCGTTGTTTACTGTAAGATCAATCCTGCTGCGTTGTTATACCTGGGCCTCTCTCCCACTGTACAGGATTCTCAGATCTAGGCGTAGCCTCTGTCTTTGTTTACCATATGCCTAAACCTACTGCACTGTGAAACCTAGGCCTTTCTCCCACTATACAGGATTCTTAAATTTAGGCGCAGCCTCCATCTTTGTTTAATGTATTTGGACATCTGCTACATGACGAAAGCTAAGCCTATTGGTATAGGACCCTCAATGCTAGACCTGGACTTATATTGCCCCAGCCGAGCAATCTCGCAGCTCACGGTACTTATATCTCACACCACTAGTGTGGACACAGGCCGCAGGCACGGCCAAGCATCCATGCACGACAGAATACAGCTACGGCCAAGCACATCCGGGCTAGGACACACATAGTCGTCCAGACTGAAACACCTGACGTACCTCAACACCTCTGCCACTAGCATACAGCCACCACCACCCGAAAGGAACCCGATACAGCTGCCTCACCTAGACTCTCTCAACAATAGCAATCTATCTCCAACCCTCAACAGCACCCACCCACGTGTCTGACCTCTCCTGGGGCTGCTTAGTCGAGCCTTGCCAGCCGCCCGAGTCTTAAAACGGCAACATGCACACATGAAATTCCCTAGAATGTCCCACCACATCGACTACGCTCACCAAGGGTTTTCCAATCGAGAAAAAAGAGCATTGAGGCCACACAAATGGGAAAAGAGCGCTAAATAAATGACCAAATACAATAATGAAGATGTAAGTATCAGCAGATTGATTGTAAAGTTGCACATGAGTATCTTATCATGAAGTTGACGATTTGTATAAGCAAATGTTATGTCTGTTTTTATCTGTGTGATAAATTGTACAATTATGAATTTTATTCAGATAAGAATTTAATGAATACATGTAAATGTTATGTTTATTGTATTGTGTGTGAAAAGTTGTAAAAACTGAAACACACTGAATAAAATTAAATACAAAAATAATAAAGAAAGAAAGAAAATAGGTTTGGATAAAAACCTGAGGTAGTGACTTCTAAAGGGATGAAAAGCTGAGCAGGTCAGTTCTAGAGGGATAAAAAGCTGCACAGGTGACTTCTAGATGGATAAAAAGCTGAGCAGGTGACTTCTAGAGGGATAAAAAGCTGCACAGGTGACTTTATAGGACTTTGTATAATGTGGGATTAGTGGTGACAGGTGACCCCACCCTGCTGATTAAGGGAAGGTAGAACCCCTTCATCAGTGAAGACTCCACTCCATTCAGCGTAACCCTCAACCCCTCAGCCCCCAATCTCTGAGAAGCTACATGTGCCTCCATAATAGAATACACAGCTTATGGAGAGACACCCCGGAAGGGGGTGCAAGAACAACATGGGGCAAACTGCTATAACGTGTATAAAAGCGATGAGAGAGCACAGGATAGGATGTAAAGTCGATTTATTTTATTTTTTATTTTTTTATTTAATAATTGACATGCAATTTTTAGAAGTTTACACTCTGGCATTCCAGTCTTTCCGAGCCATCAGGTTCAGAGCAGAAGTCCATGAAACATCTATTTCCTATAACTCCAGGTTCTCAAAATATTGAGCCACTGGTGTTTCTTAGTGCTGTGATAGCATCAAACGTCTGATTGTTTCTTGGTGCTCTTCATTTTTGCAAAAGCGACATGTCTTTTCCACTGACATCCTCCTGGTAGCTATGATTTCTTTTGTCAGGAGAAGATTCAGTCGGATTATCAAGAAAGTATTACGCATGGACCTACTCGGACATTTTCCATATAAGGCGGGAGTTTGTTAACCTTCCTTGCTGATGGAGGTAAATGGGCTGTCAGTTTGTTTCTGGATGCCAGTGAGATAGTTTGAATCCAATTCCATTCTAACATTGTTCTTTTGATTTTGTTGGGATTTTGGCTAGTTCCTCATCAGTACTGTTCAACTCTTTGAGAGTCTCCTCGTTCTCTTGAACCCAATTTACCAGTAGTTTACTCTTCTTCCCGTCAATTTCTGTTCTCACAATGGCAATGATGCTCTCTGGGTTACTCATGAGTGTTTTTCTATATAGCATCAATGAGTTTCTTTTTACATGTAAAAAAAAGAGGGGTGAGGCGCACACTCCAATTCCTGGCCAATATACTACTTGAAAAAAGAAAAGGAATAAATGGGTTAAATCCCAAAGTGTCCACTGGGTTAGATCCCAATTGTTGCAAAAATATTCACAGGGTTGGATCCCTTATGCTGCATTTGGGCTGCTGTTCTCCTCCTCCTAGCGCTTTCGTGTCCCAAGTTTCTTTTTACCATCGATTGCAGGGATGGTATGGATAGTTCGTAGCAAAGTGATGCCATTGAGGTCACCATCGGCAAACCCATCACTCGCTTCCAAAAACACCTTCTAGTCTCAATGTAAAGTCTATCAAAAGACTGGGGCCATACAACACATTGAGACACGTCATCACAGTGATGGTGAATAGTCTACACTTCACAATCACACTATAGACCTGCCCTCACACGTCTTAAATAACACCAATGGGGCAGTTTGAAAGCACAGCTTCTAAACCCCGAGCATTGGCAGCAGGAGCTAGTGGGTTCCATATGCACTTCGCCCACCTTTCCTTGATTCTATATGCATGGTTACCCTCGAAGGTCAATTCCATCCGTAGGTCAGAGATCAGGGATCTGCAACCTGTGGTTCTCCAGATGGTTTTCAACTACATCTCCCATCAGCCCAAGGCAGCAGAGTTAATGGTGAGGGATCATGGAATCCGTAGTCCAAAAGTCAATCACAGAACCCTGTCAAACACACTGGCACAGAAAACCAGTGCATTGAGTATGGAATGCACAGCTTGGGGGACTCATACAGGAAACACCAGGAGCAGGGCCTCGTGCATAATGCTTTTGGGGGGGAGGGGTGGGTAGGGAGAACCCTAGCTTTCTAACTGCTTACACTGCTGGTGTAAAGGCATTCAGAAATACCCACCCCCTTAGTATTAATGCTCTTTATATAAAGTGGTTAAATACCCCTCATAAGTAAGACTTAACATCCTGTAATATCCACCCATATATGTGCACTCTCTTGGGCTGTGGGTCGTCTATAGAACAAATGATGGCTGCCCGCTGCAGCAGGGAATACATTTGTGTGTGTGTGTGTGTGGTTGGTGTATGCGTGATTCTCCTGGTTGACAGTGCGGATTGTTGACAGGTGTTGCCTCTTCTCCTGACCGTTGCTGTGCGGTTTCACTAACCACACATACCTCGTGGACTTTTACTATGACTCTTGTTCACCACGTGACTTTTTTCCATTTAATGGGGGCGGGAGATCAGTGACGAATCAACTTCCGGGGCACCAGTGGTCCAGGAATGAATATCGGTTTCTAAACCATCAATCAGCCCCACACCCCCAGTACACCAGAAGGGATCCGAACAGACTGGAAACACAAGTGAATTATACACCTCCTTATCCAATTTTGGTAACGTGGACGGAAAGTCAGGCTTATCTCTGCGAGGTCATGGATTGTTGGTTAGTTGCAACACAGAGAAAATACAAGTATTACCCAATGATAAAAGGGACTGTCCAGTCAAGGTTGTATTAAAAATATCTACTTAATTATGATCAAAACAGACAGTTCTAGCACACTACAAAATACAACCCACCCTGAGAAGGAATGCAGAGGACAGACAGTTTCAAAGAGGGAAAAGGGATGCACTCTGGATATTGACACGAGGGTAGTCCGCATAGTAATTAATCGCAACAGTTCATGGATACTTTGCTTCAGCACAACAAGAACAATGGGTTGTAAAATGTCACTAGGGGCCTTCAGAGAAGGACCAGGGGGACAGAACCTATGTACCTTCCTTGTGCTGTAGGAGTTCTGGGTGTTCAACAGGGTCGAGTTGGTCTCAGGGTTGCGTTGCAGCCACTGCGACAGAGTTCAAGACCTGAAACAGCTCTGGGTATCAGGTAGCAACCAGTTCACTGAGCGAGCCTGGGAGGATGGCTGCAGTCTGGCCTACACAGAGGCTCAGGGTCAGGAATTGCTGTCTTAGTGCTGGTCGGCAGTTCTGAAGCACTGGTCAAGGCGTCTCAGACAGCTTTAGTGACTGCAGCATAACAACAGTCAGCAGTGCAGTCGGTTGCAGGTCAAGGGGCAGCTGCCTTGTCCTTTGTCTTGGGTTCAGGGACCTTCTGGCACTTCCCACCAATGAAGCTTTCTGCACAGTCTAGCAGGGCACGCTGTGTGCTGACTGGGTTCTGATTCTGGAGCTGCTGGAGGGTCCTCTGGATTCAGAATCTCCCTCTGTTTGGAGATGTTTAAGGGAGGGATCTTGCTTCCCTCTTGGGGGTCCTATCCTTCGTTCACTGGTGAAAGATGT
The DNA here is from genome assembly GCF_040938575.1 of Ambystoma mexicanum. Lineage (NCBI taxonomy): Eukaryota > Metazoa > Chordata > Amphibia > Caudata > Ambystomatidae > Ambystoma > Ambystoma mexicanum. The sequence continues at coordinate 7,285,052 of NC_090938.1, forward strand.
AAGGCAGACTGACCTTCATCCACGGTCCAAATGAGTTCCTCTTGTTACTCCTTGCAAAGTCTTCAGATGATCTGCCAAAAATAGGGGCTCAACCCTCTTTTAAAGCCAAATGGACCACAGTGATTGTGATTGGTGTAGGCTAAGCATACCTTAATGAACCAATCATGTGTCCCCACCAACAATATCCTGTATGGTGATGTCATAATCAGAGTGCTTTGCAACAAAAAAGGTAAAGGGGTGAAAACATGTAATACTAAGTCCCACCCATCTTCCTTTCTGTTGTGGTTCAAAGGGTCTCTCTGGTTAATGGACATTCTATGGTTCGTGGTAAAAGCTGTAGGTCTCCCTTGAAGCTGCAGTGGGAACAGACTTTCTGGCTCTGTCAACCAACATCTTTGCACATTCTGAATGGGGTCACCCTGCGGGGATGACTACTGTAAACACAGTCACAGACATGACATTTCACTGTCAATGCTACTGAGGGCAGGAGCTGGCTTCAGGTTGGCCTAGGTACATATGAAAGGTTGTTGGGGTTTCCTGCCACCTTTGTTAGTCTCTGCAGCCAGGCCCGATGTGGGCGTGTTTGAATTAAACTCTGATAAGTATGCAAGTGCTGCCACCAGCTAGAGGGTTCCACAAAAGGACAGAGCAGATTCATGGAGCCGTTGATAGTTAATTAGGCATGGCAGCAGTAGGGTTTGCCCCCCACCCCTTCTGAAATGCATTGTGTCCTCCACCTGTCAGATCCCAACTAAATGCATGTAGGTCGTGTCCACCCTAAGCACTCAGGTCTATGCGTATGTCGTGCGGTGAGCATAGGGAAATCTGTGCAGATTAGCCCCATACATTTTCCAGAGGTTGATCTACCATCATTCAATTTCATTTAAAATTTCAAAAAAGGCCAGGTGAGCCCACACCCACTGTGCGGACGGTCAAATTACTCACAGGCTCCTCCCCACCAAGGTTTGCCCTAGTGTGAATACCAATCTGTGTTAGCACCAATGCAAACCCTGCCCTGGTGCACTCACCTATTTGACCCTCTTGCTAATCTTAGCCACAGTGCCAGTATCGGGCGGCGCTGCACTTGCACCGGTGCAAAGGGTGTGCAGTCACGCCCCGGGTCTTCCCTGTTGTGAAGTCATAGTTTCCAATATGCCTGCTCCCCACACTACTCCTGCACTCCAGCACTAAATGCGCATGGGCTCCAGCCTGACACAAGAGTGCTCCGGAGCCTGCACCATTCTCTGCACCGGCTGCAGGTGAGATCTAGCCTGACACAAGAGTGCTCCGTGGCCTGCACCATTCTCTGCACCGGCTGCAGGTGAGATCCAGCCTGACACAAGAGTGCTCCGGAGCCTGCACCATTCTCTGCACCAGCTGCAGGTGAGATCCAGTCTGACTCAAGAGTGCTTAGTGGCCTGCACCATTCTCTGCACCGGCTGCAGGTGAGATCTAGCCTGACACAAGAGTGCTCCGGAGCCTGCACCATTCTCTGCACTGGCTGCAGGTGAGATCTAGCCTGACACAAGAGTGCTCCGGAGCCTGCACCATTCTCTGCACCGGCTGCAGGTGAGATCCAGCCTGACACAAGAGTGCTCCGGAGCCTGCACCATTCTCTGCACCGGCTGCAGGTGAGATCCAGCCTGACACAAGAGCGCTTAGTGGCCTGCACCATTCTCTGCACCGGCTGCAGGTGAGATCCAGCCTGACACAAGAGTGCTCTGTGGCCTGCACCATTCTCTGCACCGGCTGCAGGTGAGATCCAGCCTGACACAAGAGTACTCGATGGCCTGCACCATTCTCTGCACCGGCTGCAGGTGAGATCCAACCTGACACAAGAGTGCTCCGGAGCCTGCACCATTCTCTGCACCGGCTGCAGGTGAGATCCAGCCTGACACAAGAGTGCTCCGTGGCCTGCACCATTCTCTGCACCGGCTGCAGGTGAGATCCAGCCTGACACAAGAGTGCTCCGTGGCCTGCACCATTCTCTGCACCGGCTGCAGGTGAGATCTAGCCTGACACAAGAGTGCTCCGTGGCCTGCACCATTCTCTGCACCGGCTGCAGGTGAGATCTAGCCTGACACAAGAGTGCTCCGGAGCCTGCACCATTCTCTGCACCGGCTGCAGGTGAGATCGAGCCTGACACAAGAGTGCTCCGTGGCCTGCACCATTCTCTGCACCGGCTGCAGGTGAGATCCAGCCTGACACAAGAGTGCTCCGTGTCTTGCACCATTCTCTGCACAGGCTGCAGGTGAGATCCAGCCTGACACAAGAGTACTCCATGGCCTGCACCATTCCCTGCACCATTCTCTGCACCGGCTGCAGGTGAGATCCAGCCTGACACAAGAGTGCTACGGGGCCTGCACCATTCTCTGCACCGGCTGCAGGTGAGATCCAGCCTGACACAAGAGTGCTCTGGGGCCTGCACCATTCTCTGCACCGGCTGCAGGTGAGATCTAGCCTGACACAAGAGTGCTCCGGAGCCTGCACCATTCTCTGCACCGGCTGCAGGTGAGATCCAGCCTGACACAAGAGTGCTACGGACCCTGCACCATTCTCTGCACCGGCTGCAGGTGAGATCCAGCCTGACACAAGAGTGCTCCAGGGCCTGCACCATTCTCTGCACCGGCTGCAGGTGAGATCTAGCCTGACACAAGAGTGCTCCGTGGCCTGCACCATTCTGTGCACCGGCTGCAGGTGAGATCCAGCCTGACACAAGAGTGCTCCGGAGCCTGCACCATTCTCTGCACCGGCTGCAGGTGAGATCCAGCCTGACACAAGAGCGCTCCGGAGCCTGCACCATTCTCGCGCCCCCCCCCCTCCCATCCCCCAGCGTGTGACTGCACTGAAACAGCAGCATTTTCATGATCATAGATGATGTCCATCCCCAATAATTCATGGATGTCATCATGTCTCATAAAACACAGACCCTTCGGTGGTCTCTCATGGAAGCTTTATTACCCTGGCCAGGTGGAACTTCCAACGCTTATCCCCCTCCTGAGACCCCCTGGGCATTCATGCCTGCATAAGGCCCTGCCCAGTACTCAGGAGCGTCTGCACTGGTCCTCTCTAGCACATATGGGGAGGGTCTGCACTCACCCTCACCAGCAGCCCCGTTTCTTGGCCCGGGCTCAGCGGGCGACGGCCTGGGGCGCAGAGCTAAAGAGCTCAGGAGGGGGGCGCAGTAATGGGCCCACCCAGAAAGTTGTTTCCGACCTTGCCAGACCACAGATGAAGCAGCCTGCTGTGCCAGTGTGTGCTCCTGTGCGATGTGCGGCTGGCTGCTCTCTGCTGTGCGGTGTGTGCTCCTGTGTGATGTGTGGCTGCTGCTCTCTGCTGTGCTGGTGTGTGCTCCTGTGTGATGTGCGGCTGCTGCTCTCTGCTGTGCTGGTGTGTGCTCCTATGTGATGTGTGGCTGCTGCTCTCTGCTGTGCCGGTGTGTGCTCCTGTGTGATGTGTGGCTGCTGCTCTCTGCTGTGCCGGTGTGTGCTCCTGTGTGATGTGTGGCTGCTGCTCTCTGCTGTGCCGGTGTGTGCTCCAGTGTGATGTGTGGCTGCTGCTCTCTGCTGTGCCGGTGTGTGCTCCTGTGTGATGTGCGGCTGCTGCTCTCTGCCGACTGCAGGAATGCATATTCCAAACGCAGCGCATGAGATGCTCTGGAGTCACGCACCCCGTGCACCCCTCATTCTTTGTGCTGACAGCCTTTCAAGTGGGGCAAATTATAGGTGATGGCTCATTCAACAAGCTATAGTTTTTACACATATGTGCTTAACATGTCAGTGTTAAGAACTGGACATGGGGCATTTTTACTCACAAGGCCAGCACAAGTATCAGTTAGCTGACCAAACCTATGCATTCTTCCAAGAGAATTAACCTGCCACACAGAAAAAGTTTTAAACTATGTTCTTTAGGTTCATGTCTCTTTATTTGACACAACAAAATGTTTTTTTTTGTACATTACTTTTTAGTTACATATGGCGCCTCCCTGGGAAGGTTATTTTCTTGCTTAAGTATTCAAGGGGCTGATTTGGGACATGGACTATATGCATTCGCTCAGCATCAAAGTTCTTATAATTGTCTAAACAAGCCAGGCACTGTCTAGCGCGCACACCAGATAGCAACTCAATGTCACTTGGCACTTTGATTAGGAAAGCAGTGTTCATTGGGTGTCACTATGCAGACAGTAGCCAATGGCAAAGCAATACAGTGAGATATGTGTACAGAAATGATTTGTGTGCTCCACAAGTCACCAGCCTGTTGGTTAATGGTGTCTATGTGGTGCTCCCTTATGTAACAGAGCATATATATATATATATATATATATATATATATATATATATATATATATATATACCTGTTTTTGTCTGATGTGTCCAATGTCCATCCAAGAGCAGACTGGAACCGTGTGTGTATGTGGCTCTGACGAGCATGCCACACTGTGCCCACACTTAAACGCATAAAGCAATCAAGGAAGTTGCCTCAAATTACATCCACGAGGCCAAGCGCCCTTTCTACACTGTCGCACCATGATTTACACTAGCTGCAGGCCTGCACTAATAAGAGGTGCTAATGCCAGCTCTGTTAGAGCATGGACCTGCTCTTATTTTGCTGAAATAACCCCTCAGGCCTGTGTAATAGTGAGGAGGTAGTGGCTGAGGAACTGTAGACTCTTTACCATGCATTCGAAGCAGGGCTTGTTTAAAACGCTTCCTCGGCTTATTACTGATCAGGCTAAAGTTTCAAAGAGGTACAATCCTTTCTGTGCATTGGGTCTCTCTTGTGCCGTGTCCTGCCCTGTCCGTAGATATAATTCCCTAAAGATGTTTCTGTATTGGGGTTGGGCATGCTTGAGACCCAGCCCTTCCTGCTCTAAAATTCTCCAGAAACAAGAAGCAAAAGAGCCCTTGTACCCATTTGTGTGTCTGATGTTGCAGTCATTTTATACTCACATCCAACATTTTAATGTTGGGGTGAGTGTTGTGAACTGTGATGTGAGCACCAAGCCATGTATCTGTTATCAATTTAGCGATTCACACATGCAATGCTTTTATCAAAACTTGTTCATCCAGTATAGAGATCTCTGATCACTGTTACAGTCCTGAAATGCTCTGCGATTTAATGCAAAGCATATAGGAATCCTCATTGGTGCTATTTGTCCCCGTTCCCACTCTCAGAGCGGTATTTTGAAAGAGTACCATAAGAGTGTACCAGACTGTCCATCTTGGAATGATAACCTTCCATCAGAACATAATTCATACGATTAGTCTAGTATTGCCCTTTGCGAAATACAAGTGAGGTGGCATGAACAAAACGCCTGCAACACAGGGCCAGTGCCAGTGGGCCCTCAGACCCTGGTAGGCTGGTCACACCACAGTGTGCCAGTATGGGCAGTTAGAAACTGCATTCAGGCAAGGCCTTCCCTAAGAGCAGGTGACAGAAGAACCATTTACTTGGGCAGCAACAGCTGTGTTTTCACATTAGAATTCTTCTGTAAAGTACTTGCATTACAATGTAAAGAAACCAGCTTCATTCATATAGCAATTCTTTATTCATATTGAGGAGGGGTTTTGTTGCAGGACAGAGGTGTTGTTTGAGAGTGACGTGTGCCAGTCGTGGGGACGGGGTGGTGGAGGGTGCATTCTGATGTTTCGCACTGGGCACCATGTTGGCTAGAAACTGTCCTGCTCACCAGCACATATGGGGAGGGTCTACACTGACCCTCACCAGCACATATGGGGAGGGTCTGCACTGACCCTCACCAGCACATGTGGGGAGGGTCTGCCCTGACCCTCACCGGCACATGTGGGACTCAGCAGCACATATGAGGCGGGTCTGCACTGACCCTCACCGGCACATGTGGGACTCACCAGCACATTTGAGGAGGGTCTGCACTGACCCTCACCAGCACATATGGGGACGGTCTGCCCTGACCCTCACCAGCACATATGGGGAGGGTCTACACTGACCCTCACCGGCACATGTGGGACTCACAAGCACATATGGGGAGGGTCTGCCCTGACCCTCACCAGCACATATGGGGAGGGTCTACACTGACCCTCACCGGCACATGTGGGACTCACAAGCACATATGGGGAGGGTCTGCCCTGACCCTCACCAGCACATATGGGGAGGGTCTACACTGACCCTCACCAGCACATATGGGGAGGGTCTGCACTGACCCTCACCAGCACATGTGGGGAGGGTCTGCCCTGACCCTCACCGGCACATGTGGGACTCAGCAGCACATATGAGGCGGGTCTGCACTGACCCTCACCTGCACATGTGGGACTCACCAGCACATTTGAGGAGGGTCTGCACTGACCCTCGACAGCACATATGGGGACGGTCTGCCCTGACCCTCACCAGCACATATGGGGAGGGTCTACACTGACCCTCACCGGCACATGTGGGACTCACAAGCACATATGGGGAGGGTCTGCCCTGACCCTCACCAGCACATATGGGGAGGGTCTACACTGACCCTCACCGGCACATGTGGGACTCACAAGCACATATGGGGAGGGTCTGCCCTGACCCTCACCGGCACATGTGGGACTCACCAGCACATAGGGGGAGGGTCTGCACTGACCCTCACCGGCACATGTGGGACTCACCAGCACATTTGAGGAGGGTCTGCACTGACCCTCACCAGCACATATGGGGACGGTCTGCCCTGACCCTCACCAGCACATATGGGGAGGGTCTACACTGACCCTCACCGGCACATGTGGGACTCACAAGCACATATGGGGAGGGTCTGCCCTGACCCTCACCAGCACATATGGGGAGGGTCTACACTGACCCTCACCGGCACATGTGGGACTCACAAGCACATATGGGGAGGGTCTGCCCTGACCCTCACCGGCACATGTGGGACTCACCAGCACATAGGGGGAGGGTCTGCACTGACCCTCACCGGCACATGTGGGACTCACCAGCACATACTCATCAGCACATGTGGGACTCACCGGCACATATGGGAAGGGTCTGCACTGACACTAACCGGCACATGTGGGACTCACCAGCAAATATGGGGAGGGTCTGCACTGACCATCACCGACACATGTGGGAGTCACCAGCACATATGGGGAGGGTCTGCCCTGACCCTTACCAGCACATGTGGGGAGGGTCTGCACTGACCCTCAGCGGCACATGTGGGACTCCCCAGCACATGTGGGGAGGGTCTGCACTGACCCTCACTGGCACATGTGGGACTCACCAGCACATAGGGGGAGGGTCTGCACGGACCCTCACCAGCACATGTGGGAAGGGTCTGCCCTGACCCTCACCGGCACATGTGGGACTCACCAGCACATATGGGGAGGGTCTGCACTGTCCCTCACCGGCACATGTGGGACTCACCAGCACATAGGGGGAGGGTCTGCACTGACCCTCACCTGCACATATGAGACTCACAGGCACATATGGGGAGGGTCTGCACTGACCCTCACCAGCCCATATGGGGAGGGTCTGCCCTGACCCTCACCAGCACATATGGGGAGGGTCTGCCCTGACCTTCACCAGCACATGTGGGACTCACCAGCACATATGGGGAGGGTCTGCACTGACCCTCACCAGCACATATGGGGAGCGTTTGCACTGACCCTCACCAGCACATGTGGGGAGGGTCTACCCTGACCCTCACCGGCACATGTGGGACTCACCAGCACATATGAGGAGGGTCTGCACTGACCCTTACCAGCACATGTGGGGGGGGGGTCTGCACTGACCCTCACTGGCACATTTGGGACTCACCAGCACATGTGGGGAGGGTCTGCACTGACCCTCACTGGCACATGTGGGACTCACCAGCACATATGGGAAGGGTCTGCACTGACCCTCACCTGCACATATGGGACTCACCAGCACATATGGGGAAGGTCTGCACTGACCCTCACCAGCACATATGGGGAGGGTCTGCCCTGGCCCTCACCAGCACATATGGGGAGGGTCTGCACTGACCCTCACCTGCACATATGGGAAGGGTCTACCCTGCCCTCACCAGCACATATGGGGAGGGTCTGCCTTGACCCTCACAGCACATGTGGGACTCCCCAGCACATATGGGGAGGGTCTGCACTGACCCTCACCAGCACATATGGGGAGGATCTGCACTGACCCTCACCAGCACATATGGGGAGGGTCTGCACTGACCTGCACTGACCCTCACCAGAACATATGGGGAGGGTCTGCCCTGACCCTCACCAGCACATGTGGGAGGGTCTGCCCTGACCCCCACCAGCACATGTGGGACTCACAAGCACATATGGGGAGGGTCTGCACTGACCCTCACCGGCACATGTGGGACTCACCAGAAAATGTGGGGAGGGACTGCATTAACCCTCACCGGCACATGTGGGACTCACCAGCACATAGGGGGAGGGTCTGCACTGACCCTAACCGGCACATGTGGGACTCAGCAGCACATATGGGGAGGGTCTGCACTGACCCTCACCAGCAGATGTGGGACTCACCAGCACATACTCACCAGCACATGTGGGACTCACGGGCACATATGGGGAGGGTCTGCACTGACCCTAACCGGCACATGTGGGACTCAGCAGCACATATGGGGAGGGTCTGCACTGACCCTCACCTACACATGTGGGACTCACCAGCACATATGGGGAGGGTCTTCACTGACCCTCACCGGCACATGTGGGACTCACCAGTACATAGGGGGAGGGTCTGCACTGACCCTCACCTGCGGGACTCACCAGCACATAGGGGGAGGGTCTGCACTGACCCTCACCGGCACATGTGGGACTCACCAGCACATAGGGGGAGGGTCTGCACTGACCCTCTATGGCACATGTGGGACTCACCAGCACATGTGGGGAGGGTCTGCCCTGACCCTCACCGGCACATGTGGGACTCACCAGCACATATGAGGAGGGTCTGCCCTGACCCTCACTAGCACATATGGGGAGGGTCTGCACTGACCCTCACCAGCACATATGGGAGGGTCTGCACTGACCCTCACCAGCACATATGGCATTCACCAGCACCTATGGGGAGGGTCTGCACTGACCCTCACCGGCACATGTGGGACTCACCAGCACATATGAGGAGGGTCTGCACTGACCCTCACCTGAAAATGTGGGACTCACCAACACATATGGGGAGGGTCTGCACTGACCCTCACCGGCAAATGTGGCACTCACCAGCACATATGGGGACGGTCTGCTCTGACCCCCACCAGCACATATGGGGAGAGTCTGCACTGACCCTCTATGGCACATGTGGGACTCACCAGCACATGTGGGGAGGGTCTGCCCTGACCCTCACCTGCACATGTGGGACTCACCAGCACATATGAGGAGGGTCTGCCCTGACCCTCACCAGCACATATGGGGAGGGTTTGCACTGACCCTCACCAGCACATATGGGGAGGGTCTGCACTGACCCTCACCTGCAAATGTGGGACTCACCAACACATATGGGGAGGGTCTGCACTGACCCTCACCGGCAAATGTGGCACTCACCAGCACATATGGGGACGGTCTGCTCTGACCCCCACCAGCACATATGGGGAGAGTCTGCACTGACCCTCACCGGCACATATTGGGAGGGTCTGCACTGAACCTTCAGGCACATGTGGGACTCACCAGCACATATGAGGAGGGTCTGCACTGACCCTCACCGGCACATGTGGGACTCGCCAGCACATATGAGGAGGGTCTGCACAGCCCTGACCCTCACCAGCACATATGAGGAGGGTCTGCACTGACCCTCACCGGCATATGTGGGACTCATCAGCACATGTGGGGAGGGTCTGCCCTGACCCTCACCAGCACATATGGGGAGGGTCTGCCCCGACCCTCACCAGCACATATGAGGAGGGTCTGCACTGACCCTCACCGGCACATGTGGGACTCACCAACACATATGGGGAGGGTCTGCACTGACCCTCACCTGCACATATGGGACTCACCAGCACATATGAGGAGAGTCTGCACTGACCCTCCCCGGCACATGTGGGACTCACCAGCACATGTGGGGAGGGTCTACCCTGACCCTCACCGGCACATGTGGGACTCACAAGCACATATGGGGACGGTCTGCCCTGACCCTCACCAGCACATATGGGGAGGGTCTGCACTGACCCTCACCAGCACATATGGGGAGGGTCTGCACTGACCCTCACCGGCACATGTGGGACTCACCAGCACATTTGAGGAGGGTCTGCACTGACCCTCTCCGGCACATGTGGGACTCCCCAGCACATGTGGGGAGGGTCTGCACTGACCCTCACTGGCACATGTGGGACTCACCAGCACATGTGGGGAGGGTCTGCACTGACCCTCACCTGCACATGTGGGACTCACCAACACATATGGGGAGGGTCTGCACTGACCCTCAATGGCACATGTGGGACTCACCAGCACATATGGGGAGGGTCTGCCCTGACCCTTACCAGCACATGTGGGGAGGGTCTGCACTGACCCTCACCGGCACATGTGGGACGCCCCAGCACATGTGGGGAGGGTCTGCACTGACCCTCACCGGCACATGTGGGACTCACCAGCACATATGGGGAGGGTCTACCCTGACCCTTACCAGCACATGTGGGGAGGGTCTGCACTGACCCTCACCGGCACATGTGGGAATCCCCAGCACATGTGGGGAGGGTCTGCACTGACCCTCACTGGCACATGAGGGACTCACAGCACATATGGGGAGGGTCTGCCCTGACCCTCACCAGCACATGTGGGACTCACCTGCACATATGTGGAGGGTCTGCATTGACCCTTACCAGCACATGTGGGACTCACCAGCACATATGGGGAGGGTCTGCACTGACCCTCACCAGCACATGTGGGACTCCCCAGCACATATGGGGAGGGTCTGCACTGACCATCACCGGCACATGTGGGATTCACCAGCACATATGGGGAGGGTCTGCCCTGACCCTTACCAGCACATGTGGGGACGGTCTGCACTGGCCCTCACCGGCACATGTGGGACTCCCCAGGACATGTGGGGAGGGTCTGCACTGACCCTCACCGGCACATGTGGGACTCACCACACATAGGGGGAGGGTCTGCACTGACCCTCACCAGCACATATGGGGAGGGTCTGCCCTGACCCTCAACGGCACATGTGGGACTCACCAGCACATATGGGGAGGGTCTGCACTGACCCTCACCGGCACATCTGGGACTCCCCAGCACATGTGGGGAAGGTCTGCACTGACCCTCACCTGCACATATGGGGAGGGTCTGCACTGACCCTCACCAGCACATATGGGGAGGGTCTGCACTGACCCGCACTGACCCTCACCAGCACATATGGGGAGGGTGTGCCCTGACCCTCACCAGCACATGTGGGGAGGGTCTGCCCTGACCCTCACCGGCACATGTGGGACTCACCAGCACATATGGGGAGGGTCTGCACTGACCCTCACCTGCACATATGGGACACACCAGCACATATGGGGAGGGTCTGCACTGACCCTCACCGGCACATGTGGGGACGGTGTGCACTGACCCTTACCGGCACATGTGGCCCTCTCCAGCACATGTGGGGAGCGGTGGACACGGCGCCTATGGAGCCTTCTGGGATTGGCGCTCATTTCACACACTGTGTATTGCGCTCCTTGTGGGAGAGCGTTTGCCAACGTCCCTGTCCCTGGCCCCCGGGAGGGCAGTGCACCGGTGAACACTTTCCTCATCGGCCAGGTGGCAGCAGTCCAGTTATTGCGAGTGTGCTCCAGACGAACCAACACGGGCGGGCCAGACACACCGCCGCCCCAAAGCTCAATGAACCCCCACTCCACTAAGGGCCGGTCTCCTGCTCACTCTCTTATAGTCTCGGGGTCAACGGGGTGCCCATCAGGTTCAGGACCCCAAGCCTTGGAGCAGTCACAAAAGGGGCTACGAGAAAGGAAAGGGATGGGGGCCTGCACTCTAATGTGCTTTCCCATAGTTTATTCTCTACAAAACTCACTGAATAACATTTAAAATCCCACAAACTGTCCAGTGTAAGAAGATGTGGCTTAAATTTGGTTATTTCAAAATAAAAGTTTGTTTTAAAAGAAATACAATTTGAGCCTGTTTGGCAAAACGACTATCAATGCAGGAATAAAGGCACAGGCCTGCGCCAGGACAGGCATGCGCCAGGACAAGCATGCGCCAGGACAGGCATGCGCCAGGACAGGCATGCGCCAGGACAAGCATGCGGCGGGACAGGCCTGCAGTGGGACAGGCATGCGCCGGGACAGGCATGCCCCAGGACAGGCCTGCAGTGGGACAGGCATGCAGTGGGACAGGCATGCAGTGGGACAGGCATGCGCCAGGACAGGCATGCGCCGGGACAAGCATGCGGCGGGACAGGCATGCAGTGGGACAGGCATGCGCCGAGACAGGCATGCGCCAGGACAAGCATGCGCCGGGACAGGCCTGCAGTGGGACAGGCATGCGCCAGGACAAGCATGCGCCGGGACAGGCATGCAGTGGGACAGGCATGCGCCAGGACAGGCATGCGCCGGGACAGGCCTGCAGTGGGACAGGCATGCGCCAGGACAAGCATGCGCCGGGACAGGCATGCAGTGGGACAGGCATGCAGTGGGACAGGCATGCGCCGGGACAGGCATGCGGCAGGACAGGCATGCGCCGGGACAGGCCTGCAGTGGGACAGGCATGCGCCAGGACAAGCATGCGCCGGGACAGGCCTGCAGTGGGACAGGCATGCGCCAGGACAAGCATGCGCCAGGACAGGCATGCAGTGGGACAGGCATGCGCCGAGACAGGCATGCGCCAGGACAGGCATGCGCCGGGACAGGCCTACAGTGGGACAGGCATGCGCCAGGACAAGCATGCGCCGGGACAGGCATGCAGTGGGACAGGCATGCAGTGGAACAGGCATGCGGCGGGACAGGCATGCGCCGGGACAAGCATGCGGCGGGACAGGCATGCAGTGGGACAGGCATGCGCCAGGACAAGCATGCGCCGGGACAGGCCTGCAGTGGGACAGGCATGCGCCAGGACAGGCCTGCAGTGGGACAGGCATGCGCCGGGACAGGCATGCAGTGGGACAGGCATGCAGTGGGACAGGCATGCACCAGGACAAGCATGCGGCGGGACAGGCATGTGCCGGGACAGGCCTGCAGTGGGACAGGCATGCAGTGGGACAGGCATGCGCCGGGACAGGCCTGCAGTGGGACAGGCATGCGCCAGGACAGGCCTGCAGTGGGACAGGCATGCGCCAGGACAGGCATGCTCCGGGACAGGCCTGCAGTGGGACAGGCATGCGCCGGGACAGGCATGCAGTGGAACAGGCATGTGCCGGGACAGGCACCTGCCTGGGGCAGAATGATCAGGTGGATTGTTTCATGAATGCAGTAATAGGTCGGTCACTTGGGACCGTTGACAGTGCTTTAAGTGGGCCGGGGTCTCCAAAAAGTGAGGCTGAGCCCCCGGTCCCAGAAAGCCACGGCGCTGCCGGGTAATCATCCCCTGCCACAGCAGCGACAGGGGATGGGCCCGCCGGCCGCTTGCCACTGACTTACACTGTGACTGGCTGACACTTCTGCTAGTCACAGCTGCCTGCAACCGGAAGTGCACTTGGCGCGCCATGTACTTCCTTCCCTTCTTTGCCACTGGATTCGATGCTGCAAGCCTGCCACGAGGAGGAGAAGCACATCCATGGTAAGTGACAGCTGCCCCGCGTACCATGGATCTGCTTCTCCTCCTGGGATGGTGGTAGAGTAGGACGCCATGCAAGTACCTAGGGACCAACCGTAAAAAGCACAGGTTCAGACGGCATTAGAATTCAGTCTGAACCATGTTAAATCGAATCGTAAAGAGAAACATGCATTCACTTGTACATTGCTATATCACTACTCCTGCGCACCTTGGGACCACGCCCATTCCAGACGGTTAAACTAGCGAGGACGGGAGCAGCGAATGTAGTGTCGCTGCCGACCGTGAATATCGGCAGTATCACGAATGCCGCTAACTGACCAGCCGGACCTGCCACGCCCGCTGCCACTCTGCACGAAGAAGCCAGGACCCACTAGCCTGGATCTGTGTTATATTGGCACAACTGAAGAGTAACCCCTGCAATAGTGACGGCAGACACACCTGTAGCCTCCTCACAGAAGTAGGGTCGTCCATGGTGGAGCCAACGCTCATCAGCCAAGCCAGCTCATAGAACACCTACTGGAGGCTAACGCGTGCAATCACAAGGTGTCGCATCGTTGACGCGGATTTAAATTGCCATTATCAGCATTTGTTGATAGTGTGCTCTTTTGTTGTTTGCATTTTTGCTGAATGCAAGCAGTCAGTAGACGAGCTGCTGCTGTGTTGTGATGCAGTTTTACTGATACTTACTGCTCTTTACAGTGGGCCTATCGATGGCAGTCCCCAACGCCATTATCCGCTATGAGTTATGTCTCATCTCACTTAAAGCAAGATATTTTTGGAGGCAATTATCCTTGTTTAGAAAAGATGAATGATCCACCTGTAAACACCTTATATGAAGTGTTAAATAAGTTTGTTAAATCTGGGTCAGTAGTATCTATTAGAAAGTTTAGTGACAATATGAATTTTTTATTAGATACTCTAGGTCTTTGTCTGGAGGATCTGGTACAATGTCCAGGACTGGTCAAGAGACTTTTATTCAAGGCGGACTGGGTGGATACAGTAAACGCTGTGGAGTCCTACTCCTCTTATAAGGAGGTTGCACTCTTTGGACACACAAGGGAATGTATCCTCCTTTATTTACAAAGATTCCTGTGTCATAGGGCGAGGTCTATATTTCTGTGCTTTAGACTCAATCAGATTCCGACCCTAGAAAGGGTACGGCACTCGAGACATAAAGAGGAGGTACTTCATCAAGAACAAATTGATCTCACATGTCGTTTTTGCGGAGAAACCAGAACGCTAGAGACTCTTAAGCACCTTGTATTAACCTGTACCCATTGTGAGTCTAAACGTGCTCTCTATCTCTAAGATAGATTTAATAGGGATCTCGACATGTCTATCCACTTGTTTTAGAGTCTCTGTATGTGGCGTGTAAATATTTCTTTCATCTTAGCATTGAATTTATTAATCCACAATATTACGGAGGAATTGGAAAAAGGAATTTCATATGCAATGTTTTTATATTGGAAAAAAATTAAGGGCTGGGATAGATATTTTTATGGCGATGGATTGGATTTTGAGGATTTTTCTATGTTATTCTTTCATCTTTTATTTTATTTGTATATCTGCCGTCTTATAAAAATGAATTGTATATGTTTATCATGTGCAATATATTAAATAAGGTTTCATGTGAACTAACAATGCAACAATAAACCCTGGACAGTTCCCTGACGAATTTCCCTTTACTTATTGTTCACTCTTTTTCTGTTTGTTGGAAAGAAACATGTTAGATGAGATTTGTTGAGAGAATGTGTATGAAATAGTCATGGTGAGAATGCGGGAAATGTTGTATCGAAAAGTAATTGCATATTTACAGAGCATATGACACTTTCTTTTCGAATTCAGTCACATTAGAGGGAAACAGTAGATTACTCTCTCTTTGTAGTCTCAACACTGTTGTCTACTGTTTTTTGGACTAATATGTTTCATGAACATTAATAAAAATTGCAGATTGATATTTTTCAATAAGTTGTTGTACTGCCGGGTGATTTAATGCAACAGGAGGCAGCTCTGTCTGAAAGCAGTTTGGTTCTTCCACGACGTTTCCGATATAAATTGGAAATTGATACCCACCTAAGGGTAGGTTAGTAGTGGGAAGCTCTTTTCCCTCCACCTCTCTTTCGTGTTGTTGGCTATGTTACTACGCCGGCAAAATGAGTATTTCAGGACTGCTTTCACTGGTAAATCTTACAGAAGGGACGTACTGATAAATATGCGTTTGCCACTGTATTACCCATCACAATGCTACACCTGTCCTCAGAATGCTGAAAGGCTGACTTGTTCCTCTATACTGAAAGTCGTTGTGTTACTTTAGTCCTCCTCGCTGCCTGCAGGCCTCACAGAGGTTTACACCGCCTCAACCCTCTCCACCTACAGTGGGAGTTTACCTAGAGATCCGTGTTCCTGTTTTGCAGGTGCATTAACCTGCTGAGCCACCTTACTAAAAAGCTGTAGCCTCGAGGTTACGCAACCAACCCACGCAGCAAGCCCTTTAATACATCAATCTATTTTACTGGGGCGTCAGTCTCTAACCTGCAGTCATTTTGACCTGCTAACCAACTTTACATCAGGAATGCGCGTTACAAATTCAAATCTTTGCTACAGGACCATAATCTGTAGTTCTGTTTTACCACATGGAAAGATGTGACCTGCAGGTAACACACCACATCTCTGCAGCAGGCTGATTAACAGGATGAACACCTGTGACTGCAGGGTTCACACCAAGCCCAGCTGCATAGGCTTTAAGGCATGTAACAAGCAGTCTGACCTGCTGCCTGCTTTACGCCTGGCTGGAAGGCACCCCATACTTCCAGGAGAATGCCCTAGTGCCTGCCTGTCTGCTGTGGTGCCATCTGACCTGCTGCCTGCTTTACGCCTGGCTGGAAGGCACCCCATACTTCCAGGAGAATGCCCTAGTGCCTGCCTGTCTGCTGTGGTGCCATCTGACCTGCTGCCTGCTTTACGCCTGGCTGGAAGGCACCCACTACTTCCAGGAGAATGCCCTAGTGCCTGCCTGTCTGCTGTGGTGCCATCTGACCTGCTGCCTGCTTTACGCCTGGCTGGAAGGCACCCACTACTTCCAGGAGAATGCCCTAGTGCCTGCCTGTCTGCTGTGGTGCCATCTGACCTGCTGCCTGCTTTACGCCTGGCTGGAAGGCACCCCATACTTCCAGGAGAATGCCCTAGTGCCTGCCTGTCTGCTGTGGTGCCATCTGACCTGCTGCCTGCTTTACGCCTGGCTGGAAGGCACCCCATACTTCCAGGAGAATGCCCTAGTGCCTGCCTGTCTGCTGTGGTGCCATCTGACCTGCTGCCTGCTTTACGCCTGGCTGGAAGGCACCCCATACTTCCAGGAGAATGCCCTAGTGCCTGCCTGTCTGCTGTGGTGCCATCTGACCTGCTGCCTGCTTTACGCCTGGCTGGAAGGCACCCACTACATCCAGGAGAATGCCCTAGTACCTGCCTGTCTGCTGTGGTGCCATCTGACCTGCTGCCTGCTTTACTCCTGGTTGGAAGGCACCCCATACTTCCAGGAGAATGCCCTAGTACCTGCCTGTCTGCTGTGTGCCATCTGACCTGCTGCCTGCTTTACGCCTGGCTGGAAGGCACCCCATACTTCCAGGAGAATGCCCTAGTACCTGCCTGTCTGCTGTGGTGCCATCTGACCTGCTGCCTGCTTTACGCCTGGCTGGAAGGCACCCCATACTTCCAGGAGAATGCCCTAGTGCCTGCCTGTCTGCTGTGGTGCCATCTGACCTGCTGCCTGCTTTACGCCTGGCTGGAAGGCACCCAATACTTCCAGGAGAATGCCCTCGTGCCTGCCTGTCTGCTGTGGTGCCATCTGACCTGCTGCCTGCTTTACGCCTGGCTGGAAGGCACCCAATACTTCCAGGAGAATGCCCTCGTGCCTGCCTGTCTGCTGTGGTGCCATCTGACCTGCTGCCTGCTTTACGCCTGGCTGGAAGGCACCCCATACTTCCAGGAGAATGCCCTCGTGCCTGCCTGTCTGCTGTGGTGCCATCTGACCTGCTGCCTGCTTTACGCCTGGCTGGAAGGCACCCCATACTTCCAGGAGAATGCCCTCGTGCCTGCCTGTCTGCTGTGGTGCCATCTGACCTGCTGCCTGCTTTACGCCTGGCTGGAAGGCACCCAATACTTCCAGGAGAATGCCCTCGTGCCTGCCTGTCTGCTGTGGTGCCATCTGACCTGCTGCCTGCTTTACTCCTGGCTGGAAGGCACCCCATACTTCCAGGAGAATGCCCTAGTGCCTGCCTGTCTGCTGTGGTGCCATCTGACCTGCTGCCTGCTTTACGCCTGGCTGGAAGGCACCCAATACTTCCAGGAGAATGCCCTCGTGCCTGCCTGTCTGCTGTGGTGCCATCTGACCTGCTGCCTGCTTTACGCCTGGCTGGAAGGCACCCCATACTTCCAGGAGAATGCCCTCGTGCCTGCCTGTCTGCTGTGGTGCCATCTGACCTGCTGCCTGCTTTACGCCTGGCTGGAAGGCACCCCATACTTCCAGGAGAATGCCCTCGTGCCTGCCTGCGCTAATAAGTGTTCTTATACAGCGCTTCTTGCCCGATTCTTCCCGCCTCTTAATGTCATAGCTACTTGTTTGCTCGTGTGCCCAAGTCAGCACTATATGTGTTCGAAACGGTGCCGTGTGGACTGGTTCCATGTCTGAGGCAAGTGCGTAAACTCGCTGAGCTATTTGGCTTGCTGCGTCAGTCCTTTGCTCACTTTTAGCTAGCTTTGCATTCACAGCCACAGCACAGTCCCGATGAGAGAGTGCAGCGGCCCACATACAGGGGAGCAGCTGAGCACCCGATGGGGCTTGTGGCCGTCCCCCGCTTTGGGCAGGCACTGGCCCGAGGTGCGGGTCAGGCCAGAGTCCGAGCTGAGCTGGCGGGCAGGGGATATCGGGATTAAAACCGATGCACCCAGATGCCCTTGAGCTGGGAGCGCTACACAAATAAACAAAATACAAAAAAAATACAGTGTAAATTTCATTGCGGACAAAACACCGAAAGCAACATATTTTTAATGTTTTTTTTATTGGGGGGGCCTCCCTCCAAACCCCCCTTTTTTCTACCCTTTTCAAGCCACCCCAACCCCATCCCGACCCATTTTAACCCCTTAGCCCGCTACTCTTTATATAATTATTTAATCTTTTTGTCAGCTCTGTTATGTACCACTCTGTTTAGTTTCCAATAAAATGACTGGATACCACTTTGATGCATTAAGTTAGGATGGTAGTGCGGGGATGGGCCAGAAAAACAGGAAAGAAAGAAGACGGAAGGCACCCCATAGACATTGTAAAACTGCGTGGCATGCTTGCAGAGATGGCTTTGAAACCTCCATGTTTGGGGCAGCTTTTTCCCTGGCGTTCTTCACGGCATTCAGGATCAGCGAGCTGGCGCCATGCAACAGGGCAGGGGGAGGAACGGGCTTCCTGAGGGTGGGTGATGTAACAGTTTCAGGCGAAACAGCGCAGCTGCACCTGCAAAGGTCAAAAACTGACCAGATGGGAGAAGGGAGGGCGATAGACCAGGTGGGAGAAGGGAGGGCGATAGACCAGGTGGGAGAAGGGAGGGCGATAGACCAGATGGGAGAAGGGAGGGCAATAAGAAGGGAGGGCGATAGACCAGGTGGGAGAAGGGAGGGCGATAGACCAGGTGGGAGAAGGGAGGGCGATAGACCAGATGGGAGATGGGAGGGCGATAGACCAGATGGGAGAAGGGAGGGCGATAGACCAGGTGGGAGAAGGGAGGGCGATAGACCAGATGGGAGAAGGGAGGGCGATAGACAAGGTGGGAGAAGGGAGGGCGATAGACCAGGTGGGAGAAGGGAGGGCGATAGACCAGGTGGGAGAAGGGAGGGCGATAGACCAGGTGGGAGAAGGGAGGGCGATAGACCAGGTGGGAGAAGGGAGGGCGATAGACCAGATGGGAGAAGGGAGGGCGATAGACCAGATGGGAGAAGGGAGGGCGATAGACCAGATGGGAGAAGGGAGGGCGATAGACCAGGTGGGAGAAGGGAGGGCGATAGACCAGATGGGAGAAGGGAGGGCGATAGACCAGGTGGGAGAAGGGAGGGCGATAGACCAGATGGGGGAAGGGAGGGCGTTAGACCAGATGGGAGAAGGGAGGGCGATAGACCAGGTGGGTGTCACGGCTCGCTCCCTTTGCTCCCGTTCCCGCCACTTGGGGGCATGTTTTGGGGTTTCTTCCCTACTGGACATTCCCTCCGAACCTTATGCTACAGTGTCCTGATGAATTGGGAGCGCTAAAACCTTATTTCCCAAATTACTTCCCTTCCGGATCCATTCCAGGTTTTTGGCAGCCAGCATGCTACTGCTGCTTTAATCAAATGACTATGCTTCCCAGAATGCCTGGCTCACTGCCTCACCTCCTCCCTTGCAGGACAAGGCTGGGTGGAGGATAGGCAACACCTGTGGCTGCAGGTGCAGCAGGTGACACGCCTGAGGGGTTGCTCGTTAAGCAGCTTTAAAAGCCTCAGTCTGCTTCAGTCCAGTGCTGGTCATTGTTGCAGCGTTCCTGTCTTGACTGGTCCCTTGTTCCTGGTTCCTAGTTTTTGTGCCCAGTTTCTAGTTAGTGTTTCTTGTTCCTTGTCCTGGAATTCATATTTGTATGCCTAATTGATTTCTGCCTTTTGGAAATCCCTTTCTCCCTTTCTCTGTCTGCAGGCAGCCTTTCTCTGAGCTTTCCTTTTGCTGTAGCCCAATTGCCTGTGTTCACTGTTTCCTAGAAATTGTCCTTTGCTACTGAAAGACTTGTTGCATTAATCTTTCCTTTACAGGTTTAGTTTCCTGCCTTTTCACCTTGGATGGGTGGGAAAGTTTCCCTTTTGAAATCGTTTTCACTGCTCCTGATCCTTGCCTTCTATTGGGATCCATGCCATGTTTTCCTTTACACTTTTACATTTATTTCCTATTTTATTATTAGGTATGGGAAGCTGTTGTAACTAGCCCCTGTGTGATTATCTTTTGTTTTCCACACTGTACTATTCCTTCTTGCCTCTTGACTTGGGTTTAGGTATTTAGTCATCCTCACTCTTTGCCTTTACTGCCTTCTGGGTTCTTGTTTGATTTACAGGGTTGTGGGTTAGTACTGACTTCTGAGTGGTCTTTCCGGTCTTCGTGAGTACTGGCATTCATGTGGTCATTCCGGTCCTTGTGAGTACTGTTTCCAAATTCCTTATCCAGTACCGTCTAGAGTGTCATCTTACAGATTCTGTCCCTGCTTGCCCTCTACGTGGGCTTAGCGCTGTCAGTATCTGTAATAGCATAGTGGGTAAGGAGTTTGCCGACTTTCCTTTCAGTCATAAGGAGGTTCTAAGTGCTTACCCTACATTCCTTTTCTTATAGTGGTATACACGAGTCTTGGGTATTGAATGCACGTTGTTATATTCAAGGTTGTTTACTGTGTATTTTGTGCACATTTCCCCTGCCATATCCATCGCCTTCTTCCTTTCCTGACAGAATGACCAGCCGTTGTTCCCGTTCGAACATGGCCAGATTACGAAGGAAAGGCAGCAAGGCCTCTAACAAGTCTATACAGAAAGCTTCCCTTACAATTACCCGTGAAAATCGAATCTCTGCTCCTGACTTAAATGAACTCCTTGACACGAATGGGTATTTACGTGCAAAGTATTTTTCCCACTGGGTGGCCCATCGTACATTGCCTGATCCTAGCTCTGTCTTTAATTCTGATCCAGAGTTTATGTCCGCACAAGCCTTAGCAGTGGAAAACAACACACTGCAAGAATTTATACACACAAGTACCTCTGTTATTGAACCCCATGACTCCGGTTGTGCTTTACCTCAGATTGAACAGTTTCATGATTCAAGCATGAAGAATGGAGGGGTTCCTTGCATATCTTCTGTTTTCTGCCCTCAGTCTACAGCTTACTCCTCTGCACAGATTCTTACTGTGGTCACTAATGCCAAGGGCTCTGATGCCAATAGTCTGCTTAAAAGAAACACAGACCACGTCGGTAAGAGAGAGTATAGATCACAAGACCTGCAAGCAGAAGATGACAATATACAATCAATGCACTTCCAGATGGCTAGTGCTGGATCAAGCCCTGATGCCACCATGCCTTCCCCTGTGCCTACTGATAGGGATGTACAGTTAATGCGGGACATGCTAAAAACAGAATTTGAGGAGTTAAAACAAGAATACATTTCCTTAAAAGAGGAGAATAAGATGTTACAGTCTTTTCTGAATACACCTCCAACTTTATCCGTTGATGAAGTGTATACTGTTCAGTCCCTGAGTGCGGAGACTTTTGTAAATCATGATACTTGTCAATATGTAAGATCTATTGGGAGTGAAAGTCTTTTTTCAAGCACAGCGCTTATTCAGGGCACAGGTTCTGACAACTGTCCTACCGTTTGTCAGGAATTGCTGTTAGTTGAAGATTCACAAGCCACTCCTTTACCTGAAGCTTCCTGTGTAGCAGTTTGTCATAACTCTGAGCTTGAACACATACATGCTTCTGATTTCCAAACACAATCCACAATGGTGGCATACACAGAATCTGTCACAACTGTAGGCTTAGGTTCTGCCCTTGATCTAGCTGCTGAGACTGAAGTAGACATTCAAGCTGATGTGGAAAACGATGCTGGCTCTGTGTTCGCTCTTCCTTCTGCCAATTTCGGTCACTACGAGCAGTCAAAGACAGTGCAGAATTCATGTTTTGATGGACTCATTCCACAGATTACTGAACCAAAAACCCGGCAGGCGATCCCTGAACTGTTGATTGTTAATCAGCCACTTTCAGAAGCTAAGACAGAGGAATGGTCAATTGACGAAATCCTGATTAACAGAGACTTTACTATGGTGATTCCTCTGGTTGATTTTGACTTCTACAAAGGAAGAGACTCTGTGTCATCCACTAAGGAGAGGGACGGCAGGGGTACAGCTCAGACTTTGGTTACTGGTGCCAAGGGGTCAACTGCCTTAAAGGGGCTTTCCATTTCTGAACCACAAGTGTGTCTGCCGACTTCTGGGACTTCAGACTGTCCTCCTACTACCATTGACTCTTCAATAATCCTGTCCACAGCTCTGCAGTCATCGTTGGCACACGTATCTTCGATCAATAAAGGAGTGCTATGTCTGCCAGTCACCCAAGAGCCTTCACCATGTACGCAGTCAGAGCCAAAGACCTTGACAAGTTTGTCTTCAGCTAACAAGACGGCTCCAGCTTGCATGCCCTCAGCCTCGGAATTTCCTTTGGCATGTTTGTCTTCGGTTACAGTGACTCATCCAGCAGATTATCCTTCAGCCATGGAGCCTCCGGTAGTACATTCTAGGTGCATGTCTTCGGTCCCAGAGCCTACTGCTAGTTTGGCTTCAGTTCATGAGAGACCTGTGTCCTGCTCAGCCTTGCTGCCAATATCGGAGGTGTACCTGTCTACACTGTCAGATCCTGCTGCATATTCCTCTGCTCCAGAGATTCCTCCTGAATCCCAACCATTTACTGATGAACGTTCATCTTGCGCTTCTTATGCTGCAAGGGGATCACCAGAATGTCTGCCTTGTACACAAAACAATTCTCCCAACTACTTGACTGTAGCATCAGCGCCTCCCGAATATGCAACATCTGAGCCTGAGACTTCTGCCAGCTCTCTCTTCAGAAACATCAAGCCGGCTCACGACTCGGGAGGGCCTTACATGCGAGGCCGCTGGACTTGCCTGGAGTATTACGAGAGAGAAACGGATGCCATCCACCACGGCCCAGTCGCCGAACGAGTAGCCGACCAGGATAGCGGGCTGGACGGTCCGCGTTTGGAGTCCGGTTTCGATCAACCGCTTGACAACCCTTTTGTTGCCGGATCCCACATGAGTCTGAGGGAAGGGACGGGCACGGCCCTCCAGCTGCAGCGCCAGTTGGGTACTAGTAGCCAAAGGAGGGGAATGTCTGCTGCAGTTCAAGATGTACCTGTTTTTGCTCCCGCTGCTAGTAGGCCTGATGTTCCGAGTACTGTGTCTAACACTTCTATCAGTATGCCAAACGTTCCTGCGGTTGTATCCCACGTGCAACAAGGTGGCTACTTGACTGGCTACATGACTGACAATGGGAGTGCCAGCCTCGTACAACCCATTGGATCTCCAGACCTCCAAGGCAAGGAACTTATGCAGGCAAATCTTTGTCACTTTCAACCACAAACCTTTACCCAGATGGATGACAGAGTATCCGAACCTCTACCTCAGCCGCCACCTTCCTCTTCCGAACATAAACATTTCCTGAGACCTGCTGTTTCCTCACCTCCTGTGTGTCCACTCTCGGCAGTGAGGCTAACAGAACTTCTACCGTTGTCCAAGGCATGTAGCACCAGCCTGCCTCTCTCCTCAAGGATGTATGCATATCCTCTTCCAGTGACTAAGCTTCCTGGACCTTCCAACTCTGCTTCGGGTCCTGCAAGTCCTTCATGCCTTTCTTCGACCCATGAGTCTCTTCCTCACCGAAAACCCACCTATGGCTCTTATAGACTGCGGCCTGATTCTATTCATTCCAGTCCTTCTGCTTCTGCCCGTGGGTCATCGTTTCCGTCAGTGCCACTTCTGAAGACAAAGCGCTCCTGTCATGGAAAGAAGATGTTTTGTGCGAGTAACGGCCGCCTGGAGTCGGCCGTGGAAGGGGGTATAGTGTCACGGCTCGCTCCCTTTGCTCCCGTTCCCGCCACTTGGGGGCATGTTTTGGGGTTTCTTCCCTACTGGACATTCCCTCCGAACCTTATGCTACAGTGTCCTGATGAATTGGGAGCGCTAAAACCTTATTTCCCAAATTACTTCCCTTCCGGATCCATTCCAGGTTTTTGGCAGCCAGCATGCTACTGCTGCTTTAATCAAATGACTATGCTTCCCAGAATGCCTGGCTCACTGCCTCACCTCCTCCCTTGCAGGACAAGGCTGGGTGGAGGATAGGCAACACCTGTGGCTGCAGGTGCAGCAGGTGACACGCCTGAGGGGTTGCTCGTTAAGCAGCTTTAAAAGCCTCAGTCTGCTTCAGTCCAGTGCTGGTCATTGTTGCAGCGTTCCTGTCTTGACTGGTCCCTTGTTCCTGGTTCCTAGTTTTTGTGCCCAGTTTCTAGTTAGTGTTTCTTGTTCCTTGTCCTGGAATTCGTATTTGTATGCCTAATTGATTTCTGCCTTTTGGAAATCCCTTTCTCCCTTTCTCTGTCTGCAGGCAGCCTTTCTCTGAGCTTTCCTTTTGCTGTAGCCCAATTGCCTGTGTTCACTGTTTCCTAGAAATTGTCCTTTGCTACTGAAAGACTTGTTGCATTAATCTTTCCTTTACAGGTTTAGTTTCCTGCCTTTTCACCTTGGATGGGTGGGAAAGTTTCCCTTTTGAAATCGTTTTCACTGCTCCTGATCCTTGCCTTCTATTGGGATCCATGCCATGTTTTCCTTTACACTTTTACATTTATTTCCTATTTTATTATTAGGTATGGGAAGCTGTTGTAACTAGCCCCTGTGTGATTATCTTTTGTTTTCCACACTGTACTATTCCTTCTTGCCTCTTGACTTGGGTTTAGGTATTTAGTCATCCTCACTCTTTGCCTTTACTGCCTTCTGGGTTCTTGTTTGATTTACAGGGTTGTGGGTTAGTACTGACTTCTGAGTGGTCTTTCCGGTCCTCGTGAATACGGACATCCAAGTGGTCTTTCCGGTCTTCGTGAGTACTGGCATTCATGTGGTCATTCCGGTCCTTGTGAGTACTGTTTCCAAATT
Organism: Ambystoma mexicanum; assembly: GCF_040938575.1. NCBI lineage: Eukaryota > Metazoa > Chordata > Amphibia > Caudata > Ambystomatidae > Ambystoma > Ambystoma mexicanum. The sequence goes on from NC_090938.1 coordinate 7,310,457, forward strand.
CCTTATCCAGTACCGTCTAGAGTGTCATCTTACAGATTCTGTCCCTGCTTGCCCTCTACGTGGGCTTAGCGCTGTCAGTATCTGTAATAGCATAGTGGGTAAGGAGTTTGCCGACTTTCCTTTCAGTCATAAGGAGGTTCTAAGTGCTTACCCTACATTCCTTTTCTTATAGTGGTATACACGAGTCTTGGGTATTGAATGCACGTTGTTATATTCAAGGTTGTTTACTGTGTATTTTGTGCACATTTCCCCTGCCATATCCATCGCCTTCTTCCTTTCCTGACAGTGGGAGAAGGGAGGGCGATAGACCAGATGGGAGAAGGGAGGGCGATAGACAAGGTGGGAGAAGGGAGGGCGATAGACCAGGTGGGAGAAGGGAGGGCGATAGACCAGGTGGGAGAAGGGAGGGCGATAGACCAGGTGGGAGAAGGGAGGGCGATAGACCAGGTGGGAGAAGGGAGGGCGATAGGCCAGGTGGGAGAAGGGAGGGCGATAGACCAGGTGGGAGAAGGGAGGGCGATAGACCAGGTGGGAGAAGGGAGGGCGATAGACCAGATGGGAGAAGGGAGGGCGATAGACCAGATGGGAGAAGGGAGGGCGATAGACCAGGTGGGAGAAGGGAGGGCGATAGACCAGGTGGGAGAAGGGAGGGCGATAGACCAGATGGGAGAAGGGAGGGCGTTAGACCAGATGGGAGAAGGGAGGGCGATAGACCAGGTGGGAGAAGGGAGGGCGATAGACCAGGTGGGAGAAGGGAGGGCATAGACCAGATGGGAGAAGGGAGGGCGATAGACAAGGTGGGAGAAGGGAGGGCGATAGACAAGGTGGGAGAAGGGAGGGCGATAGACCAGGTGGGAGAAGGGAGGGCGATAGACCAGGTGGGAGAAGGGAGGGCGATAGACCAGATAGGAGAAGGGAGGGCGATAGACCAGGTGGGAGAAGGGAGGGCGATAGACCAGGTGGGAGAAGGGAGGGCGATAGACCAGGTGGGAGAAGTGAGGGCGATAGACAAGGTGGGAGAAGGGAGGGCGATAGACCAGATGGGAGAAGGGAGGGCGATAGACCAGATGGGAGAAGGGAGGGCGATAGACCAGGTGGGAGAAGGGAGGGCGATAGACCAGATGGGAGAAGGGAGGGCGATAGACCAGGTGGGAGAAGGGAGGGCGATAGACCAGATGGGAGAAGGGAGGGCGTTAGACCAGATGGGAGAAGGGAGGGCGATAGACCAGGTGGGAGAAGGGAGGGCGATAGACCAGGTGGGAGAAGGGAGGGCGATAGACCAGATGGGAGAAGGGAGGGCGATAGACCAGGTGGGAGAAGGGAGGGCGATAGACCAGATGGGAGAAGGGAGGGCGATAGACCAGGTGGGAGAAGGGAGGGCGATAGACCAGATGGGAGAAGGGAGGGCGATAGACCAGATGGGAGAAGGGAGGGCGATAGACCAGGTGGGAGAAGGGAGGGCGATAGACCAGATGGGAGAAGGGAGGGCGATAGACCAGGTGGGAGAAGGGAGGGCGATAGACCAGGTGGGAGAAGGGAGGGCGATAGACCAGGTGGGAGAAGGGAGGGCGATAGACCAGGTGGGAGAAGGGAGGGCGATAGACCAGGTGGGAGAAGGGAGGGCGATAGACCAGGTGGGAGAAGGGAGGGCGATAGACCAGATGGGAGAAGGGAGGGCGATAGACCAGATGGGAGAAGGGAGGGCGATAGACCAGGTGGGAGAAGGGAGGGCGATAGACCAGATGGGAGAAGGGAGGGCGATAGACCAGGTGGGAGAAGGGAGGGCGATAGACCAGATGGGAGAAGGGAGGGCGTTAGACCAGGTGGGAGAAGGGAGGGCGATAGACCAGGTGGGAGAAGGGAGGGCGATAGACCAGGTGGGAGAAGGGAGGGCGATAGACCAGATGGGAGAAGGGAGGGCGATAGACCAGATGGGAGAAGGGAGGGCGATAGACCAGGTGGGAGAAGGGAGGGCGATAGACCAGATGGGAGAAGGGAGGGCGATAGACCAGATGGGAGAAGGGAGGGCGATAGACCAGGTGGGAGAAGGGAGGGCGATAGACCAGATGGGAGAAGGGAGGGCGATAGACCAGGTGGGAGAAGGGAGGGCGATAGACCAGGTGGGAGAAGGGAGGGCGATAGACCAGATGGGAGAAGGGAGGGCGATAGACCAGGTGGGAGAAGGGAGGGCGATAGACCAGGTGGGAGAAGGGAGGGCGATAGACCAGATGGGAGAAGGGAGGGCGATAGACCAGGTGGGAGAAGGGAGGGCGATAGACCAGGTGGGAGAAGGGAGGGCGATAGACCAGGTGGGGGAAGGGAGGTCGATAGACCAGGTGGGAGAAGGGAGGGCGATAGACCAGATGGGAGAAGGGAGGGCGATAGACCAGATGGGAGAAGGGAGGGCGATAGACCAGATGGGAGAAGGGAGGGCGATAGACCAGGTGGGAGAAGGGAGGGCGATAGACCAGATGGGAGAAGGGAGGGCGGCCTTGCTGCCCGGGGCACCGCCTCACTGCATATTCCATACAGAGACCCAGCAGCAGAAGCGGGGCCCGCGATTAATCCACACAGACCACTCAGCATAAAGCAGATTCCAAATTAAAGGGGTGATGGACTTGACGTTGAAACACATAGGGGTAACTGAGGGCGTCTTCGGCACCCACTCTTTTAGGGTCGGAGTCGTGACGTCTGCAGCAGGGGCAGGCATGCCCCCGGAAGCCATTACGAGAATAGGGGGATGAAATCAAACCGTTTTAAGAGGTACGTGAGGTTGGAAAAAATGTGATAGTATAGAGTTCATCGTTATATCCTCCCACCCCCTTTCCCCAAAACTAAGGAGCGAGAAGAAATAGAAGAAGAGTGTGAGTAGCGGGCCACGGCAAGGTAGACAACACAAAGGGAGCAAATGACTGCAAGACACTTCCAGATGGAATGGTGGAGGATTCCAAGTATGAGATGGGGGCAGCTTGGGGGGCATGTGGAGAGGCTATTACAGAGGTACCCCAGAGGTACCCCAAAACCCTGAGGTACCCCAAAACCGCACCTGGGAGGCAACGATCTTACAAGCCTTGGGAGAGGAATTCTGCTTAGAGAAATAATGGGAACCCTATAAAGCTTGGGGGCCTGCCTGGGAGACACAGAAATGATCTGGTGAGACATTATTCCAAGAAAGAGATGGACAGGGGCTGAGTCGCATCAGGCGATCGAGACGTCTTGAAGGAAGTTGAATGGAGCGATGGCACGGGGTTCACACAGATCCGCCATGGGCTGATCAATTTAAAGTCACCAGAATATTATGAAGGCGATGGGGTGCACCTGTAAAGGAGACGCATGGATCTTTTCTTTTGGAACATAAGCACAGAATGGATGGAATTATACGTCACAACAGAGGGGAGCCAAAGAGGGGCGTAGACCCCCTCTGTGGCGTGGCAGTATGTCAGTGACCAGTTGGACTGTAAAGACTATAAAAAGAGCTGTGTAAGAATCAGGAGGGGTTCTCGCTCCTCCGGGATCAGCTCCCCTTTGAGTCCCAGGGGCGAGGGGGGCTTGAGGAAAGGAAGAGAGCTCAGCTTCCCCCGCCTGGCACTTGGCACGGCTCCAGCCCAGGATCTCCTTCCTTGGCAAGCCGGGCCAGGTGGAAATCTAATAAACCTGCAGCCTTTTCAGCCTCAAAGAATCAACGGACTCGTATAACGCTATAATGAAGGTGCAGGTGTGGGACGCATACAAAGCACGTGCTATGGTCCAGGGGGTGTCCAAGTGCCCAGCTTATAAACTATCCCACGGGGTGTTCAGGACTGCGTAACGCCCCGTCCAGTGGTCGCCACAATCCAGACACGTCGCTCCCTTCCTGTCTGCGCTGGCCCTCTCCAGCACATGTGGGGAGGGTCTGCACTGACCCTCACCGGCACATGTGGCCCTCTCCAGCACATGTGGGGAGGGTCTGCACTGACCCTCACCGGCACATATGGGGAGGGTCTGCACTGACCCTCACCGGCACATATGGGGAGGGTCTGCACTGACCCTCACCGGCACATGTGGGGACGGTGTGCACTGACCCTTACCGGCACATGTGGCCCTCTCCAGCACATATGGGGAGCGGTAGACACGGCGCCTATGGAGCCTTCTGGGATTGGCGCCCATTTCACACACTGTGTATTGCGCTCCTTGTGGGAGAGCGTTTGCCAACGTCCCTGTCCCTGGCCCTGGCCCCCGGGAGGGCAGTGCACCGGTGAACACTTTCCTCATCGGCCAGGTGGCAGCAGTCCAGTTATTGCGAGTGTGCTCCAGACGAACCACACCGCCGTCCCAAAGCTCAATGAACCCCCACTCCACTAAGGGCAGGTCACGTGCCCACTCTCTTGTAGACTGGGATCAACGGGGTTCAGGACCCAGAGCCTTGCAGCAGGGTTCACTGGAGCAGGAGATGAAGCTCGGCCTAGTGGAAACTTCTGGAAGATTCTGGCTGGAGCACAACATATTCACTCAGTCTGAGCCTTCTGCTCGCCAAACATGCACATTATAAGCTCCAAGACTCGGAGCCTGGGTGCAAGGGGCATCGGGAATAAAACCCACACACCCCATTTCTAGCTGAGCAGCAGACACGGGCACCTCATCTCCACCCAACAACACGTTCCCCATTATTCTTGCAGAGAACGCATGGATGCGGGGATGGCCCACGTGTACCTTCTATTCGAAACACTGAGAATGCAGGCTGAAGGCTTGCTCCTCTCCCTTCACATATGGGATCCATCAGCAGTGATTATTGGATGCTGAGGCTCGGGCGCTGTGAGGAACTCGGCCATCCGCATGGTGGGTGGGCTCTCACCTGTGCTTTTTGGCAATGGTATATGATATTGAATGATGGTAGATCAACCTCTGGAAAATGTGTGGGGATAATCCACACACATTTTCTTATGCCCTCCGCACAACATACACATAGACACGTGTACTCTGGGTGGACGCAGTGATGAGTGCACCATGTCATCTCAGAAGGAAGAGGGCAACATCTTCACCCTGCCTTGGACAGCCTGAATACCTGACAAAGGCCCCATGGATCCACCCTGTCCTTTTGTAGAGCTGCAGCTGGTGGCAGCGATGAACATATTTTACATATGAATAGAATGTACTTCAAACAGTCCCCAATGGGGCCTGGCTACAGTGGCTAACAAAAGAGACAGGAAACCCCCAACACATTTTGCTATGCACTGTGTCAATCTGAAGCCGGCTCCCAACCTTAGTATTGATTGTAAGTGAAATGTCATGTCTGGGACTGCGTGTATTACAGTAGTCATCCCTGCAGGGGGGCCCCATTCAGAAGGTATGAGTATGTGGATTGATGGCGCCCAAAAGACTGGTCTCGCCGCAGCTTCAAGGGACACCTGCCACTTTAATCAGGAACCACAGAGAGCTCCATTAACCAGAGAGACCCTTTGATCCACAACAGAAAGGGACAAGGCTGGGAGTTAGTATTACATGTTTTCACCCCTTTTCTTTTTCCGTTGCAAAGCACTCTGGTTATGACCTCATGCATACAGCAGATTGTTGGTGGGGACCCTGGATTGGTTCATTAAAGGTAGGTTTATCCAATCCCTGTGGTCCATTTGGCTTTAAAAGAAGGCTGAGCCCCTCTTTTGGCAGATCATCTGAAGGCTTCACCAGAATCAGAAGGAAGAACTCAGCATTGTACCCTGGCTGAAGGTACAGTCTGCCTTACAGCTTCAGCCAGTGAAGGAAGGGCAGGATCTCCAAGAGGGAAGCAAGATCCCTCCCCTAAACATCTCCCAGGGAACTGAGGGAGATACTGAATCCAGAGGACCCTAGAGCAGCTTCAGAGCCGGTACCCAGCCATCACACAGCGTACCCTGCTTGGCTCTGCAGTAAGCTTCTGAGGTGGGAAGTGCCAGAGAGTCTCTGAACCAAACCAAGGACAATGCAGCTGCCTGCAACACTCTCCTTAGCTATGGGCCATCCGCCTTCACGGACGACAAGAGCCCCGGGAAGAAGGTAGGAGGAGTGCACTGACAAGCATCTACCAACGTCTGCCTTAAAGGACATTTTTTAGCCAGTTGAGCCCCTTGAGCTGCAACCGACTGCACCGCTGAATGCTGTTACGCCACAGTCACTAAATCTGTCCGAGATGCCTCGACCAGTGCTTCAGAACCGCTGATCAGCACTGAGATGACTATTCCTGATCCCGAGCCGCTGTGTAGGCCAACCTGCAGCCGTCCGTCCAGCCTCGCTCACGACTGCCTGCCACCTGATACCCGCAGCAGTCTCCTGTCTTAAATCTGTTGCAGAACCTATTCTGTAGGTCTCAGGTCTCACGCGTCGGCTTCACCCGAGACGAAGCTGACGCGCGAGACTTGAGACCTGCAGAATCAAGAGATCTAACCCATTTAACTGGAACTACCTATGAGGAGCCTAAACAAGTCTTACACACAAGGTTTCTCAATGACAGTACAAAATAATCTGCTAGCTATTGGAAAGCCTGAGCCCTGATTTGATAAAGGAGGCATGAGCCGAAACACGTGTCATCACTAAGGGCAATCTGTGACCTATTAATCTATTTCTTTCAAATTAAACCAGGCTTCGAAAAAACCAACTGGCACATGTCTTATATCTGAGTTTGGGATAGACTGTTGATTTAGATGGTTTATTTGGCTTTGTAACCACCCTACTCAGTTAGACGCGGCAGCAGGATTGAAATTTTCAAATTGGAACTTCACTATGTGGTAATATATTGATCTCAAGTTAAGCGGACACGCTTCGCCCAACCAACCAGCCCTTTTAAAAGCCAAATACCCAACAGACTGAACAATGGAAAAGAGGCGCCATGAATGCAAGAGTAAACAACAAAAGGGCCGTGCAAGGAACCCAAGGGACTTCTTGTTAGCCATGACTGAAAACCAATGAAGACACCTGCGCAATCCTGTCTTGGAGCACTCGAGGATTCACACATCTGTTTAAAGAATTTCTTGTGTCCCTTGAAAACACCCTAGCCATTTGTCTACAAGAAACATGGCTACGCAAGAAACCATCAAGAGACGGGTTTAGTGTGTTCCTCAATCCAGCAGAAAAAAAACAAAACGATTGCCCTTACTCAGGATTGATAACTTTGATCAAAATAAATCGGTGGTGGGCACCTGTAGAATCGTACAACCCAAACCCATTCGTGCAAGGGACTCTTATCCAATCTAACCAAGTGACCAAAAGAAATTGCAAATATATCTTAATAATTAACAGCTACTGGAACCCACTGAAAAATGTATGTAGTCAGCGACTGATCTAATGGATAGTGCCATGCTTACTCACAACAATTTGTCGGTCATATGCTGTGGCGACCTAAACTGTACCTGGTTTAAACGTGATTATGCAACAAAAATGTACTCCAAAATTCCAGAAAATCACATCGGCATGAGGGCACAGTCTTGGCAGACTGCAATGACAAATAGAAATTGCCTAATGCTCAATGGAAATGCCAAAGGGGATTTGCTTCCAAAAACCACATGGAAAGGGTCGAGTGAGCAGGAAGAAAAAACATTGGACTACATTTGGACATCTCGAGCGATGTACGAAAAGCAATCGACATGGAAGTCATCAGGATGGCAAACAGCGATCGCGAGCTGATACATGTGTGTTGGTCGATGAATTGGAACCAGTGTGTCCAAAATATAAATCAGTTGGTAACAGTAAATTCTGCCGGTAATAGACTAAGAATAAATGGGCCCCAGATTCAGCAACTGACATTAAAATATTTTGAAGGAGAAAATGCGGGAACAATTCATTATGCTCCTTTGTTAGTCGACCTGACAAAACCCGCATCAAAGTCGACTTTACTAAGCAATTTCCATAAGCTCAACTTTAGTAGTCTTCTACATGAAGCACAAAAGCAATTAAGACGTGACGTGAGACGTGTGAAAAAAAACCTCCCAACGGTTGATGCAGCCGCAGGAGTTAAAGCCTGACGACAACAATACAGAAACTGGCCCACATCACAAGCCGTTATAATTGATCAAAATCATTGCGGAACTCATGATGGAACTGCTGGTAAAGAAAAACTCTAGAGACATATGGGTAATTTTGAACGCTGGAAATTCAAAATGCCAGCCCATGATCACCAACGACCTAGCAGGTAACATCTGGGCAAAGGATTTCTTGAATGTCTACAAAAAACCAGTTGTGGAACCATCGGTAAAGATTACACCATCGAAAATCACCTGGAACACAAACATTTCGGCAAATGACATCGCCCTGGCGATAAAACATCTGAAGAACTCACAGGAACCAGGGCCCGACTTGATCACCAATGTAATGTTGAAAAAACATGTTGTTGAGTGGTCTTTGTTCATCAAGGTCCAATTTGACCGGCTATCGACAACAAAGCAAATTCCAGAGTCCTGGTCAAAGGCCGTAGTGGTGCCAATATATAAGAAGGGCATTCGGGATGATCCAACCAACTACTGAATGATTGCCCTTGTTGACACCATTGGAAAGATCTTTGGATCATTTCAGAGGCAGAAGCTTGCGGACTGGGCGAAATCAAAGAAGATTGTCAACATTAGACAAACCGGCTTCATGACTGGTGTTGGTGTCGACGTAAATCTTGGCATACTAAACATCTTAAAAATGGAAACTCTCAAGGCAGGTCATACATTGTTTCTAGCGTTCATCGATATTAAACAGGCCTTTGATGGAATAAATTGCGGCAAGTTATGGCTCAAACTAATGACCTGGGGATGTCCGCAAGATTTGCTTGAGCCAATAATTGCCTTACATACCAACACCTCAATACGAGTCCGTCTCAACAACCACGGTGACTTGTCAGATACCATCAAAACTAAAAAGGGGGTAAAGCAGGGGTGTCCATTGGCTTCCGAACTTTTCAAACTGTTCATATCAGATCTGCCAGCACACCTGCATGAAGCCAAGTCCTTTCCACCTAAGATGAACAATGTGCCCATAACTTGCATAACATACGCTGACGACCTAGTATTAATAGATCGTACACAAGTAGGGCTGCAATGGCTTTTGGAAAAACTGTATTAATATTTAACTAATAATGACCTCGAAATAAACACGGCAAAAGCCAAGATAATGCTAATAGGTCCAAAAGGCACCAAGCAAGATTGAGCTTTTCGTTGGAATATTGCTGGATACATGATAAGCAAGGTAGCCTCAATAAAATATCTAGGCATTACTTTCAACAACTCAATCTGTGAAGGTCCTTGGATTGACTAACTAAAAAATCGGATGAAGAGCCTAGCCCTACAAGGTGCAAAAATAGAGAAGGAGTTTGGAAAGTTCTCATTGGCGCCGGTGTTACTCTTTTACATTCAAAAGGTAGTACCTGCTATTACGTTCGGCGCCAAGGCTGGATGGAACATCCCTGAACAGATCTGGCATTTGCTAGAAGGCCTTTTTTGGCAGCAAGTTTTGAATTTACCCAGATACGTCTCAATGGCAGCTTTGAGACACAAATTATCGTTGAACTCATTGCACTCTAAAGTAATATGAAAATCACTTACTACAAGGTGAAAAATGCGCCTCATTACTCCAATCTCTGCATATGAGATTTTTAGTCCAAGTAACGTAAATCAAATGAACTTACTAAAAGTATGGTATTCAAAGCTAAATGACATTCTCGCAGCGGCAGACATCAAAGAATCGGATCTGCAGATGGTACCTCAGATTGCAAAAAAAAAGTTTGAACAATGGAGCTGGATCATCAACAAAGAAACACGAGATAATCTCAAATCTTCGTTAAACTTAGAGTGCAGTGGAAACAAACTAAATGCACTATCGCGTTTCATGTCACAGTGCCCTTCAAGGTACCATCGTGCACAATTCCTGAGACTGAACGCGTTGTACACAAAAGAAATGTTATGGCTAAGAAATGATAAAGCCACAGCAGACAGCCAATGTCGATTCTGCAAATTGGAGACAGAAACCTCTAAACATCTAATAATTGGTTGTATGGAAACAATCATCCAACGTAAAACTCGTCTTGAGAAGTTTGCCCCGCAAAATAACGACATGGAAGGTTGGTTGGAGCACCTCTTATCGGGCCATAATGTGGAATTATCTCGTGCCGTTATAGGCTACATGGACATGCTGGTGATGCCTCAATCTTTTGGAAAGGAAGGGCAGAGCGCCCACGTCAAATAATGATGTAATAATCGTTACTAAATTGAGACATTATGAATTTGAAGCTGTAACAAAAGTTCAATGTTTAATTGAACTGTAGTTTTACAATAAATTAAAAAAAGAGGTTTGGGGCTGTCCCCCGCATCCTTAACAATGAAGGCGGGGGACACAAATAGAAATAAGAATTTATATGTGTAATATAATTGCACCTGTTTATGTTTATATGTTTGAAATAGTTTGGAGGACAACGCTTTCATTTTTTCCTGCACACAATTTCAAACGTATAAACATAAATTGGTGCAATTGTATTACATGCATAAAATACATATACGTTCTAATCGGGTATGCGTGCAAATGTTTTTTGGGCAAATTGCTGCGGGCAATTTGCACACAATCAAACATACCCAAACCCACAGAATGGAGTATGGTTTAGTCCCTTTGAGCTTCTGTTTGGACACCCTGGACGAGGCCCCCTCAGTCTCAGGGAAAGAGGGATGGGAGGGCAACCCCTCGTCCCCTACACGAGATGTGGTGGACCATGTACTCGGCCTTCTGTCTAGAATGGCAAAGTACGTGGAACAGTCGAAGAGAAACCTAAAGGCCAGTCAGGAATTGATGAAGCACTGGCACGACCAGAAGGCCACAGTGACAGTCTATTCTCCAGGCCAGTGGGTGTGGATTATGGAGCCTGTCAAACCCAGTGCCCTTCAGGACCAGTCGTACTGTGTGCTGTGTTTCATTGACGTGAAAGGACCTAAACAGATGTGCAGGGTCTTTCACATCAACCGGCTAAAATCCCATTATGGCCGGGATGACTTGGCCATGGCATTAGTGACTGATGGAGACACTGAGGAGGAGACCAACCCCCCCAGACCACCTGCGCACTGAAGTCACAGATGGGTCAGTTGAAGGTGTCAACCTTGCAACGGATCTGTCATCACAGCAACTGACAGACTGTCACCGTTTAACGGGACAGTTTGCTGGTCTGTTTTCTCTGACTCCAGGTCGCGCAGATTGGTGCACCCATGATGTGGACACTGGAGACAGTAAGCCGGTGAAGAATAGGATTCACTGGATGTCTGATAACGTCAGGGACACCATCAAGTAGGACGCTTCTAAGATGTTGCCCGTAGGAGTGATAGAGCCATCCCACAGCTCCTGGGCTAGTCTAATGGTACTGGTCCCTAAAAAGACTACTGGCAGGAAGACTGAAATCCATTTTTGTGTAGACTATAAGGGGCTCAATTCTGTCATGAATATAGATGCTCACCCCCATTCTTCGGGAAGTCTTATAATTCACTTGTATTACAATCTCTTCAGATCCCTTCGGGTGTAATATAGGTGTGGGGCTGATTGATAGTTTAGAAACCGATATTCATCCCTGGATCACTGGTGCCCTGGAAGTTGATTTGTCACATTGGTGGCAGGTGGTCGGATCTAGTTAAAGCCTTGCACACAGCTTAGTCACCCAACAATAAAAGCACTGCTAGGTATTTGTAATAATCAAGGATCTTGACATAGGGACTGTGAAAGGCGTGACCAAGGATGTCCTGCACGTCCTATGTCAAGAGAGGGGACTTCCCCACAGCACTAAGGTTAATAAACCTGAGCTGCTGACCAGCCTCCAAGCTTGGGTAGAAGCCAGGGTTGTTGGGGAGAAGACCCCATGGGATGGGTTAGACCATGTGTATCTGAATGAAGAATACCATCCAGAAGGGGTAGTGGAAGATAGCATGAACCGTGTTTCTCCCCAATTGTCCCGCCGGGGTCAAGCATGGTTTCTCAACACTCTAGAGTGTCAATGAGGTCAGGGTCTAGTGCAGCATCCTGCAGGTCACATGCCTCTGCAAGTTCTCTAAGTGGCCCTGTAATTGTTTCGTCTGTTAACGAGGTAGCGGCTAGAAAGCTCCTGCTTGAGGAGAGGAGACTAGCGCTACAGGAACAGAAACAGTGGGACATGGTCACCATAGAGCTGTGCAAGCTAGAGCTTGAAGAGGAGTATCAGCCGGTCAAGTGGCACAGCGAGTAGAGCGCTCGCTTTGACATCTGTGCAGAGCCTGCTAACGCAGGTTCAAATCCTGGCGGGGCCAAACTCTGCCCTTCATCCTTCCGAGGTCGAAAAATGAGCACACCACACCGTGGGTAATAATAAGCAGCGCTCAGATACCTTAGGGTTCGTAGCGCTATATAAATGCCAAATTATTATTATTTTTATTAAGTAGGAGGCCAACAGATCCTCCTCCATCGAAAGCAGCGGTAGTGGCTGAAACCAGGATGCCCGGGATAAGCCCTGGTGGCACATCCCCAAAGACTTAGTGCAGGCTTAGGAAGTGGGTAACGATATTTTTGACTGGTTTGAAGCACTTGAGCTTGCTTTTCAGCTACAGGAGGTGGATGAGGTACTGTGGGGTGCAGCCCTGATGAGTCGCTTACCAACACCAGGGACTGATGCAATTCTTCAGTTAACTCCTGAGGAAAGGCCTGCTTATGAGATCATGAAGGCAGCCCTCCTCAGGAAGTTCTGTAAAACCCTAGAACAGTATCTCAAGAGCTTCAGAGAGCTCGGAAAGAAGAAGTGGGCAGACATTTGCAGCAATCACATACTTGTTGAAATATCTGAGTGAGTGGGTGTCTGGTAACAAAGTTGACACATTTAAAGGGTTGTACAATTTGATTGCGTGTGAGCATGTGTTGCCACAGTGTGAGGTTGAACTACACCAGCATCTTGTGGACAAGACTATCACAGACCCTAAGGAGCTTGCAAAGGCTGCCGACAGGTTTGTGAGTACTCGAGTCCAGAAAAAGGCTCAGACGAGCACAGCCAAACTGGAAGAGAAATCAGCGGACAAAAAAGTTAACAAGGATGGAAAGGACAAAGGTCCAACCCACGCCTCTTTGAAATCAGGTCTCCAAAGGCTGAGGGCAAATCTCTAAACTTTAATTCAGCTGTTCACACTGAAAGAAGAGCGCAGGCACCCCTAACACCACCCAAAGGTTGCCTTGTGTGTAGGAAGCTGAGCCATATGAATGGGGGTCTTGCTTGCAAGCGCTTACTGTGGCGGCATCATGAAGCAAGACAGAATCTGAATTTAAAACAAACACCTTTATTTAACTTCAATGCCAGTTATGGTTTAAGGTCTGTGTTGCCCTATGCTAAGGTGGGATTTCCCTACCTTAATAAAACTAAGGGAAGTCTGAGTCAAAGAGTTCACCTGATGACTCTGTGTGTATCTATCCAAAACCTATGCTTGGCCTCACAACTAATCTACACAATGTGTAGGGATGTCAGCAACCAAAAGAAACAGCGTTCAACACATAATGCCGAGCCTCTTAGAGCTCGTAGCTTCCTTTCAGCTCCCTTCCCCAAGTATAAAACAGTTCCAGAAAAAAGTCTCAGATGATACCTCTCTTGAGTTCAGGATGATACCGTTTTAATCAATCCTCGGGGTTCCCTTTCCCAAGTTCAAAGTAACGCTTGGGTTCCTTATTTGTTCGGCGCACTGCGGGCCGTACAGCAGCCCTCCCTGCCTGTACTCCAAGAATGACAGGAACATCATTGGGTTCCTTATGTGTTTGTCGTGCTCCGGGTCGCGCATCAGCGTTCCCTGCCTGTACTCCAAGAATTAATGTGTTTGTCATGCTCCGGGTCGTGCATCAGCGCTCCCTGCCTGTACTCCAAGAATGAATGTGTTTGTCATGCTCCGGGTCGTGCAGCAGCGCTCCCTGCCTGTACTCCAAGAATGAATGTGTTTGTCATGCCCCGGGTCGTGCAGCAGCGCTCCCTGCCTGTACTCCAAGAATGACAGGAACATCATTGGGTTCCTTATGTGTTTGTCGTGCTCCGGGTCGTGCAGCAGCGCTCCCTGCCTGTACTCCAAGAAAGACAGGAACATCATTGGGTTCCTTATGTGTTTGTCGTGCTCCGGGTCGTGCAGCAGCGCTCCCTGCCTGTACTCAAAGAATGCCAGGAACATCATTGGGTTCCTTATGTGTTTGTCGTGCTCCGGGCCATGCAGCAGCGCTCCCTGCCTGTACTCCAAGAATGACAGGAATATATATAGCTTGTGCCATTCTTGCATTGCATTAAGTGCCTCTTCCGTCTTTCTCCTCTCACTCTGCTCAGCTTCAATGACCTCTTCTTCCTCCGGTGTGCGTCCAATTTGGGGAACCCATCTATGCCTATGTCCTTCTGGGGCACCATCAAGGCTGGTGTGTTCAATGGCACTAGGGTACTTAACCCTCCTCTATTTGGAGGAGGCATCTGCATGGGAGCTTCAGGCCCAATGGTGGTCTCCGAGTACTGCGTTGCTTCCTCTCATGCCATGTACCTTCAAAAGGTGTCTGCAGCCTCTGTTCGCTCCAACTTTTACTGACCGTCATCCTGGTAACATAGTGGTGTTATTCTTGGGGGCGTTATGGGCAGAGTGCCTGCCTTGTTTCCTACCCATGTCAGCAACTTGAACTTCCTTGCACACTCCTTGAGGTACTCATTGTTTTCTCTCTTTACCATCTCCACCGGAACTGTCAGGAGTGCTTGTGCTTTGCATCCCTGCAGCCCTTTGGCCCCTCCTTCTGTTGTAAACACCACTCCATATACTGGTAATTTGTGTCTCTTGCAGCATTCAGGGATTCCCCTTCCCCTCCTCTTCCGATCTTAAGGCATTGCAATTCCCTCTGTGTTATTGTTCTCGCTTATCGTTGGTTTTGGCCTTCCAGTGCATGTTGTATCACGTCACCTGCGCTTCAGCAATCCTCTATCATTAACCATGTTTTCATGGTAATGTCCTCATGTGGGAATAACTGCTGTGGCATTCATCATAGTGTAGCCCACTTCCTCTGGAACCGCCATGGAAGTCCTGGAGGCGCTCATAGCCTGGGCAGTGACAGAGCACCCGTGGCAGCCCTCCCCGTTGCCTCCCTCTCCACACAGGATATGTGCTGGTAGTATATATTGTTAGTGGTGTGGCCCGAATTTGTTATATAAGTTTAAAGCTGGCAATGCCACTCAGTTGGTGCTGCTTCATCTCTTTCATAGTACTGGCCAGGGGTCGGATTATTACTTCTAGAACTACGGCAACATATATACTCGTTGCTTTTGGTAGTACCAGGAGGTTAAAGAAGTAGAGATAGCAGAATGTAAAAACAAACATAACTACAATAGTTTCAATAGGTTAACCCATAGGTTGCAAGTGTGCATGCTCATTGCCTTGCCTGTAAGATATACCTTGATACCTTGCAAAGTCTACACCACTGTGTGCCATCATCATCATTTCCTATATATTTATTTATTTATGTATTCCCTCTTCAATGCGCAACGGGTGACCACTGCCATCACGAGCATCGAGCTGGTAACTTAAGTGATGCTCAACTACCTGTGGCGGGACCCAACAGCTCATTGGTAGTTATTTTCTCATGTCACCATCTTTCTCTTTTTTGGCGGGGGGGGGTGGAAGTTGTCCCCCCAAAAGCATCTTCTTCTCAACCCCAAAAGCCCTTCTTATGTCCCTGTTCCGTTTGTCATCTGCCTGGACACCATGTATAATATAGTCTTGCGAAGACCTCTGTGTTTAAGCACCTGCAAGCGGCTCCAAGTCCAGGAACCTTTCACCAGTCCAACGCTCCTTCAATAAGTCCAGAGACCTCCTTATTTCTACGAGGGCCTTAATTTGGGGAGCAGGATGCTGGGTAGTAAGATAGTCAGTTCCAGGGGATAATGTTTGCATAGGGGACACATGGGTGGGGGAGTACAGAATCAGGGAGCTTTTCCTTGTGTCCCAGTTTCGTGACATGTGGGCATTAGGCCGTCTCCCACACGCCCTCTTGGCAAGAGGGCCTTCTGTCCCTGCTCATGGGTTATGGTGCAGGGTCATTCCAGGCGCACTCCTCCCTCTTGTGTTTGTTTAAAAGTGCCCTTGCGCCTGAAACACAAAGAAAATCGGGTGAGTTTCTCAAAGTGTATGTACAATTTCTTATTAACACTTCCTAGTATTACCTTAATACTTGCCACTAACACTCCTTCCTTTTGTTCACCTACTCAGTGATGTAGACAGGGTAGGGCCTGAGTGGGCAAAGCCCAACCAAAATCTGTAAATGCCCACTCAGCAGCACTGTGTGGGCATTCACAGATGTCAATGTCACTGCGGTGGGTGCAAGTACATTAGCTTCAGGCCCCACTAGTTAGACCATCCTGGCTGCGCCTCTGCACCTACTCCTTCCATCTAATTCGTATTTCACATGCTCACTACCCAATCCACCTCTTTCTTCAATCTCATTATGTTATTTCTCTCTTAATTCCACTGGAGGATTAGCTGTCCCACTTCCCTTTAACCACACAAAACAGAAACGACAGGAACAAAACCCACTCGCTATCTTTGCCGGTTCTGCTCCTTCTTCCGGGTATGTTTGGAAGCTAAATTTATTTCTGTCCTGTAGAGACCAAATGGGGACAAAAAGTCATGCTAAAGTAACGGGTACAATGTTACTCCCCTTTTAATGAGCTCTTTTCCCATTCTGCATGTGGAGCGTTGGCCCTGCCGCTGTGTGATTCCTCCATGTGACGGGCTGGCAACGTCTGTGCTCTGGGCCAATGCGATGGAGATGGCTTTCATGTGAAGTCCACGAATGTGTCTCTTCTCCTTCCAGCAATGCTGAACCTTTCCTTTTTCTGCTAATGCGGTGGCAGGCCTGCATGAGCTGTTTTGGTTGTAGCGTTTTCCTCCTGTCCACCTGGTATATGCTGCGTTGGGTCACTACCATTGCTGGTTCCTGCTGTGCTGTCCCTGCAAAACATAACTGCTGTTTTTTGTTACCTCTCTAACCTTTCCCTACGCTAACACACCTACCCCTGACACTGAAGCCAGCGCATGTGATGTACGTGTGCATGCAGGTGTGGCACATGCATACACAGGTTTCCCTACCATTTCTTAACATATACATTTCTATCCCTCCTCCGAACCTCATAAAACATACATTTCATAACAAAAACATTGCCTAACATTTCAATACTTTAACATTTCTTACATCTGATAGAGAGGATTCCTTTTTTTATCTGTAATGGCCACTTTCCTGTTACTTGTGGCTCTTGCACTATACAAGAGATACTAAAAATTCAAAGCCCCTCTACTGCTTTTCACTTTCTACCAGTTACTCACTTGCGCCTCCTTCTCTTTCCATGGAGACTAATAGAGGACCTTCCACACTCCTTTCACTTCCCCCAGTACCTACCTGTCATCCCTATTTACCGCCCCTTTGCATCCCCCAGTACCCACCTGCTCATGTGTATTGCTACATCAATTGGGCCAAATGAAGGAATGACATCCCTTGACCTTAGAATGCGCACAGTGTCTGTTAATCATATGCAAAGTCTTCTGTTACTTACTCTTGTACGTTGCTTCCTCGTGCTGGCAGATATGTCCCCATTCTGCACATTGTGCTTCTCCTTATAGCCCCTCATTCGTTGCCTTTGTTTTACTTTTAAAAAATAGTCCATAGGCGCCCCTCTTTGAGAACGAACACGACTAAATTACCTGCTCTTTGGGAAGGTACCCACTCAAGAGTCCGCAGCCACACTTTGGCTCACTGTATCTTTCACAGAAGGGAAATATCCTTTTGCATATCAGTCTTTGTCCCGCCCACAAGGGCAGTGCAGCACCGAAATGCTAGGCAATTCTCTTCTGCCCACCTCAGGGAAATGGTTTAGTTACACAAAAACTAGGGCCAATCAGATGAAACACCCTAGCACGTCTCTTCCTAAGACAAACAAAACAAAGCTGACTGATATCAAAATCGCCCTACTAAACACTAGGTGAATGAGCAAGCATGCTCAAAATATCCATGACAATATAACTCATGAGAAGTTAGATATCCTCTGCCTAACAGTATCCTGGCTGCAAAAGCCCGTTGGCCCCACCATAGACACTGCAGTAGCCAAAAGGTACAATATATTCTATAAAAGCAGAGAACTAGGTAAGGGAGTCGGAGTGGCTATAATAGCCAGAACCGATCTACGCCTATTTCCATCTACCATTTTTTGCCAAGGGTGCGAAACCCAACTGCTAAAAATGACACCGACCCAAAATAACTGCATGAACATCATAGCACTCTACCGCCCACCCTCCCTGAGCATAGACTTTGATGAGGATTTAATTCAGATACTAAACACCTGTGAAGCACCTAACACAGGTAATGTGGTCCTAGGAGACCTCAATAGATGGAGAGGCAACATCAAGGATAAAGAGGCCATCGCTCTCCAAAAAGATCTAAAATCAATAAACTATAATGTGATTAACAATGAACCCACCACAAATAATGGAAACCAACTGGACTGGATTACATCTAGAAATGCAAATATTACCACACAACAGAGAGTCACCTGTATTTGGTCTGATCATTCCAAAGTTGAACTTATACTGAGACCCAAAACCAGCATAGAAAAGCTGGATAATGCACTAAACACCATCGCCAATAGAAACTTCAAAAAACTTACGTCAGACATCTAAGCCAATACCGTTGCCATTATCCTGTCTTCTCCAACCAATGACGATTCCTGCAACGATACTGTTAAAATATACAACACACACTTTCAGAAAATTGTTAACACTCATGCTCCAGTAAAACAAAAACAGGTCAGACCAAATGTCAACCACCAAAAATGGTTTACTGATGAGACAAACGCACTAACAAAAGAAAAACGGAAACTAGAAAGATAGTCGCCCTCACTACAAGTCAAGCGGTGGACCATGGTGCTATTAGCACCATGGTCCATGCCGGATTCCGCCATGGTGGATGGCGGAATTACCGCCCCATTCCAAGGTGAGTGGGGCGGTAATTCCCCATTCACCATTTGCCCTTCCCCATTCCCATTTTTGCCGCATAGGGCATAATGGGGATGGGGAAGGCGCTAATTACGGCACCGTAAATTACGGTGCCGTAATTAGCACCAAGGTCGCTTAGCGCCTTGGACTTTAACGCCTGCAAAAAGCAGGCGTTAAAGTGTGAATCAGGCGTTAAGGGTTAACGGCGCCGTTAAACCCTTAACGCCTGACTTGTAATGAGGGCCAGTGACAATAAAATCAGACAGACGAAAATAAAAAGACATGGAAAGAAATAGACAAAAATACAAAGAGAAACTAACAGAGTAAAAAAGATTTTACAACCAGCAGATCTCTACAGCCTCCAACTGCTCAAGCAAACTCATGCAAATCCTAAAGTCAGTAGAAAAATCACCTTCTTTGTCACCCCCTCTTCAACCTACTCAAGAAGACTGCGAGAAGGTCCAACTTGCCTTCCATGAAAAGATCCAAAAGGCTCGTCAAACCATCAGCCTCTGTCAAGTATCCACTAAAGCACAACCTTTATTGCACATCGCAGACCCCCCATTGCTCATGAGGAAAAATTCTAGTTTAAACCCCTCACCTTAGACGACACAAAAAAGCTTCTTACATCACTTAAGCAGACATCCTGCTCAGAAAACATTCTACCACCAAAAATTGTACTCGAAAACTCAGACATATTTGCACCTTTAATTCGCAGAATTGTAAACACCTCTTTTAAAGACAAGAAAGTACCCATCTCTATTAAAGCAGTGACAGTCACGCCATTATTTAAAAAACCAGGACTCGACCAACAAGACCCAACAAACCTCAGGCCAATAACTAACTGGAATCTAATCCTTAAAATCCTAAACAAAGCTTCAACCAAACAATTACAAACCTACGTGGACGAACACAATCTACTTCACGCACAACAATCCGGTTTCAGAGGCTCACATAGCACAGACACCGTGCTTCTCGATTTACAAACTAGAATGCTGAACATCTTGGAAAAGGGAAAGGCAGGCATGCTGATGCTTTTAGACCTTTCAGCAGCGTTTGTCCTGCTAGACCACCACAAACTCCAGGTAGCATTGGCTACTGTCACACTTTGCTTCGAATCTCACCTGTTTATCCTTTGAATTCTTGTTCTTCTGAGGTTTTTCCTTCTTTCTGATGGTTTGGCACTTGTACAGACACGGGCGAGTGTCCTCTGTCGCCAGTGTGCAGGTAGGGTACCAGTCTCATAGAGATGCAGGCGTTTAGTTTCCCAGGGAGGATCAGGAAGGTATAGATCTGAGTCCGGGAAGGGTTTGGGAACCAGGAAGGAGTCAGAAGATTCGCACCGTACCGAAGGCAGAGTACGAGTGCAGTACGGATCCGGACAAGGGCCGAGGAGAAGGCGGTAAGAACAATTCCACAAGCGGTAAGCGCGGGCAGAACCGAATATTACCAGGAAGGAATTGGAAACCGCTAAACAAGGGAGTAGCACAGGAGTAAAGGGAAGTTAGACACACATTTTCCGAAACTTCAGAAAGGTAGCGTTGAGACGCGCAGAGCCACAGGTGCGTCTGTTTTCTAGGAAGTGGCAGGTCAGTTGAAAGACTAGACAGGGAACGTCGTAATGGGGTTGGCCATGTTGGGAGTATACTAGAAAGGGTGTTGCTGTGTTTGATGGACCATGCAGTCCAGAAGGGGCAGAAACAGTGAATCATGACAGCATGCCTCCTCTTAAACTGTGATCCACCTGGTTTACCTGGATGGGTTAGATGGAACCTCGTAGCAAATGGGGGCATTCATGTTGGACACAGTTTCCCATGTTCGTTCGCTGGGAGGATAACCTTTCCATTCCACTAAGTATTGCAGTCGACCTCTTCTGTATCTGGAATCGCATATCCTGGAAACTTCAAATTCGATTTGATCATTGATGAGTACATGGGTATGTCGTAGAGCTGTCCTGGTGTTTTGAGAATAGGGTTTAAGCAAAGACGTGTGATAAACGGGATGGATCTTCTTCCAGGATTCCGGTAATTGAAGTCGAAATGCCACAGGGTTAATGATCTCCTTTATCACAAAGGGCCCATAGAATCATGGGGCCAGCTTGTTGGGTCGTAGATGTCGAGGCAAAAGTCTAGAGGAAAGCCAGACCTTGTCGCCAATGGTATACATAGGACCAGGTCTCCTCCTGGCATCAGCATATCGTTTAATATCCATCCTAGCCTTTTCTAGATGTCCTTTCACCTCCTTGTGTACAGTGACCAAATGCTCTATCCAGGAATCAACCGAAGGAACCGGGGTGGAGTGAGGTAGGAGTGTCAGCAGAACAGATGGATAGAATCCTTGACTGCAAAAGAAAGGACTTGTCTTAATGGCATAGTGGTCAGAATTGTTGTATGCAAATTCAGCTACTGGAATCAAAATTGACCAATCATCCGGGACCTGGGAGGCAAAACATCGTAGGTATTGTTCTAGGGTCTGATTTACTGGTCTGAGGATGGTATCCTGAAGACAAGGCTCATTGAATACCCAACATTTGGAACAAGTACTTCCAAAACTGGGAAATGTATTGAGGTCCACGGTCTGAAATGATTTTGGAAGGGAGGCCATGTAATCTAAAGATGGGGTTCAAGAAAATTCCTGCCATTTCTTGTACCGATGGTAGCTTATCCAAGGGAATGAAATGGGCCATATGGGTAAACAGGTCGATGGTAACCATGATGGTTGTGAAGCCTTTGGAAGGAGGTAATTCAACAATGAAATCAGTGGCAATTATCTCCCAAGGTTGGTCTGGCAATGCAGGTTGATGAAGAAGACCAGCTGTTTTTTTTATTGTCGCACTTGTTCTGACTGCAGACAGCACACCCTTGGATGTATGCCTTTATATCATCAGCCATTCTAGGCCACCAAATGTTTCTCTGGATGAGTCGAAGAGTAGCCGTAATGCTCCGATGCCCGGAATGGAAGGTATTATGACAGAGGTTTGTTATCTTTGTTCTTAGTTTTTGTGTAGGTATAGCCAGACACTTGTCCTTGAAGAGGTAGCCATTCTTGGCAATGCGAAACCATTTGTTAGTCTTAGTGTATTCCTTCCAGAGTTCAGAGAGTGGGGTTTCAGTGCGGATGTTATCCAATAGAGAGTTGGCCTGGGCAATGAACACAGATTCAGGAAAAATCTTTGGAAAGGCATGGGCTTCATCAGGTTCGTAATCAGGACGTCTGGATAGTGCATCAGCTATTATGTTGGTTGTACCGGGTACATGGTGGATGTGAAACTGGTATTGGGCAAAAAAGAAGGCCCAACGAGCCTGACGACTGTTTCTACACTACAGGGACTGAAGGACCTGTAAATTCCGATGATCAGTTCGGACTTGTACAGGAAACTTGGCACCCAAGAGTAGATGACGCCACTCTGCAAAAGCCTGCCGGATGGCGAGTAATTCCTTCTCCAATACTAAGTAATGTGTTTCACTAAGATTCAAGGTTCGAGACAAATATGCAATGGGATGTTCTTCCTTGTCCTCAGATTCATGTTTTAGGACTGCCCAAAAGGGTAGTCCGATGCGTTGGTTTCCACCAGGAAGGGTTTATTGATGTCAGGTTGAGCCAGGATGGGTCTTTGAGTAAATCTTTCTTTTAGTTCTTGAAAGGCAGTCTCTTGATCCGTCGATCAGTTGAAGGGTATGTCTTTCTTCAATAATGCAACTATAGGTTGTACTATGGCAGGAAATGTAGGGATGAACTTCCGATAAAAATGTGCAAGTCCCAGGAAGGATTGTATCTGTTTTACTGATGTAGGGGCAGGCCATGAAAGGATAGAGTCAATCTTGGCAGGATCCATTTCTATTCCTTGAGGACTTAAAACGAACCCCATAATGAAAAGTAGTGACATGGAAAACACACTTCTCTGGCTTGGCCAGCAGTTTATTCTCTCGCAAGCGCTGTAAAACCAGAGTCACATGTTCTTGATGTAGTATGGGATCATTGGAATAAATCAAAATGTCATCCAGATAAACAAAAACAAAAAGGAATAGCATGTCTGAAAAAATCTGTCCATAAAGTGCTGGAAAACTGCTGGAGCATTGGCTAGACCAAATGGCATCACTAAATATTTGAAATGTCCAAGGGGTGCATGAAGGCAGTCTTCCACACATCGCCTTCCTTTATATGGATCGAATGGTACGCGTCCCGCAAGTCAAGTTTGGTATAGATGACGGCGCCGCGCACAGCTTCCAAGATATCTGAGATGAGTGGTAACTGATAACAATCCTTAAGGGTGCATTGATTAAGACCCCGGTAGTCCAGGCAGGGTCGGAGTTCTTTGGTATCCTTCTTGGGCACAAAAAACAATGAGGCCCCCGCAGGAGACTTAGAAGGACGAATGGTTCCATTGGCGAGGTTGGTGTTCAGGTATGCACATAGAGCTCTTTTCTTGGGTTCAGAAAGTATAAACATCCTTCCAAATGGTATAACTGCAGAATTCTCAGTGTCGATAGCACAGTTTTCAGGACAATGAGGAGGTAATGATTGAACAATAGCTGATGTGAATACGTCTAAAAACTGTTGGTATTTCTCAGGTACCTGGGTAATGTTGGACACACAAATGGATGAATGTTCGGAAGCCTGGGTTTCTGTGGATATGGGTAGCATCATATTCTGGGACAGACAATGAGATAGACAAAATTCAGAGCCTATAAACAAGGAACCGGCTGCCCAGTTGATATATGGGTTGTGCTTTTGGAGCCAGGGCATACCCAAAACCATTGGGTAATGAGCTGCCTTTATTATGTCAAAACGTAATGTCTTCTGGTGGTTGTGTATTGACAGTAGTAATTCCGTTATTTGCTGTGTTATGGGTCCAGAAGATAATGGTTTCTCATCTATTCTTTCTTCAGCCTGGATGATCTCTCTGGATTCTCCGGGTATATGGTGTTTCAAAGCCCACTCGTGGTCCAGAAAAATACCCATAGCACCACAATCCACCAGGGCCAGGAAGGAATGCTTCTCCCTATTGGCGGTTGACAAGAATACCCAAAGTATCACCAAGCTATTTGAATGTTGACAGTTCATGTAGGGATAAGAATCGGAGCATGTACTTTTCTCCCGAAGCTGGACTCCGTTCAAGATCGGCAGCTGGCGTTTCCCGAACGCAGAGGTGGGGCTATTGGACAATTTCTTACAAGGTGTTTGTCAGAAGCACAATACATACAGAGTCCAGTGTTGATCCTACGTATCCTTTCCTGTGGAGAGATAGGTCCCCGCGAGGGACCAAGTTTCATAGGTTCAGGATCTGGAGAATGAGGAGAGGCTGTTTCTTTAGGACTAGGGTAATCCAAGGGAACCTTCGGTGTTAATGACCGTGTCTTTCTTTTTTCTGCCTTTCTCTCTTGGATGCAGAAGTCTATTTGCAAGGACAAGCCTAACAAGGCCAGGAAGGATCCTGGACGGGCCTCTCTGGCCAGTTCATCCTTGATTTCGTCATTTAATCCACGACAAAACAATGTGAAACAAGCTTCTGGAGTCCAATTCGCCTCCTTGGCCAATTGCTTAAAGCAGGTTACGTAAGACAACATATCTTGATTGCCGTGTTGGAACTCCAATAGTTTCTCTTGAGCACTGTATACTTGTTCAGGGCAGTCAAACATAGTTTTGAAGGCTTCCACAAATCCTTCATAGTTGTCCAGGAGTGGATCTCCCGAATTCACTAAGGGAGTTGCCCAAGCTAAAGCATTTCCAGAAAGGTGATAGATTATGAATCCCACTTTAGCCCTGGGTGTAGAGAAATACTATGGTTGGACGGTGAAATGCACTAGACATGAATCAAAGAAGGAACGTAGTGCCTTGGTGGTTCCATCGTACTTGTCCACTATGCCCCCAACCATGGCACTTTCTTGAAAGGCCGAGTCCCTGGATAGCACAAGCTGTTTTAGTGCTGCATTTTCGGCTTTAAGATTCTGTACTTTGGTTGTTAACTCTTGCATTCCTCTCATGAGGTCCTGAACAGCAGTCTCCATATTTTTTTCAATATCAAATCCTTGGCATCTCAAACTGTCACACTTCGCCTCGAATCTCACCTGTTTATCCTTTGAATTCTTGTTCTTCTGAGGATTTTCCTTCTTTCTGATGGTTCGGGACTTGTACAGACACGGGCGAGTGTCCTCTGTTGCAAGTGTGCAGGTAGGGTACCAGTCTTGTAGAGATGCAGATGTTCAGTGTCCCAAGGAGGATCAGGAAGGTATAAATCTGAGTCCGGGAAGGGTTTGGGAACCAGGACGGAATGAGAAGACTCGTACCGTACCAAAGGCAGAGTACGAGTGCAGTACGGATTCGGGCAAGGGCTGAGGAGAAGGCGGCAAGAACAATTCCACAAGCGGTAAGCGCGGGCAGAACCGAATATTGCCAGGAAGGAATTGGAAACCGCTAAACAAGGGAGTAGCACGGGAGTAAAGGGAAGTTAGACACACATTTGCCGGAACTTCGGAAGGGTAGCATTGAGACGCGCAGAGCCGCGGGGATGTGTCTGTTTTCTAGGAAGTGGCAGGTCAGTTGAAACACTAGACAGGGAACGTCGTAATGGCGTCGACCATGTTGGGAGTATACTAGAAAGGGTGTTGCAGTGTTTGATGGACCATGTAGTCCAGAAGGGGCGGAAACGGTGAATCATGACAGGTACATCAGGAAATTGCTTCCAAGAGGCCATAGATTGGCTCTCCTCTTTTCTTTTGGACCATAGCTCCAAAATACACTGGGGGGAGAAATTCTCCAATCCCATAAGTATAAACTACGGTGTGCCCCAGGGAGCCAGTTTGTCTCCACTCTTTTTTAACCTTTACCGCCTCTGCAACCTTCTTAATAACTTAGCTGTGCTATTTACCAACGTTGCTGATCACACTCAGGTTATTATAGAGTTCAGTGGATGCCACAGCACAGACAGCTCCAAAATAGCCACCGTCTACAGCATAATGGAGGCATGGATGAAATCCAACTGGCTTTGTTTAAACAGCAGTAAGGCAGAGCTTATGATTTTTGGCTCCACCCAGGCAAGAGCAAAACGTAACTCGGACTATGCCCAATTTAACATAAAAAACTCCAACATCTCTACTTCGGACAAAGTGAATACCGTAGGAATTTACTTGGAACCCTCCCTTGGAGCAAATGCCCATGTTTCATATCTAACAAAAACTGCAGATACGATCATAGACTACTCGGGCACATAAAACTTGTCCTAAATGAAGAAAATAGCACAACCCTCGCCAGAGCTGTCATCCTCTCAAGACTGGACTATGGTAATGCTCTGCTATTGGGAACAAGCAAGGGTTGCATCAACCAGTGCCAAGTCATTCAGAATGACACAGTGAAAGCTATGAAAAAGAAATCCCAACAAAACCACATTACAGAAGACCGCAAAGCCCTACACTGGCTGGCGGTAGACGATCGCTTTACATTCAAAGCGGCCTCAATCGTCCACCTCTGCCTCTACGGCTCCGCCCCTACCTACCTAAAGGAGCAAATATCCTGTTAAGAACCAGGATGATCACTGAGATCAAAAATCAAGGTCTAGTTAAGGTCACTCGGACAAAGAAAGTGAATGGAATGGGACACTCCTTCCAGTTAAAGCATCTTTAAAATGGAATAGCCTGCCAACCACGCTCAGACTAGAAGTCAACTTTCAGATTTTCAATACGAAATTGAAAACACTGCTCTTTAAATAACTTATCTAGTATCTTGAACTAGGCCACACGTTCCCGTCTTGTTTTACTTGTAGTCCTCTGTCTCAATGTCCGCGCCCTGATGCCTGTGGGCTTTCAGCGCGTAACAAAAATAAATACAAAGAGTACCGCCAGCAACCCCATGCCCGTGTTTCAGCCGTGTTGGGCCTCATCAGTGAGGTGAAGCTGTGCCTCTCTGAGCACAGTGAGCAAGGGGGACTGATATGCAAATGGATTTTTGTGCACCATGCCCTCTCTTTCCACACGTGCAACTTTTTTTGTGACCATCGTGCGTGCTACCAGCTCACGATGTACTTAATACTGATGCCAAATCCACCTTGTCTCTATGGTACATGAAACTTATATTAAATACCCCGTCATTTGGTATACACACGCCTGCATCTATCAAATGAGTCAGACTGCCCTCCATGAAGAGTTGTCCCCATTCACCACCTCACTCCCTCACTATCATCCGCATGTAAAATCCCTCGGTCCTCCCTTACTATTTCATCTCTTTAGCTCACTTGTAACCACGTGTCTGTCCTCCTCCTCTTCGGGTGCCTTTTATCTGAATAGAAACACTGTTAGTAATCGTGACAGTCATGCTGACTGTATGTGCGTTCCATAAGGGACCACTTCCAAGTCTAATGGCACGCTCCTTTGTCTCCTCTAACCATAGACTGCTGACATGAATGTTCTAAGAAGGTCATGCTCTCCTGAAAAGGGCTCCCTCCTACTATCAGCCCCCCCCCATCCTGAGTGTGTGTGTGTCCGCATTTGTTTTGGTGCCTGTAGGGGCTGCATTTTGTCTGTGATTTAGGTTTAACTCATGGCGCATGCGTCTGACACTGTGTGATCTTGGGCAAAATATTCATGTGGTTATGCACTGTATTGTGAAGAGTGTGCCATCCCCACTCTTGGATCCTGCCAGTTTTGTTCTGTACCTCCCCTGCTCAGGAAATGTGTCCTAATCTTAAGTGCTCGCTCTCTCCCTCTCTCCCTCCCTCTCTCTCTCCCTCGCTCTCTCCCTCGCTCTCTCTCTCCCTCCCTCTCTCCCTCCCTCTCTCTCTCGCTCTCTCCCTCGCTCTCTCCCTCCCTCTCTCTCTCCCTCGCTCTCTCCCTCCCTCTCTCTCTCCCTCCCTCTCTCCCTCCCTCTCTCCCTCCCTCTCTCTCTCCCCACTCTCTCTCTCCCTCGCTCTCTCCCTCGCTCTCTCCCTCTCTCTCTCCCTCCCTCTCTCCCTCCTTCTCTCCCTCCCTCTCTCCCTCCCTCTCTCTCTCCCCCCCTCTCTCTCTCCCTCGCTCTCTCCCTCTCTCTCTCCCTCCCTCTCTCCTTCCCTCCCTCCCTCTCTCCCTCGCTCTCTCTCTCCCTCGCTCTCTCCCTCCCTCTCTCCCCCCTCCCTCCCTCTCTCTCTCCCTCGCTCTCTCCCTCCCTCTCTCTCTCCCTCGCTCTCTCCCTCCCTCTCTCTCTCCCTCCCTCCCTCCCTCTCTCCCTCGCTCTCTCTCTCCCTCGCTCTCTCCCTCCCTCTCTCCCTCCCTCCCTCCCTCTCTCTCTCCCTCGCTCTCTCTCTCCCTCGCTCTCTCCCTCCCTCTCTCCCTCCCTCTCTCTCTCCCTCGCTCTCTCCCTCCCTCTCTCTCTCCCTCTCTCTCTCTCTCTCCCTCTCTCTCGCTCTCTCCCTCCCTCTCTCCCTCCCTCTCTCTCTCCCTCGCTCTCTCCCTCCCCCTCTCTCTCTCTCCCTCTCTCTCCCTCCCTCCCTCCCTCCCTCCCTCCCTCTCTCTCTCCCTCGCTCTCTCCCTCCCTCTCTCTCTCCCTCGCTCTCTCTCTCCCTCGCTCTCTCCCTCCCTCTCTCTCTCCCTCGCTCTCTCTCTCCCTCCCTCCCTACCTCCCTCCCTCCCTCCCTCCCACACGCTCCTCGCCTTTCCTGTGGCGATTCTTTGTACAACTAAACTATGTGCATCTATATCCATGGCATCTTGCGTCTCATAATTATGTCTGTACGTGTCGGCGTGGCCCTGTCTTGTCACCTAATGTATTGTCACATCCAGGGACCCCTGAAGTCATTACTGCGTCACTGTGTGTGGCTGTGGGGGAAACATTGGGCAAGGCATGTCCCCTTTCCAAAATCATCCCGCAATGCACCTGAACTCCAAAAGTGGTTTCCCTTCATTAATCAAAGCGTCTCCCCCTGCCCTGCTGTGTGACTGCCCTACGCATACTGTAGTGTGCCCTTCAAAGTGTCCCGAGCGTTGCTGATGATGGCGTGCCTATTGGTGAAATGATATAGAGAGGATCAGGGGGCTCAAATGTGCCCTAATGCAGTGCTGGAAAGCAATGCTTAAAAAATGTCTGGCACAGTCGCAAATCCCAAACAACAGAAATATTGTGTGCTTTAAAAACCGAAGAATGACCTGTGTCATTGAATGGGTTGAGCGCCCTGTGTGATAGAATGGGTTGAGCGACTTGTGTGATAGAATGGGTTGAGCGACCTGTGTCATTGAATGGGTTGAGCGACCTGTGTGATAGAATGGGTTGAGCGACCTGTGTGATAGAATGGGTTGAGCGACCTGTGTGATAGAATGGGTTGAGCGACCTGTGTGATAGAATGGGTTGAGCGACCTGTGTGATAGAATGGGTTGAGCGACCTGTGTCATTGAATGGGTTGAGCGACCTGTGTGATAGAATGGGGTGAGCGACCTGTGTCATTGAATGGGTTGAGCGACCTGTGTGGTTGAATGGGTTGAGCGACCTGTGTGATTGAATGGGTTGAACGAGCTGTGTGATTGAATGGGTTGAGCGACCTGTGTGATCGAATGGGTTGAGCGACCTGTGTGATTGAATGGGTTGAACGAGCTGTGTGATTGAATGGGTTGAGCGACCTGTGTGATAGAATGGGGTGAGCGACCTGTGTGATCGAATGGGTTGAGCGACCTGTGTGGTTGAATGGGTTGAGCGACCTGTGTCATTGAATGGGTTGAGCGACCTGTGTGATAGAATGGGGTGAGCGACCTGTGTCATTGAATGGGTTGAGCGACCTGTGTGGTTGAATGGGTTGAGCGACCTGTATGATAGAATGGGTTGAGCGACCTGTGTGATCGAAAGGGTTGAGCGACCTGTGTGGTTGAATGGGTTGAGCGACCTGTATGATAGAATGGGTTGAGCGACCTGTGTGATAGAATGGGTTGAGCGACCTGTGTGATAGAATGGGTTGAGCGACCTGTGTGATAGAATGGGTTGAGCGACCTGTGTGATCGAATGGGTTGAGCGACCTGTGTGATAGAATGGGTTGAGCGACCTGTGTGATCGAATGGGTTGAGCGGCCTGAGTGATTGAATGGGTTGAACGAGCTGTGTGATTGAATGGATTAAGCGACCTGTGTTAATGAATGGGTTGTCTGTTGGGGTCAATCTAACGTGTGTGTGTTTGCAATGATGGGGTATGAACCCCAGTTCGAGAAAAAGTGCGAACAATGTCATAAATGTGTTCATACAAGTTGAACCCACATAAACCCGTCAAGTAGCACAGCGAGTAGAGCGCCCGCTTTGACACCCGTGCAGAGCCTGCTAACGCAGGTTTGAATCCCGGCGGGGCCAATCTCAGCCTTTCATCCTTCCGAGGTCGATAAATGAGCACCACACACCGTGGGTAATAATAAGCAGCGTTCAGATACCTGAGGGTTCGTAGCGCTATATAAATAACAACAAAAAAAACATATCCAAATGTGAACCAATCACCAATCCAAAAGGGGTCTATACCCCATACAATCTTAAACACAAACCCATTAACCTCACATACAAATTAAAGACACCCAAATGACACCACCTTAATGCACTATATGACAAAATCAACTAATATACTCTTTTTCATTGCGCTTCCTTTTGAAAACCACTCAATCTCAAAATCCTTTTTCTTGGGTTGTTAATCCAACTGCCCCCAAAAGTGATCTCCACCTGCTATTTCGTAAAAACGTTAATAAGAAAAGTCAGTCCAATGAGTCCTGGCTCTGGGGTGCTATTTAGATACTGTTGGGCTGGGCACCGGCACACTTAAATCCCTACATTAATAGTACATTTTTCTAAACATGTCATAACAACCATCCTAATACTCTCTTCACTAGCAATGTCAGAAAATCACTTTGATTACTGTAACAGAGGCATGGTATCACAAGAATGACACTGACATCTCGACCATCAAATAATAAATAAAACAGTCCTAGTTGAGTCCGTCAAATAAAAATGTCATATACCAACAAAAACCTAACGCCTGCCCTATCTCTTGTACAAAAAGTGTGGAAAGGAGAATATGTGTGCAAAGGAAAGACAGTGTTCAAATATAAAGAATAAAGGTGGCTGAGTCAGCTCTCCTCCCCACGTTGGACAGTACGGAGTAAGGCAGTCCTTGCAGGCGAGAGGACACTCTCTGGTTCAGTCTCTTAACACAAAGGCAGTTCCAGACGTGGCCCTGGCTCTCCTGCCTGCACTCCTGCTACTCGCCCCTGCACTCCTGCCACTGGCCCCTGCTCTCCTGCTTGCACTCCTGCCACCGACCCCTGCTCTCCTGCCTGCACTCCTGCCACTGGCCCCTGTTCTCTTGCTACTCGCTCCTGCACTCCTGCCACCGACCCCTGCTCTCCTGCCTGCACTCCTGACACTGGCCCATGCTCTCTTGCTACTTGCCCCTGCACTCCTGCCACTGGCCCCTGCACTCCTGCTACTCGCTCCTGCACTCCTGCCACTGGCCCCTGCTCTCCTGCCTGCACTCCTGTCTCTGACCCCTGCTCCCTTGCCTGCACTCCTGCCACTGGCCCCTGCAATGCTGCCACTGGCCCCTGCTCTCCTGCCTACACTCCTGCCACTGGCCCATGCTCTCATGCTACTCGCCCCTGCACTCCTGCCACTGGCCCCTGCTCTCCTGCTTGCACTCCTGCCACCGACCCCTGCTCTCCTGCCTGCACTCCTGCCACTGGCCCCTGTTCTCTTGCTACTCGCTCCTGCACTCCTGCCACCGACCCCTGCTCTCCTGCCTGCACTCCTGACACTGGCCCATGCTCTCTTGCTACTTGCCCCTGCACTCCTGCCACTGGCCTTTTCTCTCCTGCCACTGGCCCCTGCACTCCTGCTACTCGCTCCTGCACTCCTGCCACTGGCCCCTGCTCTACTGCCTGCACTCCTGTCTCTGACCCCTGCTCCCTTGCCTGCACTCCTGCCACTGGCCCCTGCAATGCTGCCACTGGCCCCTGCTCTCCTGCCTACACTCCTGCCACTGGCCCATGCTCTCATGCTACTCGCCCCTGCACTCCTGCCACTGGCCCCTGCTCTCCTGCTTGCACTCCTGCCACCGACCCCTGCTCTCCTGCCTGCACTCCTGCCACTGGCCCCTGCTCTCTTGCTACTCGCTCCTGCACTCCTGCCACTGGCCCCTGCTCTCCTGCCTGCACCCCTGCCACTGGCCTCTGCTCTCTTGCCCGCACTCCTGCCACTGGCCCCTGCTCTCCTGCCTGCACTCCTGTCTCTGACCCCTGCTCCCTTGCCTGCACTCCTGCCACTGGCCCCTGCAATGCTGCCACTGGCCCCTGCTCTCCTGCCTACACTCCTGCCACTGGCCCCTGCTGTCCTGCCTGCACTCATGCCAGTGGCCCCGTCTCTCCTGCTTGCCTTCCTACCACTGGCCCCTGCACTCCTGCCACTGGCCCCTGCACTCCTACCACTGGCCCCTGCACGCCTGCTACTCGCCCCTGCACTCCTGCCACTGGCCCCTGTACTCCTGCCACTGGCCCCTGAACTCCTGCCACTGGCCCCTTCTCTCCTGCCTACACTTCTGCATCTGACTCCTGCCTCTGCCCCCTGCACTCCTGCCACTGGCCCCTTCTCTCCTGCCACTGGCCCCTGCACTTCTGCCACTGGCCCCTGCTCTCCTGCCTTCACTCCTGCCACTGGCCCCTGCATTCCTGCCACTGGCCCCTGCTCTTCTGCCTGCACTTCTGCCACTGGCCCCTGCACTCCTGCCAGTGGCCCCTTCTCTCCTGCCTGCACTCCTACCACTGACCCCTGCACTCCTGCTACTGTTCCCTACACTCCTGCCACTGGCCCATGCTCTCCTGCTACTCACCCATGCACTCCTGCCACTGGCCTCTGCTCTCCTGCTTACACTCCTGCCACCGACCCCTGCTCTCCTGCCTGCACTCCTGCCACTGGCCCCTGCTCTCCTGCTTGCACTCCTGCCACCGACCCCTGCTCTCCTGCCTGCACTCCTGACACTGGCCTTTTCTCTCCTGCCACTGGCCTCTGCACTCCTGCTACTCGCTCCTGCACTCCTGCCACTGGCCCCTGCTCTCCTGCCTGCACCCCTGCCACTGGCCCCTGCTCTCTTGCCGGCACTCCTGCCACTGGCCCCTGCTCTCCTGCCTGCACTCCTGTCACTAACCACTGCTCCCTTGCCTGTACTCCCGCCACTGGCCCCTGCAATGCTGCCACTGGCCCCTGCTCTCCTGCCTGCACTCCTGCCACTGGCCCCTGCTGTCCTGCCTGCACTCATGTCAGTGGCCCCGTCTCTCCTGCTTGTCTTCCTACCACTGGCCCCTACACTCCTGACACTGGCCCCTGCACTCCTACCACTCGCCCCTGCACTCTTGCCACTGGCCCCTGTACTCCTGCCACTGGCCCCTGAACTCCTGCCTCTGGCCCCTTCTCTCCTGCCTAAACTTCTGCATCTGACTCCTACCTCTGCCCCCTGCACTCCTGCCACTGGCCCCTTCTCTCCTGCCACTGGCCCCTGCACTTCTGCCACTGGCCCCTGCTCTCCTGCCTGCACTCCTGCCACTGGCCCCTGCATTCCTGCCACTGGCCCCTGCTCTTCTGCCTGCACTCCTGCCACTGGCCCCTGCACTCCTGCCACTGCCCCCTGCACTCCTGCCTGCACTCCTACAACTGACCCCTGCACTCCTGCCACTGTTCCCTGCACTCCTGCCACTGGCCCCTTCTTTCCTGCTTGCACTCCTACCACTGGCCCCTGAACTCCTGCCACTGTCTCCTGCACTCCTACCACTGGCCCCTGCACTCCTGCTACTCGCCCCTGCACTCCTGCCACTGCCCCCGGCACTCCTGCCACCGGCCCCTCCTCTCCTGCTTGCACTCCTACCACTGACCCCTGCACACCTGCCACTACCCCTGCACTCCTACCACTGGCTCTGCACTCCTGCCACTGCCCCTGCACTCCTAACACTAGCCCCTACACTCCTGCCACTGACCCATGCTCTCCTGCTACTCGCCCCTGCACTCCTACCACTGGTCCCTACACTCCTGCCATTGGCCCATGCTCTCCTGCCATTGGCCCATGCTCTCCTGCCACTGGTGCCTGCACTCCTGCCACTGGCCCCTGCACTCCTGCCACTGCCCCCTGCACTACTGCTACTCTCCCCTGCTACTCTCCCCTGCTCTCCTGCCTGCACTTCTACCACTGGCCCCTGCTCTCCTGCCTGCACTTCTACCACTGGCCCCTGCTGTCCTGCCGCTGGCCCCTGCACTCCTGCCACTGGCCCCTGAACTCCTGCCACTTGCTGCTGCATTTCTACCACTGGCCCCTGCTGTCCTGCCGCTGGCCCCTGCACTCCTGCTACTCTCCCCTGCTACTCTCCCCTGCTCTCCTGCCTGCACTTCTACCACTGGCCCCTGCTCTCCTGCCTGCACTTCTACCACTGGCCCCTGCTCTCCTGCCACTGGCCCCTGCTCTTCTGCCTGCACTCCTGCCACTGGCCCCTGCACTCCTGCCACTGCCCCCTGCACTCCTGCCTACACTCCTACCACTGACCCCTGCACTCCTGCCAATGTTCCCTGCACTCCTGCCACTGGCCCCTTCTTTCCTGCTTGCACTCCTACCACTGGCCCCTGAACTCCTGCCACTGTCTCCTGCACTCCTACCACTGGCCCCTGCACTCCTGCTACTCGCCCCTGCACTCCTGCCACTGGCCCCGGCACTCCTGCCACCGGCCCCTCCTCTCCTGCTTGCACTCCTTCCACTGACCCCTGCACTCCTGCCACTACTCCTGCACTCCTACCACTGGCTCTGCACTCCTGCCATTGCCCCTGCACTCCTAACACTAGCCCCTACACTCCTGCCACTGACCCATGCTCTCCTGCTACTCGCCCCTGCACTCCTACCACTGGTCCCTACACTCCTGCCATTGGCCCATGCTCTCCTGCCATTGGCCCATGCTCTCCTGCCACTGGTGCCTGCACTCCTGCCACTGGCCCCTGCACTCCTGCCACTGCCCCCTGCACTCCTGCTACTCTCCCCTGCTACTCTCCCCTGCTCTCCTGCCTGCACTTCTACCACTGGCCCCTGCTCTCCTGCCTGCACTTCTACCACTGGCCCCTGCTGTCCTGCCGCTGGCCCCTGCACTCCTGCCACTGGCCCCTGCACTCCTGCCACTTGCTGCTGCACTTCTACCACTGGCCCCTGCTGTCCTGCCGCTGGCCCCTGCTCTCCTGCCACTGGCCCCTGCACTCCTGCTACTCTCCCCTGCTACTCTCCCCTGCTCTCCTGCCTGCACTTCTACCACTGGCCCCTGCTCTCCTGCCTGCACTTCTACCACTGGCCCCTGCTCTCCTGCCACTGGCCCCTGCTCTTCTGCCTGCACTCCTGCCACTGGCCCCTGCACTCCTGCCACTGCCCCCTGCACTCCTGCCTGCACTCCTACCACTGACCCCTGCACTCCTGCCAATGTTCCCTGCACTCCTGCCACTGGCCCCTTCTTTCCTGCTTGCACTCCTACCACTGGCCCCTGAACTCCTGCCACTGTCTCCTGCACTCCTACCACTGGCCCCTGCACTCCTGCTACTCGCCCCTGCACTCCTGCCACTGGCCCCGGCACTCCTGCCACCGGCCCCTCCTCTCCTGCTTGCACTCCTTCCACTGACCCCTGCACTCCTGCCACTACCCCTGCACTCCTACCACTGGCTCTGCACTCCTGCCACTGCCCCTGCACTCCTAACACTAGCCCCTACACTCCTGCCACTGACCCATGCTCTCCTGCTACTCGCCCCTGCACTCCTACCACTGGTCCCTACACTCCTGCCATTGGCCCATGCTCTCCTGCCATTGGCCCATGCTCTCCTGCCACTGGTGCCTGCACTCCTGCCACTGGCCCCTGCACTCCTGCTACTCGCCCCTGCACTCCTGCCACTGGCCCCGGCACTCCTGCCACCGGCCCCTCCTCTCCTGCTTGCACTCCTTCCACTGACCCCTGCACTCCTGCCACTACTCCTGCACTCCTACCACTGGCTCTGCACTCCTGCCACTGCCCCTGCACTCCTAACACTAGCCCCTACACTCCTGCCACTGACCCATGCTCTCCTGCTACTCGCCCCTGCACTCCTACCACTGGTCCCTACACTCCTGCCATTGGCCCATGCTCTCCTGCCATTGGCCCATGCTCTCCTGCCACTGGTGCCTGCACTCCTGCCACTGGCCCCTGCACTCCTGCCACTGCCCCCTGCACTCCTGCTACTCTCCCCTGCTACTCTCCCCTGCTCTCCTGCCTGCACTTCTACCACTGGCCCCTGCTCTCCTGCCTGCACTTCTACCACTGGCCCCTGCTGTCCTGCCGCTGGCCCCTGCACTCCTGCCACTGGCCCCTGCACTCCTGCCACTTGCTGCTGCACTTCTACCACTGGCCCCTGCTGTCCTGCCGCTGGCCCCTGCTCTCCTGCCACTGGCCCCTGCACTCCTGCTACTCTCCCCTGCTACTCTCCCCTGCTCTCCTGCCTGCACTTCTACCACTGGCCCCTGCTCTCCTGCCTGCACTTCTACCACTGGCCCCTGCTCTCCTGCCACTGGCCCCTGCTCTTCTGCCTGCACTCCTGCCACTGGCCCCTGCACTCCTGCCACTGCCCCCTGCACTCCTGCCTGCACTCCTACCACTGACCCCTGCACTCCTGCCAATGTTCCCTGCACTCCTGCCACTGGCCCCTTCTTTCCTGCTTGCACTCCTACCACTGGCCCCTGAACTCCTGCCACTGTCTCCTGCACTCCTACCACTGGCCCCTGCACTCCTGCTACTCGCCCCTGCACTCCTGCCACTGGCCCCGGCACTCCTGCCACCGGCCCCTCCTCTCCTGCTTGCACTCCTTCCACTGACCCCTGCACTCCTGCCACTACCCCTGCACTCCTACCACTGGCTCTGCACTCCTGCCACTGCCCCTGCACTCCTAACACTAGCCCCTACACTCCTGCCACTGACCCATGCTCTCCTGCTACTCGCCCCTGCACTCCTACCACTGGTCCCTACACTCCTGCCATTGGCCCATGCTCTCCTACCATTGGCCCATGCTCTCCTGCCACTGGTGCCTGCACTCCTGCCACTGGCCCCTGCACTCCTGCCACTGCCCCCTGCACTCCTGCTACTCTACCCTGCTACTCTCCCCTGCTCTCCTGCCTGCACTTCTACCACTGGCCCCTGCTCTCCTGCCTGCACTTCTACCACTGGCCCCTGCTGTCCTGCCGCTGGCCCCTGCACTCCTGCCACTGGCCCCTGCACTCCTGCCACTTGCTGCTGCACTTCTACCACTGGCCCCTGCTGTCCTGCCGCTGGCCCCTGCTCTCCTGCCACTGGCCCCTGCACTCCTGCTACTCTCCCCTGCTACTCTCCCCTGCTCTCCTGCCTGCACTTCTACCACTGGCCCCTGCTCTCCTGTCTGCACTTCTACCACTGGCCCCTGCTCTCCTGCCGCTGGCCCCTGCTGTCCTGCCACTGGCCGCTGCACTCCTCCCTGCATTCCTGCATCTGCCACCTGCTCTCCTGTCGCTGGCCCCTCGCTTGCACGACAGGGCTGGTTAACGGGCGGGAGTTTGAGGCGGGAGGCAGCCAAGAGACCCCTCCTTATCAGAAGCAAGTTGCTAAGGGTTATGGGAGGGATGAAGTTTCGGTCAAAGAAAGGGCTGCTGAGAAATGAAACAGCAACATGGAGGGGGTGAGTGGGGCGTGGGGGGTGAGTGGGGGGGGGGGCGTCAACCAATGGGCCTTTTGTTCACCCCTTTGAGAGATACTTTGACCGCAGTTTTCTTATCTGAACAGTCAAACTTCTAGGAGCAGCTTGGAAACATTCACGGATAGCCTTGAACATGGGGGCGGTAGGGGGTGCTGTGCCGGGCAATCCCCGGCCGCTATGCATGCTACGGCAACATCTGGCAAATCCAGATGCGCGTCCTCATTGCCCAACTTGCACTCATCAAAATCATGCGCTAGGCTGCCCTCATTGCAGGGGATAAACACTGCACTCCTGCAAACTCCTGCAAACGCTTCACTCCTTTCCCTGTGTGAAGCTGGAGGGGTTCCTTTCCCGCCGCCCATTCTCTCGCGTAACCACCGAGGTAGCTGAAGGGGAGGGCACCGAATGCAGCACGGCAAATAGCGCCTTAAAGCGCCCCCTGCGCTGTGTCAAGGCACTAGGACGAGCCACTGCCCGCGCCTGCCCAGTCTGGCTGATCTGCAGACCTGCTAGCAGAAGCTGGAATATTCCACAGTTATTAAGACTTCCTCAAGCTTGTGCGCCCATATTCCCGACTCCCGGCGCTCCAGAGCATGTTGTTTTTGGGTCATGCGCCCAGGGTCGGACTGGGACAAGAAATAGGCCCGGACACCCAAAAAAAAAAGTGGCCCACCTCTCGCCTCACAACCCTTGACCTCTGATGACATCACCTGAAGTGACGACATTTGACCCCACCCCAAAGTGGCATCCCGGGCGGTGAAAAACAACCTTTCACCCCTTGACAAAACAGGAAGTGGCATCAAATAGCATTGTCCCGAAGTACACTTTGAAAAATATGGGTACGATATCACTGTAATGTGATATACATTTCATACAAGAATGGATCGCCATATGCATCATTAATATCTGTGTGTATAGATCCATATGATCACATTATTGTGAATGGAAGCAGACGTCCAAGGCCAAATGATAATATGTTATGGTATAGCACTTACGCTTAAGCACTTTTTTATAGAACAAATATGCGCACAATATCACCCAACCTGAATTGGTACTCAATTATCGACATTGGAAGGATGAAAGGCTGAGATGGCCTTGCTAGGATTCGATCCTGCAGATCACACAATCATCTCAGCAGCGAGCGCTCAACACACTGAGCTATCATATCGGCTATAGTAAAATGAGCAATTATTCAGTAGTGGATACCATTAAATTGGTAACTGAGATTTAAAAGTAGACCAGTTAAGTTAATATGCAGGTCTGGTGCAAAATTGGCCGCATGTCAAGCCTGCGCGCATCCACTTTCAGGCTTCAGAGGTTGGCAAAATAGGAAAAGCAGCACACGCACAGGACATCCCCTACTCTGAGCACTCGTTACCTCATACATGCAAACAAACATCCTGATCAGCAAGGAGCCACACTTTGTCCAGTTCAAACACTACCTGGCCGTATTAATAGCGGACTTGCCTCAAAATGCTAACTGCCCAAGCTCAGGGGGGCCTATAGGCCATGGCAGAATCTAAAACACAAAATGCTAGCGG